>NC_089838.1:281698317-282042067 GCF_035609145.1 Eleutherodactylus coqui
CGGCTGTCTGAATGATCCGTATGTAGTTCTCAGCACTAATGAAGGGTCCACATGAATTTTCACTTGGGATGGCAATTCTATGTTCTTAGCCAGATGTTCTAATAAATACTTGTCCTTAAACTTTGATGATGCTTGAGGAGCACATGATAGTATATATCTTCATGCATACATATATGTTCACTCGTGCCATCTCTGTGCACTGAGAGTTCACTGTGAAAGTATTCACCTACATTCCTGACCTATTGCAGCAGTGATGTCCTCTGTCCACCTACACTCCATTCACTTGTACATCATCTCTGGGTGTTTAATTCCTTCTCAGTAAGTTTCAGCTCCAATAACTGCACACTCCCATGACTTAAATGTTCCGTATATAAGTTCAACCTCATCTCACTGTCTCAGATTGCCTGTGTGCTGGGGCATGGAAACACAGTTCAGCAAAGTAAGGAAAGAGTGGAATAAGAAGAAAGACGGAGAAAAGTTTAGGCAGTACCTGCCTGGGGTAGTCTAGGATCAGTCACTCAAGGGATATTCAAAGTGAAAGCTCACCTGGCGATGTCTAGGAGGGAAGATGCACATTATCACTGCTCTGCGCTTGGCTGGGCACGGAACAGACAGGTAAGTGGAAGACCATTCACATTATAAGCATGATTTAGGGCTGATTTACATGATCGTATTTGTGCGCAAGAATTTACATGTGCAATATGCAAAGAATTTACTCGATCGAGCATCGCTTTTTTCGAGTAACTGCCTAATCGCGCGAAAAGATTCGTGGGGCGCCGGGGGTGAGCGGGGGATTGCGAGGGGAAGTGGGGGGTAAAGAGAGAGAAAGATAGCTCCCCCCTGTTCCCCCCTGCTAACCCCCGCTCCACCCTGGCTCCCCACGAATCTTTTCGTCCAAGTAGGCAGTTACTCGAAAAAAGCGATGCTCGATCAAGAAATTGTCCTAAACGAGTACGTTCACTCATCTGTACCCTTGATGTTAATGGATACACTCACAGTTTCTTTTTTTGCACGCACAAAAAACACACTAAGATCCCCGTAGACGTCTATGAGGGTAGCAAGCACAAATGCCCACACAATATACAATGAGATGCGCAATACGCTGCTAAATTCTGAGGGGAAAAGAACACATCTGGAACTCAGGCTTTAGCCATTTAAATTGAGGCGTGGTTGTGTTCTGTGTGCAAAAACAACGTGACCTGCGAGCACAGTCAAATCCGCCTATACGGGCAGAAAGGGAAAATTGTTTACAGTACAAATACGTTGCGCTGAGTTGCACGCCATTGCACATACACCCGTGTAAAGGAGCCCTTATCCCTGCTAAAAATGTGTCTTATGGTCCAAACAATACAGTAATATTGTAGATGCGATACCTTTTAACCCCTTGAGTGGCACACCCGGAAATTTTCCGGGACAAGTTCCACTGCCGATAGTGATATAGCCCAGAAGATTTCCGGGCTATGTATCACTATGGGAGCTGCAGAGCACAATGCCACAAGCTGTGACCGTGTGCTCTGCCTGCACAGACCCACAGAAAACAAAGCAAGACATTGAGAAGCAGGAAGATATTGCCGATCTGCCGGCAATCTCCTGCTTCTAATGTCCTGCTTGTTGCTATAGAGACCATCTGCTTGTCAGAAGCAAGCGGATGGTCTCTGTGGCAGGGAGAGCTGGTGCTTGGCTGTCAGAGGACAAGCAGGCACCTGCTCTTACAGCAGAGATCAGAGAAAATCTCCGATCTCTGCTGTGTTAACCCTTTACATGCTGCAGTCTATGTGACTGCAGCATGTAAAGGGCTGTCACCATGGGACCTCCAGAAAGTGATCAGGGGGTCCTGATGGGTCCCTGTGGAAGTCCCCTAAAGGGACAAAAAAAAAAAAAGTAAAAAAATTATAAAAATAATAAAAATAAAAACACTTGTCTCCCTTTAGTTTGTAAAAAATGTAAAATAAAATCACACATGTGGTATCCGTGCGTCGTAATGACCCAGAGAAGGAAGTTGGTACATTATTTAACCCCTTAATGACATGGCCCCTTTTTTTCTTTTTTCCCCATTTCTTTTTTGTCCTCCCCGAAACATAAAAACTGTATAAACTTGGTATCGCCGGAATCGTGCTGACTCAGAGAATAATGTTATCACATTATTTATTCTGCATGTTGAATGTCATAAAAATGAAATCCAAAAAACAAATGGCAGAATTTCTTTTTTTCCCCCCAATCTCCCTACAAATGTTTTTACAAAAGTTATGCAATACATTATATATACTGAAAAATTATGCCATCCAAAAGTACAACTTGTCCCGCAAAAAACAAGCCCTCATATGGCCTGGTCAATGGAAAAATGAAAAAGTTATGGCTCTTGGAACGCAACTGCAAAATTAGTTAAAATTCAATGATTAGACCATTTAAAAAACCTGCCCTGGTGGGCACGACAGGGTCGTAGGAAACCAGCCACTCAAGGGGTTAATGCCTAACAAAACAAGATGATGTTACAGCGAGCTTTTGAAGCTACTTGGCCTTTTTGTCAGGCTTCTAATAGGATAAATCTAAATAGGCATTGTGGCAATGTCTGCGTGGGGGTTTGGGATCAATGACGACACAGCGGCTAACTCATTTCATGTAAAAGTCTAAAAAACTTATTTTCTTGAATACTTAGATATAACACAGAAATCCAGTGGAAACACATACATTTCGTGCTATGAATATAACAAACACGGCAAGGTACTAACTAGATAGCAGTTTCCTTACTCAATACAACACAATGGACTAGCGCCACTACATGTACCCAACCAAGTGTCAGTCTGGGGGCGTCCTTCCCTGTCAAACTCGTGGCATGACCACAGACTGGTCTCTCGCAGACATCAGGGTTTTAGCCTCTGCATAACCACCCTCTCAAGGAGTAGCTCTAGCTCTCTCAGAGCCTGGCCCAGCATGGCTTTCTGCAGTAGATCTGCCTCAGTTTTTAACCAGAGACTGAATGTGTCTGGAGATTTTAGCTCCTCCAGACTCATCCGTACAGCTGTCCCTGCTGAATAGCATACCTTCCAGTACACAGAAGGCTTGCTTACAGCCCCCTCCAGGCCATTCTGTGTACTGCCTTGCCACAGCATATACAGACACATAAAAGCGAACAGACATGGTGTAATTAATTAGCATTTAAAACAATAACAGAATAGGATGAGCAGATTAGTAGATCCTTAATTAGTCCATAGACTTATAAGGTCTCTAAATTGATGTTAGAGGGGGCACCAGGCCTGTGAACTATCTCTGCACCAGATCTCCCAAATAGTCCATCCCGCTATTAAAGGGGTTGTCCCGCGGCAGCAAGTGGGTCTATACACTTCTGTATGGCCATAATAATGCACTTTGTAATATACATTGTGCATTAATTATGAGCCATACAGAAGTTATAAAAAGTTTTTTACTTACCTGCTCCGTTGCTAGCGTCCTCGTTCCCATGGAGCCGACTAATTTTCGCCCTCCGATGGCCAAATTAGCCGCGCTTGCGCAGTCCAGGTCTTCTCCTGTTCTCTATGGGGCTCCGTGTAGCTCCGTGTAGCTCCGCCCCGTCACGTGCCGATTCCAGCCAATCAGGAGGCTAGAATCGGCAATGGACCGCACAGAAGAGCTGCGGTCCACGGAGGAAGAGGTTCCCGGCGGCCATCTTCACAGGTAAGTATAGAAGTCACCGGAGCGCGGGGATTAAGGTAAGCGCTCCGGTAAGCTTTCTGTATGTCCCTGCATCGGGGTTGTCTCGCGCCGAACGGGGGGGGGGGGGTTGAAAAAAAAAAAAACCCGTTTCGGCGCGGGACAACCCCTTTAAGACCTGTGTTGAAAGTACCAAGTAATAAACTTGTATTTCCAGATCCTTTTTCTGTTTTGGGGATTTGAAGTTGCTTTTTAATATAATAACCCTCATATGTTCCGGAAGAGAGATGGGTGATGGGGGCCTGAATGCTTCCTATTGTCAATTGCGCTCTTTTGCCCTTTTTATAATCCATCCCTGACTCGGTACAACTAGCAAGCGGAGGCGCCACCCTTATAAACTGTGAGACAGCCAGTATATCTTTAGCTCCATATAAACAAATCAGTTCTTTCTGTTGTGTTATGTAGATCAGCGGTTCGCAGCCCGTAAAGTATATTTATACCCAGACGTGACATTACTTTAAGACTTTTTAAGGGCTTAAGCACTCCAGCTTGAATAAACAATGATGTATGTGCGGTATTGTCAGAAACATCATCCTTTCAGATCCTCCAGACTAAAGAAGTTACGACAGTATTATGAATCTGACCTTCAGAGCGCAGGACCCAGAAGAGCAATGTGGAGCAAGCTGCAATAATTCTGTCTGTCCCCCGCTCGGCGAGCGGTCGGAGAATATTATTACCCCTGGTATCTGCATAGCATTCTCAATTCCATTAGACCTTCAGCAGCAATGCTTCACCAAGAGGAGTGCTGACACCACTTGGGGGTAAGGATTGTCAATGTAGATAGAGCAGGAGCTCCTGGGAAAATGTAAATGGAAGGAATGGGGCATGGTAATTATTAAGGGTGTCTGCAAATCTCCCGAAAACCATTTGTTCCACGGTAGTGCAATATATATATATATATATATATATATATATATATATATATATATATATATATATATATATATATATATATATATATATGGAGCTATTTGTAAATCCTTTCTAGCTTTATGTTGCTGAATGAAAAGCCGCAGATCCAAAGGGAATGATTCCAGCGCTGCGGTGACAAGCTATTCATTAGGACGCTGCGTTCCTTTAGAAGAATACAGTATTCCTGAGATAATCTCTTCTTTATTGTCTCAAATAGTTTCAGGCTTTTTCAGTAACAAACATTGAAAATGATGTATAAAAATGATGTAAAGGAAAACAGCGCTGTAGCTTGCGGCTTCATTATAGGGCAACGTAGCAAAATTTTGAAGGGTTTCCCTTGGTACCCTTTGTCTCTTTTCTAAAGTGAGGAAATAGAGAAAGGTAATGTCAGGCTGGAGAGCACACCGCATTACTGTGAGAGGCATTGCTAGGATCTAAAAAGATCAGGGGTGTACGAGTCCCAAGGTGTAAGTTTGCCCTCCACTCTAAAAAATATATATATTGAGGACAACATAGCTGTAAAATAGCTCTTAGAACAGGATGGGCTTAGATATACATCCGCATCCATACACCGTTCCTGAATTTGATTTCATAATGAAAATTTGCACTGTGGGGTCTGGAATTTATACTTATGGATTAGAGATGAGCGAACGTACTCGTCCGAGCTTGATACTCGTTCGAGTATTAGCGTGTTCGAGATGCTCGTTACTCGTGACGAGTACCACGCGATGTTCGGGTTACTTTCACTTTCATCTCTGAGACGTTAGCACGCTTTTCTGGCCAATAGAAAGACAGGGAAGGCATTACAACTTCCCCCTGCGACGTTCAAGCCCTATACCACCCCCCTGCAGTGAGTGGCTGGCGAGATCAGGTGTCACCCGAATATAAAAATCGGCCCCTCCCGCGGCTCGCCACAGATGCGTTCTGACATAGAGGAGGGAAAGTGATGTCTTGTTGGAGCTGCTATAGGGAGAGTGTTAGGAGTATTTTAGGCTTCAAGAACCCCAACGGTCCATCTTAGGGCCACATCTAACCGTGTGCAGTACTGTGGAGGCTGCTTTTTGCAGTGTTGCACATTTTTTTTTTTGGTATATCGGCCGTGCAGAGCATTGCGCCCTGCAGTAATACTCCAGGGCCAGAAGTGGTGGTTAGGCAGGGACAGAAGACATATTGATTGAATATAGGCAGTGGGCCTTTGCAAAAACATTTGGGGAAAAAAATCTATTTGGGCTGCCTGTGACTGTCCTCAGTGTTCTGGGTCTCTGCTGGGTGTAGTAGTCCTCCAAATTATTTCCTGGCGTTCCGTAAGCGAAGTCAGCCTCCAACCACAGGCCAATAAGCGGCACATTTAATTACAGCGTTCTGTTTCTGCACTACTGGTAATACACCATGCTGAGGGGTAGGGGTAGGCCTAGAGGACGTGGACGCGGGCGAGGACGTG
The DNA here is from genome assembly GCF_035609145.1 of Eleutherodactylus coqui. NCBI lineage: Eukaryota > Metazoa > Chordata > Amphibia > Anura > Eleutherodactylidae > Eleutherodactylus > Eleutherodactylus coqui. Next base: position 281,704,379 of record NC_089838.1, read on the forward strand.
GAGGCCCAAGTCAGAGTGTGGGCACAGGCCGAGCCAGTGCGGTGGCCAGGGGTAAAGGCAGGGCCAGACCGAATAATCCACCAACTGTTTCCCAAAGCGCCCCCTCGCGCCATGCCACCCTGCAGAGGTCAAGGTGCTCAACGGTGTGGCAGTTTTTCACAGAGACGCCTGACGACCGACGAACAGTGGTGTGCAACCTTTGTCACGCCAAGATCATCTAGGGAGCCACCACCACCAGCATGCGCAGGCATATGATGGTCAAGCACCCCACAAGGTGGGACGTAGGCCTTCACCGCCTCCGGTTTGCACCACTGCCTCTCCCCCTGTGCCCCAACCTGCCACTGAGATCCAACCCCCCTCTCAGGACACAGGCACGAGTGCCTACCGGCCTGCAACCACACCCTCACCTCTGCTGTCCTCGGCCCCATCCAGCAATGTCTCTCAGCGCAGCGTCCAGACGTCGCTAGCGCCACTGTTTGAGCGCGAGCGCAAGTACGCCACCACGCACCCGCACGCTCAAGCGTTAAACGTGCACATTGCCAAATTGATCAGCCTGGAGATGCTGCCGTATAGGCTTGTGGAAATGGAGGCTTTCAAAAGCATGATGGCGGCGGCGGCCCCGCGCTACTCGGTTCCCAGTCGCCACTACGTTTCCCGATGTGCCGTCCCAGCCCTGCACGACCACGTCTCCCGCAACATTGTACGTGCCCTCACCAACGCGGTTACTGCCAAGGTCCACTTAACAACAGACACGTGGACAAGCACAGTCGGGCAGGGCCACTATATCTCCCTGACGGCACATTGGGTGAATTTAGTAGAGGCTGGGACAGAGTCAGAGCCTGGGACCGCTCACGTCCTACCCACCCCCCGAATTGCGTGCCCCAGCTCGGTGGTGGTATCTGCGGCGGTGTATGCTTCCTCCACTAAACCACCCTCCTCCTCCTCCTACGCAACCTCTGTCTCGCAATCAAGATGTGTCAGCAGCAGCACGTCGCCAGCAGTCGGTGTCGCGCGACATGGCAGCACAGCGGTGGGCAAGCGTCAGCAGGCCGTGCTGAAACTACTCAGCTTAGGAGAGAAGAGGCAGACGGCCCATGAACTGCTGCAGGGTCTGACAGAGCAGACCGACCGCTGGCTTGCGCCACTGAGCCTCCAACCGGGCATGGTCGTGTGTGACAACGGCCGTAACCTGGTGGGGGCTCTGCAGCTCGGCAGCCTCACGCACGTGCCATGCCTGGCCCATGTCTTTAATTTGGTGGTTCAGCGCTTTCTGAAAAGCTACCCACACTTGTCATACCTGCTCGGAAAGGTGCGCCGGGTTAGCGCACATTTCCGCAACTCCAAGACGGACGCTGCGACCCTGCGGACCCTGCAGCATCGGTTTAATCTGCCAGTGCACCGATTGCTGTGCGACGTGCCCACACAGTGGAACTCTACGCTCCACATGTTGGCCAGACTCTATGAGCAGCGTAGAGCTATAGCGGAATACCAACTCCAACATGGGTGGCGTAGTGGGAGTCAGCCTCCTCAATTATTTACAGAAGAGTGGGCCTTGTTGGCAGCCATCTGCCAGGTCCTTGGAAACTTTGAGGAGTCTACCCTGATGCTGAGCGGGGATGCTGCAATCATTAGCGTCACCATTCCTCTGCTACGCCTCTTGAGAAGTTCCCTGCAAAGCATAAAGGCAGACGCTTTGCACTCGGAAACGGAGGTGGGGGAAGACAGTATGTCGCTGGATAGTCAGAGCACCCTCATGTCTATATCTCAGCGCGTTGAGGAGGAGAAGGAGGGCGAGGAGCATGAGGAGGAGGGGGAAAATACAGCTTGGCCCACTGCTGAGGGTACACATGCTGCTTGCCTGTCATCCTTTCAGCGTGTATGGCCAGAGGAGGAGGAGGAGGGAGAGGAACATGAGGAGGAGGGGGAAGAGACAGCTTGGCCCACTGCTGAGGGTACACATGCTGCTTGCCTGTCATCCTTTCAGCATGTATGGCCAGAGGAGGAGGAGGAGGAGGATCCTGCAAGTGATCTTCCTAGTGAGGACACCCATGTGTTGCGTACAGGTACCCTGGCACACATGGCTGACTTCATGTTAGGATGCCTTTCTCGTGACCCTCGCGTTACACGCATTCTGGCCACTACGGATTACTGGGTGTACACACTGCTCGACACACGGTATAAGGAGAGCCTTTCCACTCTCATTCCCGAAGAGGAAAGGGGTTCGAGAATGATGCTATACCACAGGGCGCTGGTGGACAAACTGATGGTAAACTTCCCATCCGACAGCGCTAGTGGCCGAAGGCGCAGTTCCGAGGGCCAGGTAGCAGGGGAGGCGCAGAGATCAGGCAGCATGTACAGTGCAAGCAGGGGACCATTCTCCAAGGCCTTTGCCAGCTTTCTGGCTCCCCAGCAAGACTGTGTCACCGCTCCCCAGTCAAGGCTGAGTTGGCGGGAGCACTGTAAAAGGATGGTGAGGGAGTACGTAGCCGATCGCACGACCGTCCTCGGTGACGCCTCTGCCCCCTACAACTACTGGGTGTCGAAGCTGGACACGTGGCCTGAACTCGCGCTGTATGCCCTGGAGGTGCTTGCTTGTCCTGCGGCTAGCGTCTTGTCAGAGAGTGTGTTTAGTGTGGCTGGGGGAATCATCACGGATAAGTGTACCCACCTGTCAACCCACAGTGCCGAAAGCCTTACACTCATCAAGATGAACAAAGCCTGGATTTCCCCAGACTTCTCTTCTTCACCAGCGGACAGCAGCGATACCTAAGCAATACGTAGGCTGCACCCGCGGATGGAAGCATCGTTCTCTATCACCATCAAAAACGGGGACCTTTTTGCTGCATCAATCTGTGTATAATATTCCTCCTCCTCCTCCTGCTCCTCCTCCTGAAACCTCACATAATCACGCCGAACGGGCAATTTTTCTTAGGCCCACAAGGCTCAGTCATATAATTTTTCTAAACAATTTTTATACGTTTCAATGCTCATTAAAGCGTTGAAACTTTCACCTCAACCAATTTTTATTTTAACTGGGCTGCCTCCAGGCCTAGTTACCAATTAAGCCACATTAAGCAAAGCGATTAATGGGTTTCACCTGCCCTCTTGGCTGGGCATGGGCAATTTTTCTCAGGTAGATTAGTACTGTTGGTACACCAATTTTTGGGGGCCCTCGCCTACAGTGTAATCAAATGAATTTTTAGCCCACCTGCATTACAGCTGACGTTACATCAGCTGTGTTGGGCACTGCAATGGGATATATTTATGTACCGCCGGTGGGTTCCAGGGAGCCACCCATGCTGTGGGTGCACACGGAATTCCCATTGCGGAGTTCTACCTGCCTGTGACTATTTACAAAAAACGCCGTCTGACTGGGGCATGCAGACACCTTGACAGAATGAATAGTGTGTGGCACATAGGTTCCCCATTGCTATGCCCACGTGTGCAGCTCCAGATGGAGGTGGCACAAGATTGGATTTCTCATTGCTTCTGTACAGCATTGTGGACTATCGCCCTGCCCCTTTTAAAGAGGGTCGCCGACTAGCCGTGCCAACCCTCTGCAGTGTGTGCCTGCGGTTCCTCCTCATTGCAGACGCACTTATAAATAGACATGAGGGTGGTGTGGCATGAGGGCAGCTGAAGGCTGCGCAGGGACAGTTTGGTGTGCGCTGTGGACACTGGGTCGTGGGGGGGGTGGGTTGGGCAGCATGTAACCCAGGAGAAGTGGCAGTGGAGTGTCATGCAGGCAGTGATTGTGCTTTGTTGGAGGTAGTGTGGTGCTTAGCTAAGGTATGCATTGCTAATGAGGGCTTTTCAGAAGTAAAAGTTGTTGGGAGGGGGGGGCCCACTCTGGCCACTATTGTGGCTTAATAGTGGGACCTGGGAACTTGAGATGCAGCCCAACATGTAGCCCCTCGCCTGCCCTATCCGTTGCTGTGTCGTTCCCATCACTTTCTTGAATTGCCCAGATTTTCACAAATGAAAACCTTAGCGAGCATTGGCGATATACAAAAATGCTCAGGTCCCCCATTGACTTCAATGGGGTTCGTTACTCGAAACGAACCCTCGAGCATCGCGATAATTTCGTCCCGAGTGACGAGCACCCGAGCATTTTGGTGCTCGCTCATCTCTATTATGGATACATCAGGCCTGATCGTAGTAATTTGTCTTGTCATACACAGTCATATAGATAGATAGATAGATAGATAGATAGATAGATAGATAGATAGATAGATAGATAGATACAAAATACAGACATAAACTTACCAAATGACACAACTATAAAAAGAACAACTAACAGCTTCACACCATGACCATATGCTAACTTTTGCAAAGGCCAACATAGAATGGAAGGGACCTCCATAGTCATCAGGTCTAATCTCCTGCTCAATGTAGGATTCACTAAATCAAACTACTAATGACCACTTGTCCGTGAGTATGTATGTTTGTGTGTGAGTGCTCCTCATGCGCCGCCCCCTGGTGACATCATCACAGGTCCTACAACATATATAAAACACAGAGCCTGACCGACAGAAGAACAACAAAGTGAGAGCTCTTGGAAAGGGAGGACAAAGATAGCAACATGAGAATACAAATAAGCAGTTATTATCTCAGACACAACTCAGCTGTCCTGACAAACGACACCGACCTACCACCACCACAGAGATCCGGGGGCTGAAGGACGTGCAGTGAAGTTACTGCTGTGGGAGGAGATATTGTGCAGTTTAGTAGAAAGTACTGTATACTGGATAAGCTGACAGCTGCCACCAGGGTCTGTGATGATGTCACCGTCATGTGATCACATGTGTAGGTGGAGTCAGGGATCACATGACCAAGGGCTGATCACTGTATCTAAGAGTCTGCTGAGCTGATGATGTCTGGAAATCAGCATGGATGTACCACAGCTGTGTGTGTGTGAATCAGGATGCAAGTAGTAGAGCTGCCCCCTACAAACTGGTTCGCGTCAACATGTTGTGACCTTGACCAATTTTCATGAGTCTTTTTGGTGAGTTCTATTGACCCTGGGGGATGATATTTAAGAGTCAAGTGAATTTTATGAACTGCGAGGAATAATGTGCAGAAGCAACTGCTAGATTACTCTTATAATAGTAGTAAAGGCTCCTTGGTGTCCCCATAGTACTAGTGCCCCTATTTGTGTCCAACACTGTAATAGTCCCCCACACATTAACAGTCCCCGTGATGATGTCCCCTTAGTGAAAGTACCTGCCCCTGCTGGAGAGTCATATAAATTAGGGTTTCCTGTTCCCATTCTTGTAGTTGGGGTGTAACAGTATGACATTCTGAGGGAGATAGCTAAAACAGTTGGGTGAAAGAGTGGCACAGTGGAATGCAGTAGTCTGTGGGCTGAGATTCTGGCACCCGTCCTGATACAGGTGGGCAAACGTGTAGAAAATCCTTAAAGGTTTTGGTGTGCTAGAAAAGAGAGAGGGCAGTATATATTGCCACATCAATCTGGGTTGCCAGAGTTGTAGACGTGATCACAGCACAACAACCATAGGGAAGATACCACCGCTGCGCAGTGATGGCTGTATGTTCTTGTAACTTTAGAGGCTATCCTATTTCTAGTCAATCCTTTGGCTTGCAAGAAAATGGTATACTTGAAATAGCCAATGCTTTGCCGATAAGTAGTGTTGAGTGAACAGAACCAGTAGAACCCTGTTTCACGTCACACTTTGCAAAAAGTTTGGTTCGGCACAAATCTGAACTGAGCTTTTATCAGAATTCTACCTTAAACAGGCTTCTGCTGGTTTGGTTCACTCAACATTAGTCTTGCACACTGGTTTACAACACAGTCAAAGAACTATAAAAGTCCCTAGAACCCTCTCAGAGTATTATACTGAGCTTTTATGGCTCGTAGGCCTCTTTCACACGAGTGTTTTATTGCGGCTACTTTGACACGATGAAATGCCGGCAGAAAATCGCAACATCTGAAGCATTGGATTCCAATGTATTTGTTGAGATGGGCGATTTCTGGTGCGTAAAATCGGCTGGCCGGAAAACATAGCGCATATGGTGCTCGTTCCGGCTGGACATTTTACATGACGCTGGAAAACATAGAACTTGTTCTATCTTTTGCAGGAATACGCCGGCCATTCTGATATACTCCTATGGGAGCCATCAGAAAAGCGAAGGGAGAGGGAGTTTAGAAGCAGCTAGCCATGCTAAAATCCCTCCCCTTCCTCTTGCCAACGGCTCCCATAGGCTGGGGAGGGAGGGGTAGGGAGTTTAGCACAACTAGCTCCGCTAAGCTCCCACCACGTCCGATCCCCTCCCCTTACCGGCAGCCAGCTAGGGGCGGAGAGGGGGAGAGAGTTTAGCACACTAACTCTGCTAAGCTCCCGCCCCCTCCCTTTGCCGGCAACCAGCAAGGGACAAAGAGAAGGAGGCAAGAGGGAGGGCATTTAGCAGAGCTGAACTCTCTCCCCCAAGGCTGATGGTATTCCAGGCTGCGGTGCGTATATACCCCAGCCCTGCTGTCTGAATGGGCAAGAAAACGGGAGATAAAGTTACAATTTGTTTGTGGCTGCCTCTCGTTTATGCGATTTTCGGCCACGGTGCAGGCGGCCGAAAATCGCAGCACCCATGTATAAGAGGCCTTAGAGAGTGTTATACAACAGTTTGGGGAATTTGATGAACTTCTGGTAAAGTTCAAAATTATTTGGACTAAACCAAACTTTTTACAAAAGTTCAGCAAAGTGACCAAACCCAACTTGTCAAAAGTTCACTCATCACTACTAATAAGGATAGAAAATTTATTCTTCCTCTCAAGGTCTGTTCTGCTTCAAGAGTCAAGCTATTGTTCCACTATGAGGAACCCAAAAAGCATCTGCCCCATGTTTGAGTCTAGTTTACCCCACACACTCCTGGCATGGTTGGAGCATTGGAGATTGGAATAATTGGGAGGTTTGAGTTGGATTCTGTCGTCGTTCAATACAAGACAATGACATCAGCCGAAATGGATGTATTAGCCGGGATAACATTATTATCATTATGATTCGTAGGTTATATTAGTCTTTTGGGAACAAAAACACGATCGCTTATATCCAGAAACGACTGATGAAACAGTAAAACTGGAATTGCTGACCTGCAGCCACCTTCACTATGTAGGAACGCAATTCCAGAAATGAATCTATTAACCTCGCTAAAATGTAGTTTAGATAGCATTTAAAATGGAAGTTGATGACCCGCTGCTAACTGCGCGAGCATAATGTTGGGGAATGTAACGCAGAGTCAGCAAGGCACAGAATAATCAAAGTCGGGAGGCTGCAGACTGCAAATCCTATTACAGGTGCAAAGAATTGTACGTTACAGGATGCTCTTTACAAGCTGGACCTTCAAAAGAACATTAAAGTGATAACAGATAACAATAGCGTTCCTTGCGCAGTGATTTATTTACTTGCTTTCTATAAAATATCGGTTTTACTTGATAAATCATTGTACATGCGGATAAAAGTCCACTTCTGAACAACATTTTTGCAGCATCTCGCAGTTTGAGTCACAGAAGGAAACTTCTCGGCTTTGATCTACATATTTTGTACTGAGATGAAATTCTAGAATGTTTCTACTCCAATCACATTTAAAGCGAAGGTAAAATGTGCGGATTCTACACTGCCGGGCCAGTTCACATTGGCGCAGGACACACTCGCGCTGTGATTGGACCAGCTGGGCAGCCTAATTTGTCCCCGGTATTATTGACTACGCTAGAGATGAGCGAGCGTACTCGCTAAGGGCAATTACTCGAGTGAGCATTATCCTTAGCGAGTACCTGCCCGCTCGGAAGAAAAGATTCGGGTGCTGGCGGGGGGCGAAGAGCTACGGGGGAGAGCGGGGAGGAACGGAGGGGAGATCTCTCTCTCCCTCTCTTCCACCCGCTCCCCCCTGCTCACTGCCGCAACTCACCTGTCACCCGCGCCGGCACCCGAATCTTTTCTTCTGAGCAGGCAGGTGCTCGCTAAGGACAACACTCACTCGAGTAATTCCCCTTAGTGAGTACGCTCATCTCTAATTAACACCACAAAATCACGCAGTTCAGTGCGCCATTTCGTGCGGACCCCTATAGACTCCTGTGGCACCTTGGATGCACAAATGCGCGTAGAAATAGAGTATGACCATATATTTTCACACACGAACATTGAGCCAAAAAAATGCAGAATATGAAGGAATCAGTAGGTTCTATTCTCTGCGGCTTGCGTAAGTGATTTTGCACGTGCAAAAATGAGCGCAAAATCGCTCGGCCGCAGAAGCCCTGAAATGACAAAATAGCTTATGCAAAAGTAGACAAATCCTCTGCAAATTCACACGTCTTACACGGGCATTTTGAGGCAGATTTGCTACAGAATTGCTTTGGATTTCACCCCTGCAAATTAGCAGCAATTCTGCATCAAAGTCCTTATATAAGGGCTCCTTCACGCGGGCGTAGTTTTGTGCGAACATCTCACGTGAAATACACTGAGAATAAAAACCCTTTGATCTCAACATTCCCTTTTTTGTGCATACATCTCACGTGCGGAAAAAAATGCAGCAAGTTCTACATAGAAGACTATGGGGGGGGGGGTGCGCAAATGTATGTGCAATATGTAAGGACATGCGCGATTCCGCAGGAAAAAGTTAAAGGTAAGGTACACCAATGCACACGCAAAAAACCCTTGTTCACGGGGCAAATACATTGCGCTGAGTCGCACGCAATTGCGCATATGCCCGTGTGAAGGAGCCCTTAGGCATGCAGAATTTGCATTGCATTTATAATCTGCCACCAGTGATTCCACCCTAGGGGTGCTTTCCCATGAGCAGAAATAGCCCGCAATCTGTGTATTTGGCACCAGAATCCCCATGGCCGCCTGCGGATTTTGATGTGGAATTGAAAGCGGCTTAACCCTTTCCAATCCACTGTCTTACGCCTAAAGACATTCTGATTGAAGCCTGTACAGCTCTGATGTCGGAAGATGTCCGGCAGGGTATTCTTACTGTATATTACTGGCTGCTCTGTTGTCAGGGGCCTCTCCGGCATGTCCCATACTGCAGTACTGGCTCTAGCCAGCAGATGGTGCCATTGTATAATGGCAGAAAGAGAAAGCCCCCTAGGAAAACCCTGAATCCAAAATTGGATTGCAAAGGGTTAAATATGCCTGCAATTCTGCATTATAATCCGTGCCAATTTTGATGCGGAATTCCATGGCGGCAGATTAAACTGCGTCTTCCTCCCATGTGAAAGAACCCTAACTGTTCCCACAATGCACTTCACTCAGGCAACAGAATGTCAACAGTTTTAACTGTAAATTTAGTGTCGGATGTGAATGGAGAAGAAAATATGAGAATATTGAATATCGAGAATTTAAGTACAATTTACTGAATTACTTAAAATTTAGCTTAAATATAAACTGTAAGTTATTGTAAAGGTTTGCATCTGGGCTGGAGGCCTTTGTGCAGATTCAGCATAAAATACCAGAGCGCATACCGGAAGCCAGATGGACCCCAAAATAAAATAATTCTTAAAGTGGTATGGCAGTAAGAAGGTGTTATGGATGGCGCTGAGCAGGAGGAGGAGAGCCGGGCATGCAGGCAGCGAGGAAGAGAGTGACGTCTGCACTGCTGCTGCGAGTTAACTTCCTCTCCACATGTGGACCGATCACACGGCAATGGGGTATGGCTGCTTGCAGAAGGATAGGAGGTGACGGACTGACGTAGTCCTTCCCGGCTGCTGAAAGGAACCATCCTTCTCCTTTCACCCATGTCCCAGCCCCAGGCTAGACAGTGAATTAAAGGCACAGTGCAGATTGTGCTGCTGGCACAGCAGGAGGCATTAGTATGTGCTGAAGGGGGCCCAAGTCGCAATTGCGACCCCTGCGGCCTCTTTAGTTATACTAATGAACCCATGTCTCTTGACTAGTATACTAATAAGAACTCAATTAGCTACATTTACTGTGTGCTATAAAGTGGTGATAATGACAATCATACCGATCAGCTCAAGTACCAAAAGCCACAAAAAAATTACCATCTCGTCCATTTTTTTGTCACTGACACTGAAAGAAGCCCCCTTATTTTTGCGGACTGTCTAGGAATTTATGGATGATTCGCCACCCTATTTGTGCCTAGTATTGCATCTCCATTTGCAATAGCAGACACACACCATAGACAAGAGTGGACAAAAGCAGCCTCTATTTCTAATTATATACAACCCCTTTAATTAAAGGGGGAAACATGGCTGCATATGTGGAAACTGACTAATCTGCTAGCCATTGTATTTCCAGCTCCTCTCCACACATAACCCTGCCTATGTCCACACTTAGTATTGATTCCATTCTGTTTCATACACAATGCCCTCACATCTGTGTTAAGAAAAAGCAAAGTCTTCAGCAGCAAAAAAGCCATAAAAGATATTTCTTGACTAGACACACTTCATCACCAACTGCGTTCCCTGCAGTCCTGGGAATCTTACTCTGTCTCTATATTCTCTTCTTCGCAGGAAACAATCCACCAAAATAAAAGAATCTTAATAGAAAGTTTAAAGGACAGAAGTCGTCTAGAAGAAGAGGGCTGGCAGATCCTCAAGGTCTTCTAGTGGCTCTGTTCATCTCGGAGTCATTCCACACAGGATTGGAGTTTTGTTTTTCAACTTTGTTTCCAAAATGATATTTTCTATTAATTTCACGGTCGTCAATTGCTGTGGGCTTCGAAGCAGAACCTGCGGCAATCAGGTGATCACTGGGCAGGCTTCCATTTAAAAAACGGTTTATTTTGATTAGAAAATCCCTTCCTTTGAAGCCAAAAATACTGAAAAATTGTCCTTGCTCCTAAACCCTCACGGTGTGCATTATCGACTTGGAAGCGCACGCAAACTTGTACCGCATTTCACTACCTTTAGAATCTGATACCTGTGGAAGACGCTTCTTCTTGGCCATATTAGATCTGATAGGTCTAATACATCATAGGCTCTCTCTCAAGAAAGGCCTACACATATGCGTTCATACATAATACAGTGTCTCCCTGAAAATAAGACCCTGTCATACTTACCTATCGGGCTCAGTCCAAGTCCGTCTCGCTGCTCTCCACAACTCCGACATGCTTCCCGCAGGCCATTGGCAGCCCATACAACATCACTTCCTGCTTATGGGATTCATAAATCTTACCTCCAGGGAGCAATGGCTCTGATTGGTTCTTCGACCAGTGCTCAGCTAATCAATGCAGTGCTGGATGAACCAATGAAATGGCTGTGATTGGGTTATCCAGCGCTGCAATGATTGGCTGAGCAGCGGTCGAAGAACCATCGCTTCCAGGCACGGGCGTACCTAAAGGCTTAGGGGCCCAGGTGCAAAAGTTCAGCTCGGGCCCCCCCCCGGGCCCTTTTTCCCCCTCGCCCCATACCTATGCCTGAGATCCGTGCGTCTTGCTGCCTATAGGGATGCATTAGCATCAGTAGGGCAGCTAAAAGCATGCAGATGGGATTCCTTCCTGGTTTGCGGGTCACACGCACAGGAAGAAATCGCAGCATGCTCCATTTTCCTGCCACACGGACGGCTCCTGCGGCTTCCATTGAAGCCTATGGAAGCCGTTCGTATCCGCGGCACGGCCACAGCTGTTTTTGTGCTGTGCGGATATGCGGGAGAACAGGAGAATTTTTTAGATATTGGTGTGCATGCACGCGGCACACTGCAGGCATACCCAGCACGGTCGCCGACCAGAAGAAAGAAGATCCGGCCTGCAAAGAGGGGAGCCCCGCAGCGTCTGGAGAGGTGAGTATAATGTATTTTCCCTCTCCATGTCCGCGGGCTTGTACGGATTTAGCACTGAAATTCGTGCGTGCAAGTGGGCATGAGGCCTAAGAGAGATAGATAGATAGATAGATAGATAGATAGATAGATAGATAGGAGATAGATAGATATGAGATAGATAGATAGATAGATAGATAGATAGATAGATAGATAGATAGATAGATAGATAGATAGGAGATAGATAGATAGATAGACAGACAGACAGACAGACAGACACAGAGAAAGACATACAAACAGGCAGACAATCAGATGGATAGATAGATACATACCCCGGTGCCAGGACTACTTCTTTGGCGAGGAGAGCAGCTGTGTCAGCAGGACGGAAGCAGCAGGGAGATGACCTCATCATCCCTGGTCCACTGGATGCCGTGCTGTGCTGGTGAGTCTCTGTCCTCTCTGCTCCTCCCCGTCCTTTTCCCCTGTCGTCTCTCCAACTTACTTCCTCCTCCCTTCTCCTACTGTCCTCTGTGGCTCCTGCTGTCGGCGGGACCGCACTAAGCACGCGGCCACCGACAGTGCAGGGGGAAGTGAAAGTATATGGTGGAGGGCGGCTTCTGAGCCCCCTCAAGCGCAGGGGCCGGGTCGCCGTTGCGACCCCAACACCGCCTGCCGGTACGCCTATGCTTTCAGGAGGTGGGATTTATGAATTCTGTAAACAGCAAGTGATGTTGTACGAGACGCTGAGGACTGCGGGAAGCACACTGAACCTCTAGAGAGCAGGAGGGGGTACCTGGACCGAGCCCGCTAAGTAATGTATTCTTTTTTTTTTAGTGTAACTAGGGTTTATTTTTGGGGTAGAGTATATATTTTAATACCCCCCTAAAAATTAGGCTAGGGCTTATTTTCAGAGTAGGTCTTATTTTTAGAGGAGAACTGGCTCGGTTCCAGCACATTCTTGTGTCAAGCTTCCTCTGGCAAGCAGTTACAAGACAAACCTACCCCTCAGGACTAAAGCAGAAAGGTGCATGCGCGAATACGTTTGTCGCTCTGGAGCATATTCATGCATGAACCAGTGGGGGTTTTGTTTTACTATTCAAACTGCACACTATTGCGAATGAGTTTGCAAAAAAAAAAAGCCGGAAGATGCCCTATGCGTATAGAAAAACTGCATGCGAGAAAGAGAGGGCAAGTCCTATCTTTTCTCGTGCGTAGTATTAACGTGCAAGAATTCCGCTAGTGAAGACTAAACTATTGAAATCAAAGGTTTTGTTTGGTCGTCCCAAGAAGCCCTCAGACACATGCCTCTACAAGTATGCGAACAGCTGCCAAAATAATACGGTGACCTTGTGTACAAATAATCATGCCATACAGTGCAGACGTAATATGCTATTACAGTGCACAAATGGCCATACTGTACCAAAGTATTATCATACAATGTATGGTCATACAATGTGCAAATAAACATAACATACAATGTCTGAAAAATATGGTCATACTGTTTACAAATAGCCATACTATGAAGGTCAGATGTAACATGGTCATACAGTGCACAAATAACCATGCAATGCCAAAATAGTATGATCATACAGCGTACAAATGACTATACCATGCTAAATAAATAGTCACACAGCATGCAAATAACCATACTCTACAATGTCAAAGTAATACAATACAGATGACCATACGATTCAGTGGCAAAATAATATGGCCCTGTAGCATGCAAATATTTACAGTAACATACATAGTAACATAGTATGTTAGGCTGAATGAAGGCAATGTCCATCAAGTTCAGCCTGTTTCACCCCCCCCCCCCCCCTTGTTGGTCGAGAGAAAGGCAAAAAAAAAACTGCGAGACAATTTAGCTCATTTGGAGGAAAAAAATCCTTCCTGACTCCATAATGGCAGCCAGAGTAATCCCTGGATCAACATTCCAGATCAACAACCCCGCTGATTACCTAATTTCTATATCCTGTAATATCATAGCGCTCCAGAAAGACGTCTAGTCCCCTCCTAAACTCCTCTATGGATTTTGCCATCACCACATCCTCAGGCAGAGAGTTCCACAGTCTCACTACTCTTACAGTAAAGAACCCCCTTCTGTGTTGGTGATGAAACCTTCTTTCTTCTAGACGTAGCGGATGCCCTCTTGTTACCGTCACAGTCCTGGGTATAAACAGATCATGGGAGAGATCCTTGTATTGTCCCCTCATGTATTTATACATTAGTGTACAATACAATGGCAAAATAATATGGTTATACACTGTACAGATAACCATACTATACAGCGGCAAAATAAAATGGCCGTACAGTATACAAGTAACCATAGAGTGTCAAAATAATATGGTCATACAGTTTACAAACATACCAAACAGTGCTAAAATAACATACAGTGTACAAATAAACATGCTAAACAGTGCCAAAATAACATACAGTGTACAAATAAACATGCTAAACAGTGCTAAAATAACATACAGTGTACAAATAAACATGCTAAACAGTGCTAAAATAACATACAGTGTACAAATAAACATGCTAAACAGTGCTAAAATAACATACAGTGTACAAATAAACATGCTAAACAGTGCCAAAATAACATACAGTGTACAAATAAACATGCTAAACAGTGCCAAAATAACATACAGTGTACAAATAAACATGCTAAACAGTGCTAAAATAACATACAGTGTACAAATAAACATGCTAAACAGTGCTAAAATAACATACAGTGTACAAATAAACATGCTAAACAGTGCTAAAATAACATACAGTGTACAAATAAACATGCTAAACAGTGCCAAAATAACATACAGTGTACAAATAAACATGCTAAACAGTGCCAAAATAACATACAGTGTACAAATAAACATGCTAAACAGTGCTAAAATAACATACAGTGTACAAATAAACATGCTAAACAGTGCTAAAATAACAAACAGTGTACAAATAAACATGCTAAACAGTGCCAAAATAACATACAGTGTACAAATAAACATGCTAAACAGTGCCAAAATAACATACAGTGTACAAATAAACATGCTAAACAGTGCTAAAATAACATACAGTGTACAAATAAACATGCTAAACAGTGCTAAAATAACAAACAGTGTACAAATAAACATGCTAAACAGTGCCAAAATAACATACAGTGTACAAATAAACATGCTAAACAGTGCCAAAATAATGATTATACAGTGGTCAAATAACCATAGAATTTTGTGTCACACAGTTAACAAATACTAGACAGCACAGACATAACATGGCTATATAATGGGCAAATAAAGATACAGAGACTACTTACCAGCACTATACTAGGCCAAAATAAAAGTATCAAAGGTAGTCAAATAATAGAAGCATACAGTTACCCAAAACACTGTCAAACAGTTGAATAAAACATTAGGAAGGATGCCGCCAGCTTTCCAAGTGCTCAGGTAGTGAGTGTGGGATTGGACATTCTACTAACTTTTCTCACTAGTAGTGTTGAACGACCTGAAACGGTAGAACCCTGTTTGGGGTCAAACTTTTCTAACCCTAAAAAGAAGGGAAGACCGAAAGAAAAAAGAAGAAAAGCAGCACGAAGAAGGAAATAAAAGGAAGAATAAGAAATGGAGAAAACGGAAAAGAAAAAATTATCTTTTTTCCTTTTTTTTCCTTGTTTTTTTCTGCTTTCTTTTTCTTCATTAACTTTGTCATAAAAACAGCTCAAAACTGCTTAGATACTCTCCTAGGTGACCCAATAGTGTTAGAGAGGGCTTGTGATTAGAGATGAGCGAACGTACTCGTCCGAGCTTGATGCTCGGGCGAATATTAGCGTGTTCGGGATGCTCGTTACTCTTAACGAGTACCACGCGATGTTCGGGTTACTTTCAGTTTCCTCTCTGAGACGTTAGCGCGCTTTTCTGGCCAATTGAAAGACAGGGAAGGCATTACAACTTCCCCCTGTGACGTTCAAGCCCTATACCACCCCCCTGCTGTGAGTGGCTGGGGAGATCAGATGTCACCCGAGTATAAAAGTCGGCCCCTCCCGCGGCTCGCCTCAGATGCCTTGTGAGTTAGCTGAGGGACAGTGATGCTGGTGCCGGAGCTGCTGTAGGGAGAGTGTTAGTAGTGAGTTTAGGCTTCAAGAACCCCAACAGTCCTTCTTTGGGCCGCATCTATCCGTGTGGAGGCTGCTGTTAGCAGTGTTGCCCATTTTTTTCTTTTTTTTTCAAAATCGGCTGTGCAGAGCATTGCGCCCTGCAGTAATACTACAGGGACAGAAGTGGTGTTTAGGCAGGGAGAGTGTTAGGAGTGAGTGTAGGCTTCAAGAACCCCAACGGTCCTTCTTAGGGCCACATTTAACCGTGTGCAGTAGTGTGGAGGCTGCTGTTAGCAGTGTTGCTTTTTTTTTTTTTTTTTTAAATCGGCTGTGCAGAGCATTGCGCCCTGCAGTAATACTCCAGGGACAGAATTGTGTAGGCAGGGCCAGAAGACATATATTATTGATTGAATATACGCAGTGGGCCTTTTCTTTAACCAAAAAAGGGAAACATTCTATTTGGCCTGCCTCTGACAGTCCTCAGCGTTCTGGGTTCGTGTGTGGTGGGTGCAGAACGTAAACAGAAATCATACGCAGCCAGCTACATTTAACAGCAGGCTTGCGCCAATTTCTTTCCTGCCTGGGAAAAATCACCGCTCTGCTGTAGTTAATAACTCTGCAACCCTGCAGTTCTGTGACACATTTGCAGGGCCAGAAGACATATATTATTGATTGAATATAGTCAGTGGGCCTTTTCTTTACCAAAAAAAGAGAAACATTCTATTTGGCCTGCCTCTGACAGTCCTCAGCGTTCTGGGTACGTGTGTGGTGGGTGCAGAACGTAAACAGAAATCATACGCAGCCAGCTACGTTTAACAGCAGGCTTGCGCCAATTTCTTTCCTGCCTGGGAAAAATCACCGCTCTGCTGTAGTTAATAACTCTGCAACCCTGCAGTTCTGTGACACATTTGCAGGGCCAGAAGACATATATTATTGATTGAATATAGTCAGTGGGCCTTTTCTTTACCAAAAAAAGGGAAACATTCTATTTGGCCTGCCTCTGACAGTCCTCAGCGTTCTGGGTACGTGTGTGGTGGGTGCAGAACGTAAACAAAAATCATACGCAGCCAGCTACGTTTAACAGCAGGCTTGCGCCAATTTCTTTCCTGCCTGGGAAATCAAATCACTGGTAATACACCATGCTGAGGGGTAGGGGTAGGCCTATAGGACGTGGACGCGGGCAAGGACGCGGAGGCCCTAGTCAGGGTGTGGGCACAGGCCGAGCCAGTGCGGTGGCCAGGGGTAGAGGCAGGGCCAGACCGAATAATCCACCAACTGTTTCCCAAAGCGCCCCCTCGCGCCATGCCACCCTGCACAGGTCAAGGTGCTCTACGGTGTGGCAGTTTTTCACAGAGACGCCTGACGACCGACGAACAGTGGTGTGCAACCTTTGTCGCGCCAAGATCAGCTGGGGAGGCACCAACAACAGCATGCGCATGCATATGATGGCCAAGCACCCCACAAGGTGGGACGATGCCCGTTCACCGCCTCCGGTTTGCACCACTGCCTCTTCCCCTGTGCCCCAACCTGCCACTGAGATCCAACCCCCCTCTCAGGACACAGGCACTACCGTCTCCTGGCCTGCACCCACACCCTCACCTCCGCTGTCCTCGGCCCCATCCAGCAATGTCTCTCAGCGTAGCGTCCAGACGTCGCTAGCGCCACAGTTTGAGCGCAAGCGCAAGTACGACGCCACGCACACGCACGCTCAAGCGTTAAACGTGCACATTGCAAAATTGATCAGCCTAGAGATGCTGCCATATAGGATTGTGGAAACGGAGGCTTTCAAAAGCATGATGGCGGCGGCGGCCCCACGCTACTCGGTTCCCAGTCGCCACTACTTTTCCCGATGTGCCGTCCCAGGCCTGCACGACCACGTCTCCCGCAACATTGTACGCGCCCTCACCAACGCGGTTACTGCCAAGGTCCACTTAACAACAGACACGTGGACAAGCACAGGCGGGCAGGGCCACTATATCTCCCTGACGGCACATTGGGTGAATTTAGTGGAGGCTGGGACAGAGTCAGAGCCTGGGACCGCTCACGTCCTACCCACCCCCCGAATTGCGTGCCCCAGCTCGGTGGTGGTATCTGCGGGGGTGTATGCTTCCTCCACTAAACCACCCTCCTCCTCCTCCTACGCAACCTCTGTCTCGCAATCAAGATGTGTCAGCAGAAGCACGTCGCCAGCAGTCGGTGTCACGCGGCGTGGCAGCACAGCGGTGGGCAAGCGTCAGCAGGCCGTGCTGAAACTACTCAGCTTAGGAGATAAGAGGCACACGGCCCACGAACTGCTGCAGGGTCTGACAGAGCAGACCGACCGCTGGCTTGCGCCGCTCAGCCTCCAACCGGGCATGGTCATGTGTGACAACGGCCGTAACCTGGTGGCGGCTCTGCAGCTCGGCAGCCTCACGCACGTGCCATGCCTGGCCCATGTGTTTAATTTGGTGGTTCAGCGCTTTCTGAAAAGCTACCCCCACTTGTCATACCTGCTCGGAAAGGTGCGCCAGCTCTGCGCACATTTCCGCAAATCACACACGCACGCTGCCACCCTGCGGACCCTGCAACATCGGTTTAAGCTGCCAGTGCACCGACTGCTGTGCGACGTGCCCACACAGTGGAACTCTACGCTCCACATGTTGGCCAGACTCTATGAGCAGCGTAGAGCTATAGTGGAATACCAACTCCAACTTGCGCGGCGCAGTGGGAGTCAGCCTCCTCAATTTTTTACAGAAGAGTGGGCCTGGTTGGCAGCCATCTGCCAGGTCCTTGGAAAGTTTGAGGAGTCTACCCAGATGGTGAGCGGGGATGCTGCAATCATTAGCGTCACCATTCCTCTGCTATGCATCTTGAGAAGTTCCCTGCAAAGCATAAAGGCAGACGCTTTGCGCTCAGAAACAGAGTCGGGGGAAGACAGTATGTCGCTGGATAGTCAGAGCACCCTCCTGTCTATATCTCAACGCGTTCAGGTGGAGGAGGAGGAGGAGCATGAGGAGGATGAGGAGGAGGGGGAAGAGACAGCTTGGCCCACTGCTGACGGTACCCATGCTGCTTGCCTGTCATCCTTTCAACGTGTATGGCCTGAGGAGGAGGAGGAGGATCCTGAAAGTGATCTTCCTAGTGAAGACAGCCATGTGTTGCGTACAGGTACCCTGGCACACATGGCTGACTTCATGTTAGGATGCCTTTCTCGTGACCCTCGCGTTACACGCATTCTGGCCACTACGGATTACTGGGTGTACACACTGCTCGATCCACGGTATAAGGAGAGCCTTTGCACTCTCATTCCCGAAGAGGAAAGGGGTTCGAGAATGATGCTATACTACAGGGCGCTGGTGGACAAACTGATGGTAAACTTCCCATCCGACAGCGCTAGTGGCAGAAGGCGCAGTTCCGAGGGCCAGGTAGCAGGGGAGGCGCAGAGATCAGGCAGCATGTACAGCGCAGGCAGGGGAACATTCTCCAAGGCCTTTGCCAGCTTTCTGGCTCCCCAGCAAGACTGTGTCACCGCTCCCCAGTCAAGGCTGAGTTGGCGGGAGCACTGTAAAAGGATGGTGAGGGAGTACGTAGCCGATTGCAGCACCGTCCTCGGTGACGCCTCTGCCCCCTACAACTACTGGGTGTTGAAGCTGGACACGTGGCCTGAACTCACGCTGTATGCCGTGGAGGTGCTTGCTTGTCCTGCGGCTAGCGTCTTGTCAGAGAGTGCGTTTAGTGTGGCTGGGGGAATCATCACGGATAAGCGTACTCACCTGTCAACCGACAGTGCCGACAGGCTTACACTCATCAAGATGAACAAAGCCTGGATTTCCCCAGACTTCTCTTCTCCACCAGCGGACAGCAGCGATACCTAAGCAATACGTAGGCTGCACCCGCGGATGGAAGCATCGTTCTCTCTCACCATCCAAAACGGGGACATTTCTGCTTCATCAATCTGTGTATAATATTCCTCCTCCTCCTGCTCCTCCTCCTGAAACCTCACGTAATCACGCCGAACGGGCAATTTTTCTTAGGGCCACAAGGCTCAGTCATATAATTTTTCTAAACAATTTTTATACGTTTCAATGCTCTTAAAAGCGTTGAAACTTTAACTTGAACCAATTTTTCGTTCAACTGGGCTGCCTCCAGGCCTAGTTACCACTTAAGCCACATTAACCAAAGCGATTAATGGGTTTCACCTGCCCTCTTGGTTGGCCATGGCCAATTTTTTGGATGTACATTAGTACTGTTGATACAGCAATTTTTGTGGGCCCTCGCCTACAGTGTAATCAAATGAATTTTTAGCCCACCTGCATTACAGCTGACGTTACATCCGCTGTGTTGGGCAATGCAATGGGATATATTTATGTACCGCCGGTGGCTTCCTGGCACCCACCCATGCTGTGGGTCCACAGAGAATTATAAATGCATCTGTTTCCACTCCTAAAGAACCCCAGTCAAACTGGGGCATGCAGTGTGGGCCGAAGCCCACCTGCATTAAGCACGACATTACTACCTCAGCTGTGTTGGGCAATGCAATGGGATATATTTATGTACCGCCGGTGGGTTCCAGGGAGCCACCCATGCTGTGGGTCCACAGGAAATTATAAATGCATCTGCTTCCACTTCTAAAGAACCCCAGTCTGACTGGGGCATGCAGTGTGGGCCGAAGCCCACCTGCATTAAGCACGACATTACTACCTCAGCTGTGTTGGGCAATGCAATGGGATATTTTTATGTACCGCCGGTGGGTTCCAGGGAGCCACCCATGCTGTCGGTCCACAGGGACTTCACAATAGGGAGTTGTACCTGCCTGTGTCTATGAATTAAAAACCGTGGTCTGACTGGGGCATGCAGACACCTTGACAGAATGAATAGTGTGTGGCACATAGGTTCCCCATTGCTATGCCCACGTGTGCAGCTCCTGATGGCGGTGGCATAGGATTATATTTCTCATTGCTTCTGTACAGCATTGTGGGCTATCGCCCCGCCCCTTTTAAAGAGGGTCGCTGCCTAGCCGTGCCAACCCTCTGCAGTGTGTGCCTGCGGTTCCTCCTCATGGCAGACGCACTTATAAATAGACATGAGGGTGGTGTGGCATGAGGGCAGCTGAAGGCTGCGCAGGGACACTTTTGTGTGCGCTGTGGACACTGGGTCGTGCAGGGGGGGTTGGGCAGCATGTAACCCAGGAGAAGTGGCAGCGGAGTGTCATGCAGGCAGTGATTGTGCTTTGTTGGAGGTAGTGTGGTGCTTAGCTATGGTATCCATTGCTAATTAGGGTTTTTCAGAAGTAAAAGTTGTTGGGAGGGGGGGGGGGGCACTCTTGCTGGTATTGTGGCTTAAAGGGGTTGTCCCGAGGCAGCAAGTGGGTCTATACACTTCTGTATGGCCATAATAATGCACTTTGTAATATACATTGTGCATTAATTATGAGCCATACAGAAGTTATAAAAAGTTTTATACTTACCTGCTCCGTTGCTGGCGTCCTCGTTCCCATGGAGCCCGACTAATTTTCGGCCTCCGATGGCCAAATTAGCCGCGCTTGCGCAGTCCGGGTCTTCTGTAATCTTCTATGGAGCCGCTCGTGCCAGAGAGCGGCTCCGTGTAGCTCCGCCCCGTCACGTGCCGATTCCAGCCAATCAGGAGGCTGAAATCGGCAGTGGACCGCACAGAAGAGCTGCGGTCCACGAAGACAGAGGATCCCGGCGGCCATCTTCAGCGGTAAGTATTGAAGTCACCGGAGCGCGGGGATTAAGGTAAGCGCTCCGGTAAACTTCCTTTACTTCCCTGCATCGGGGTTGTCTCGCGCCGAACGGGGGGGGGGTTGAAAAAAAAAAAAACCCGTTTCGGCGCGGGACAACCCCTTTAATAGTGGGACCTGTGAACTTGAGATGCAGCCCAACATGTAGCCCCTCGCCTGCCCTATCCGTTGCTGTGTCGTTTCCATCACTTTCTTGAATTGCCCAGATTTGCACACATGAAAACCTTAGCGAGCATCGGCGAAATACAAAAATGCTCGGGTCGCCCATTGACTTCAATGGGGTTCATTACTCGAAACGAACCCTCGAGCATCGCGAAAATTTCGTCCCGAGTAACGAGCACCCGAGCATTTTGGTGCTCGCTCATCTCTACTTGTGATACTTAGTCAGTGGTATACACCAGTTCTAAGGGTCAGAGGCGTACCTTGAATCTCCCGGGCCCTGATGCAAAACATGTAACAGGGCCCCCAACTATAATGCTTTACTCATAGTACTGGGTTTCCTATATGGAGAAGTGAGGCATTATGGGCCCCCCAAGGCTCTTGGGCCCGGGTGCAACCGCATCCCTGCATCCTCTATAGTTATGCCCCTGCTAAGGGTATTGGTGAAGTTTTGGTTCAGTTTCAACTCATTCGGACAGAACTAAACGTTTGCTGAAATTTGATCAATCGACCCAACTTTTCCAAAGTTTTCTGTAGCATGTAACAGGGTGTCCAAAGTTACAAAACCTCCCTTCATGTCACCAATGTAGGCTAAACATGGCCATATTTAAGATATTTAATAGCAGGTTTAACAAATCCAGGTGGGATATATCAGCACACAGTATCTCACAGCCATGGCCCCTCCAATCTCACTCGCAGCAATCTCCAGGAAAGTATATTAATATTTTGAGAAGTAGCTACACGGTCTCCACAGAAGTGAATTATTAGGTAACTGTGCATGCTAGAGCCATGGGCAATACTCTGTACTTTGCTTTCACGTGTGCGGTAACCCGTCCCTGCATACCGTTCAGGGTGGCATTACACAACTGTCTTGCAGGAAGACTCGGCTGTCGCCAATCAAACACGTATTGGCGCTTTGGGATCAGAGGTAAAGTGTTTACTAGATGTATTTCTGTTAGAAGCTGATCAAGGTCTGACACGTGCGTAGCTGGCGACACATGCACAAAGATACTGTGAAGGGATACATGGTTTAAACAGGATCAGACATCTTGTTACACCTCTCTGGAAGTATTGATTGGATTTCTGGAGTTACTGATGAGAAAACTCATTTGTTCCTAGACCAGTTTCCTACCAGTAAAATGTCCGAAAACCCACTTCACAAAGTGACTTAGGGTAAATGCAGTGTATTCCACAGTTTATCTGCCGTTTCAATTGATTTATGATGGCTGTTGTGATGTTATGGCTTGCTGCAGAAAGTTATCACAATCAAGTTGAACTTTGCCACATCTGTACATAATGTGCGGCATTGAGATATCTACAGTAACTGGTCATACTCTATGGGATCTCTAAGTAGGTATCTGGTACTAATGGGCTACAGAGCGGGTTAAAGTGACAGGTTAACACTACTGTAGAGTAGTTAACACGTCACCAAACTTTTTATTGGATTTCAGCAGAACATGTATATTGACAGGCAGTGTTGATGTTGTAGTTGGATTTTTTTGGTCACCCTTTCCCATGTATTAATCCATTGCAATGCAATTTTGGATTCACGGTCTCCTAGGGGGCTTTCTCTTTCTGCCATTATACAATGGCGCCATCTGCTGGCTAGAGCCCGTACTGTGCTATGGGACATGCGGGAGAGGCCCTTGACAACAGAGCGGCCAGTAATATACAGTAAGAATACCCTGCCGGACGTCTTCCAACATCAGAGCTGTACAGCCTTCAACCAGAATGTCTTTAGACGTCAGACAGTGAGTGGATTGGAAAGGGTTAAGGGTATTGTTACGGTGCTGACAGAGCTATGACTTTCAGGTTTAAGAATGGGTTTAGGGTAATGCTAGCATATCTACATAATAAGTAATTGACTAGTAACATCTACCTCTGTTGCCAGCACTGATAGGCTGGCTGGGCTGTCTTTTAACCCAGTTGGCCTATGAGTTTTAACTGAAATGTATGTAAATTAGCCCCTTAGTTCAGAGGATACCAGTTACACTGTTTTGTATGCTGGTGTGAGTGAATGTATAGCTTAGCTGTCCCTATTTTGTCCCCTTTCTGTCAGCTAGTTGTTGCTTTCAATTAACAAGATGTTCAGCAGGTAACTGCCTACGCCCTTGCAAGAGATAAAGGTCCCATCATAAACAGAATAGACATCCACTGGACCATAGTCAGCTTGTGATAACAGCAGACTCCCCCTAGAGATGTGACTCGTCAGCTTCTGATCACTCCATGTTACGGAAGATAACCAGTTATAAAAAGATGATGTGACAATCTGGTAATGCGCATGTCTGTTTCCCCTTGGCATAAAGCCACTTGCATTCAGCTATAAAAACCACACCTGGCAATAAAAAAGTAAACTCACTCTTGTGAACACATCTTGTGTGTTGCCTGTGTTGATTCTCCAAGCATATTCCAACCACACCCAATTTGACACCCACATTATATCTAATAGCGCAGAAATTTGGCGCCCGAACAGGGACTTGGACATCGTCTGTACCTTCTCCAGACCTAGACGGGGACCTCTATTCCGGATGGAGAAACCACACACAGTTGCATAAAAGCAACTGCATGTGATTGTGCTCCATTCTAAACGTGATCACGTCATCCTCCTGCGAGCTTACCTATGCATACTCACATGTGTAGGGGCTCCTAGGAGTGTTTCAGATGGGCATATGTGTTTTGCATGCTATCAGCACCTCTTTTTTTGTGCGTGTATTGGCATATTTCACTGTACTTTTTGAGCTTGCAGGGCATGTTCATTTGCACGTTGTAGAGCAACACGCCTAAATTTAAATGGCTATCTAGTCTAATGAGTTCCAGATGTGTTATTTTCCTGTGGAATTGTGCAGTGTTTGGCGCATCAACTGGAGTATTGCGAGCACATTTACACAACCCCCAAAGAAGTCTATGAGGACCTTTGGGGTGCAAATGCACACAAAAATTGAGCACGTGAGTGAAATGCACACCTAAAATTGGGAAATTTGTACGAATCCATTGACATCAGTGGGTTCTATTTTCTGCGTATTGCCCAAATACGCACGCAAATACATCCATGTACAGGAGCCCATAGGGCTTCTTCAGATGTCCGTAGAAAGGTACATAGGCCAGTGACAGAGGAGCTTATTCTGGTCCCTTTTATGCATCTGTAATACAGGCAGCTGTCCGGCCTGACCGTGGATATCCTGACTCGAACTCTGAGCATCAAAGTTATCTAATATGCTTCTATTCAGTTCAGTGTAGCGTGGTCAGGATGGGACATTTATCCGTACTACAGATACATAAATGTGGCTGGAATATGCTTGTCTGTCACGGGTCTTAGTGCACATTTTTAATTCAAGGTAACTTTAAAGTTAAAATTATTTTTTTCCATGTCAAAGGTGTTCATAGCCTTTAGGGTCTTACAAAGACTCATTGTCACCAATGTTGTAGTTCAGTTCTGTTGGCATGGAGCTATAGATATAGGATGCTCCAACTGGATAAGTGGCGAGATGAATTAATAACATAAGCGTGTTGCAATTTCTACATTATTTGCGTAGTGCGAGCATTGTTATTCAGTTTGAATGAACGGTGAGCCATATAAATAGCATAGGTGTGCTGCACTAATATCACCCAAGGGTCCTTTTAGACGGGCCGATTCCCCTTCGAACAAGCGAATGAACAAGTGACATCACCGCTAACTCGTTCGCCATAGCACAGGACTTTGAAAAAATAGTGGGAAGATAGGCCCTGCCATATCTTTCTCAAACGTAGTATTTACCTGCAGAAAAGATAGTGTAGGTCCTATCTTTTCTCGTCTTTACAATAAACGGGCGAGAATCACAATAGTGAAAATGAAACCATGGAAATCAATTGAATTCAGTGCTTTGGATTTTTTCGTTACTATCGAGATTATCACTGCCGCGTAGCGGGACTAAAACATGTTCATGTGTTTAAACTCTGAGCCCAACCATAGGTGAATGACCCAAAAATAATTGTCGTGCCTACAGAAAATGACCGACGAATGAAAAGCTAACGATTCTCATTCGTTGTTCAGTCGTTTGCTCGTGTTTAGAAAAAATGATCGTTCACTTTTGCTCGTTTGAACGATTTTTCGAACGATAATTGTTACGTCTAAAAGCACTGTAAGGGCTCCGTCACATGGCGGTGTTTGTGCAGGTATTTGTGCGCAAAAAAACAGCGCACGCAAAATACAGAGAATAGACCCCATTGATTTCAATTGGCTTGTTATTAAGCGCACGGTTTGCATGTGCGTTTCGTGTGCACACAAAAATATAAGCCCTGCCCTATTTTCCTGCGTTTTGTGCAGCCATACAAGTCTATGGAAGGTGCAAAAATACGCAAGGGGAAGGGTGTGCCACTGTGCAAAATTTGGGGGAAAGAAAACATCTGGACCTTATTAGTAGAGATGAGTGAGTATACTCGCTACGGCACATTACTCGAGCGAGTAGTGCCTTAGCCGAGTATCTCCCCGCTCGTCTCTAAAGATTCGGGGGCCGGCGGGGGGCGGGAGCGGTGGTAGAGAGCGGGGAGGAACGAGGAGGAGATCTCTCTCTCCCTCTCCCCCCCCCCCCCCCCCCCCGCTCCCCGCCGCAACTCACCTGTCACCCGCGCCGGCCCCCGAATATTTAGAGACGAGCGGGGAGATTGAGGCTAAGGCACTACTCGGGGACGATCGAGTAATGTGCCTTAGCGAGTATACTCGCTCATCTCTACTTATTAGGCTTTAACTCGCTAGAAATCCACAGAAAATGGCATGTCACGCGCGTGTGAACTTGCCTTGCATGCATAAAAATTACAGTTCTTTGCACAGACATGCATAAAACACGCAGATTATGTACCTCTTCAAACCTCATTCACCTGCAAACATGCTGCAGCGAGCGTTTTTGCGCATATGCTCGTGTGTATCTGCCCTTATTGTGGCAAATGCCCCGCCTATACAGCACACCCCACTCTCCCAGTGTACTGGGTGAAAAGGGGATATCAGTCATGGGATTGTACCTCCTTTAATTCCTGGTGTATGGCAAAAGCTTTATAGAGCTACAGTAATAGTTGGTGTCCTACTGAATACAGCAGTACTGCATTTCTAGGTTCAGTAGTTCAACAAGAACAAAAAAGACCGGCAGCAAATTGCAGCCGAAACTTTTGAATATTTTTAGAGCTAACAGAAACGCAAATAAATCAAATTTACTAAGAACTGTTCAAAATGGCTGACAGTCTGTTATAAACAGCGTAAAATAATCACCCTAGCCACAGAAGATGAACCTGTTACCCCGTCAAATTGTCTAGAGGCGGTGGATACAGTACAGTGATCAATGATATCACTACACACTTGATCTTATTTTTAATATGTCATTAGATGACACAAAGAAATAAAAACCTATCTGGAAAATGTAAATGTTGTATAGATCTTCATTTGTAGGGAGTCTTCAAGTGTACGAGTTTATTGAGAGCATCATTGCATGAATACTTGCATATTGATTTTTACAATTGCTCTATCGACACTTTTCGCAATCTAGATAGCATCACATGACTGAGCAAAATACATTTATAATCTTAGTGTACATAGTGATTGTCGCAGGCTAAATTGCTTTCATTAAACAGCAATCATACAGGAGGCTTAGAAGCCAAGATAAGAAGGCTCTTCTGAAAAGCCCTCATATTAGAGAAATGGTAACCTTTGCCGTCTCAGTAAAATGGCAATGGCTGACTTCCCTGGTCTAAATGTAAGGGGGTGAAACTCTATTGATGTGCCTGTCTGTATGTGAGTGAAGTTGTGTATGGTCAAGGACCTTTGCAGAGAGAAGTCACATGATTTTATGCACTGGGATTTTGTGGTTGTGGACTGTGGCTCCACATTACTGCCCCATACAGAGAACAGGCCTAGGTCCTGTCCACCTTCAAGAATCATCAGGTACATTCTCTGGCTCCTGATATGTAAGGGAGGGAGCTGCATCACAGTTCCTGAGCAGTGCAGTCAGTCAAAGGATATCTGAAAGCAGCAGTGTGGAGCAGAGCCAAATAGTGCCCCCCAGCAAGATCTCCAGGCCATAGAATGGTAGAGTTGTGAGGGACCTCCAGGGTCATCAGGTCAAACCCCCTGCTCAATGCAGGATCACTAAATCATCCCAGACAGATGTCTTTTCAGCCTCTGTTTGCAGACTTCCATTGAAGGAGAACTCACCACCTGCCGTGGCAACCTGTTCCACTCATTGATCATACTCACTTCTAATATCTAATTTGTGTCTCCTCCCTTTCAGTTTCATCCCATTGCTTCTAGTCTTTCCTTGTACAAATGAGAATAGGGTTGATCCCTCTGCACTGTGACAGCCCTTCAGATATTTGCAGACAGCTATTAATGCATTGCAAGACACCTGGTTGGATGAGGTAGTTGAAGACTATTCGGGAATTGATCCCCCATTATGTTCTGACAACTTCTATAAGGATAGGTCTATGATGTGGTAGGATTCGGTGTATAACGATGCAGCTTCTTTTGAGCATGAGAGGTTGAGGCCTATGGCTAAGGATGATGCATGCAACAATTATGCTGTAGATTCATGTTAATGGTCAGGTGCTTTGCTGCTGCCAATAAAAGAAGATGTGTGGATGATGCATGCACCAGTGCATTTTGCTGAGTAATGAGATATCATGAGGACGGAGATTGTTTAATCCAGTATTGTCACTTTAATAGGGTTGATATTGTGTTATTATGCAATGTTTAAGTATCTAACCCTCCAATGGAGCATAACGATGTAAATATCACGTTCTCTAAATATAGTTTGATTCATTTACAAATTGCCCTTGTCTGTCATCACCCCGTCATCATATAACCTTGCCTATTACATTAAAACTAATGGATGTTCCTTGTTTCGCCAAAAAAGGATCCAAGCACAGCTAAGATTCTATAATGATGCTCCAGATATTGCTGATTTGTGCTAGTCAAGTATGCTGGGTGAATGGAACTGATGGCCATCATTACAGTGCCCGTAGGGAATGTCATGACAGCTGAACCAAGCCATCACATATCTTTAAAATAACCAGAAATTGGAAGAAGCAAGCAAGCTGAGATCTCAACCACCCATCAGAAACTTTCCCTCAAGAACTAAATCAGCTACACTCTAGCAGGATTGTACTATTATAATAAACAATATGCCTACCACAGCACAGTGCTGCAGACATGGAATAAACCCATATGAAACAAGAGTCTTTGACTCAGAGATGTGTCCATGGGGTACCCCTTTTTAGTTTAAGTCCCCAATAACTGACATCTGACCTTACCACTTGCACCACCAACTTCATGGTTGCACCTAACCATAGGGACAACATCACAGAAAAGGAAATATAAAACACAAAAAAATCACAGAAAGAGGCTGTATACTCACTGATATACTGATACAGGAGGACAAGCATACACACCACTTATCCCCCAACATGCAGACAGCCAGACTGCTAAATGGAGGAGCAAGTAACACATGTGAAGGACACTGATAAACAACTCACAAACCATCCTTATACTGAGGGAGGTGGCTATTTAGTGCTTATTTCTGCAGAAATGAGTAAATACAGGGTGTAAGGCCACGTGGTATTTGTAGTGCACCATGCAGGCTTACAACCTGTTAGAAATACCATATATGAATCCAGCGAGCTGCCCTGCACCCCACAGGTGAACCACACTGGCACCCTGGGCTTCCCCAGCATTCAAAGCCATACTGCATGTTACTGATAAATACCAATAATTATGAGGTATTGGTTAATATTTTGGCCAAAATACGTGAACTTACCACCCACATCATGGGTCCACATTTATTGTGAGTCCCTACACTAGCATTAGTTAAAATCACAAAAAAGGAAATATAAAACAGACAAAAAAAAAAATCACAGAAAGCGGCCATATACTTATTGATATACGGATAGAAGAGGGCAGGTATATACACCACTTATCCCCCAACATGCAGACGGCTAGACTGCTAAATGGAGGAGCAAGTAACACATGCAGAGGACACTGATGAATAACCACTCACAAACACTCCTTATATCGGGGGGTAGGGGTGGCTGCGTATTCCTACACAAAAGAGTGTCTGTTTTTTGTTTGTTTTATATTTTCCTTTCTGTGATTTTAACTAGGGACCGACAATAAATGAGGACCCGTGACGTGGGTTGTGAGCTCACGTATTTTGGATAAGTAGTGTATATGCCTGCTCTCTTGTATTATTATATCAGTGAGTATATGGCCACTTTCTAACCATAAAGACAGCCCCAAAAGGTCAATAACTCATCTATTGCATTTTTAAAAATACATTTTAATGCATCCATCTCCTCCAGAGAAGGAAGGAGCATGATGTCTCATTCTAGATTCAAATCTGACCAAAGACAATATCTGCATGGAGTTTTCCATTTCCATGCAGATGTTGTTCTTGGTCAGACTTGAACCTAGGACCCCAGCACTGCAGGGCAATAGTGCTAACCACTAAGCTACATCCATTAAAAAAGGACCACTTCCTTTTCAGGGCTGTTAGACAGTATTTAGTACTAGTTTAAGGGATTTTATGAACCTTCTGTTCAGCAGACACAAATCACCTGAGGTTTGGGTTTTTAATGAACCAAATTTTTAGCAATGTTCTGCATGAATTCTGGTTCTACAGGTTCAGTTCCTTCATCTCTACTCCATTTGCCCCTCCATCTCAAATGGACATGTGACATCTGGTATCAGTTTTAGATATAAGAATGTCTGATGAGCCATACTCAAACTGGGAGTTTTCTTGAATATATGACATAATATTAAGGTAAAAGTAGGTTCTGAATCAGTTTGACTTTCATCTCCTTAGTCTTTAAGTGCTGTCCTTTTTTTGTCAAACTTAACAAGAAGGCAATTGTTGCTGCCCCTCTGTGAAGGAGTAAATAAGACTTAAAAACAAACTGATAAATAGAGAGTAACGACCTGTCCTTTTTAAAAAACAGCAAAGCCTCCCCAACTATCATGCATTATTTACAGTAGTGGTTCCAATGTTCTAATATGAGGCACAGGAGTCTTTTGAGCCCTCTTAGACTATATTGCCTGGGCATGACCTCAACTTTAGGCCTCATTCACATGAGCGCTGTCCGCACACATTACCGGCACGTGCCGAAAGTGCTTCTATAGGAGCCAACGGATCATGTGAGCGGGCTACTTTACGTAGTTGGAATTAGCCCGTTCACGCGATCTTTAGAGCAGTATAGCCACAATCTTTGCATGCGGCTGTACTGTGCACGGACAGCGCTTATGTGAATGAGGCCTTACAGTAACACCCCTGCTTCTTCTTATACTGTATGTCATCCTCTATCCTTGCACTTATTTGTAACTTCACAACATGATGTGTTCCTTTCACATACCTTATAACCCTCTTCAAGGGTAGGAACAAAGATCAACATACTCTTCTACTTCTGCTGAGATGATTTTGAGAAGCCCGTTCTTTCATCATCCACTTCAGAGCCATATACGCATAAATAGAAGAAAAGAGCTGACAAAAGCGCGGGCTTAAACTTAGGTAGGTGGAGACTTCTTATTCCATAATGCTAAAGCCAAAATTGGTCAAAGAAGAAACAGATAAAAAGTTGTATCTCCCTAGACAGGAAAAGGTAAGTATTTTTAACTTCCCGCCAATGGATCGTTGAAAGCATTGCTGTTTCCTGCATACTATAGACTGAAAAGGTACTTCCCCAGTGATATAATTTATAACTGCAGTCTATAGGTGGGAGTTCAAAGCAGAAGATGTAGCATCCTCTTCAATGTTCCTAAGAATGCACAGCAGCATTCATATCAGAGACACAGATATGATCAAAGAGATTGATACTAAGGAGAAACAGAATACATCACAGAAAACAGAATATTGGTTAAACAGAGAGGGAAAGTGATGCTTTATGTAGTGTTTTTTGTTCAATTTATAGTAATGTACTGTAGGACAAGTGTATGAATATTTGTAATTCCGTATACTCCTGAAATTCCTGAAATGCATACAAATGAGTAGATATGAGAATAACAAACCTTCTAGACGCTGTCAATCTGATGCATTTGGAATGAGTTAATACATTTCTACTAAAATTTCCAAATTAACATTTTCTAAATTTTCTTCTGTTTAAATAATAATAAAAAATTCACTTATAATAATGTTCAGATGTGATAAATCCTTTAATCTTGCATCATAGAGACCGGATATATGCTGGGTTATCATATATTCTGGATTACTGGATGCTTGTAAATAGGTTGCTGCAGATGCTACCATGTACCGAACGTCCTTACAAGAAGTGTGAAATAAACTGTTAGTTAAGTCTTAGCCGCCATAACTGGAACTGTCAAGCTTATCACCTTCATATTCTTTTTGCACTGTTTTTCCCATGTTATGTGCTAACTACATTTATTTGCGGGTACTGTGAAGTCTAAACATCTGTTATGCTATAACGTATGTGACTGGTTCTGAATGTATCACAGTGCATCAACCCACATGGGCTCTGTCATGTCTGGAGTTAAAGACTACAATTGAGGTTGCTTTATACACATTATGGTTGGAGTTGTTGTGATGGGGTTGCAGTGAGTGCTTCTGGGTCAGTGACCCTAAGACTGACTGGAGTATGAGAATCCCATGCATTTTTCTGTGAGATTGGAGCTGGACCCAGAGAGCATACTGCACAGTGAAAGACATTGATATCCTGTGGGTGATGATCTGCTGTCCTGGCCTCTAGGACTGTGTATTGTGGCCTTGTGTGGAGCTGTGGCTTGGAGAGAGGTCCCTTCAGAAAGTCTTCCTAGATTTTTGGGGCAGTTCTAGACCACTACTTGGGTAGTCTGCACTGTGGGCTAGTCGGGACCTGGAACAACTGCCAAGTGAACCAAGTGCTGGGTATAACCTTTTGTTTAGTGTATGTGAAATCTATAGAGACTGTAACTGATAAGCTTGTTGGGTGCAGAGTTGGTTAAGAGACGAGCACACATTGCAATAAATTATAGCAATCTTTACTTGGTAGCTGTACAGTAGTGCAGTCACTTTAGGTGCAAATAAGGAAGATGGAACAATACCTCTGTAGCGCCACCTATTGCACAGCAGCATCAATGCAAATCAATGTCCGAACCTTTATACAGGTCTTTGCAATGATGATTGAGAATTGAAAATCAAGCCAGAATCCATGGACAGCAGTGTCGGGGTTTTTGCCCCTCATCAGTGTGCAAGTAGGATTCTGGCTTGGCTAGTGAGAGGCCTATGATGTGAGTTGGAAGGGGTATCATCACTCCTGAAGGAGAGCACCTAGAAGGTGAGTGAGGAGACTTATAAGGCCATGCATGCTCCTCTGGGAAATATAATGCCTAATGGCATCCAATAGGTGACGCTGTAGATGTATTGTTCCATCTACCTTATTTGCATCTATTTCCCAGAGGAGCATGCATGGCCTTATAAGTCTCTAGGTGCTCTCCTTAAGGAGTGATGATACCCCTCCTGAGTCACTTTAGGTTTCACACAGGAATCAACAGTATAGGCACTCTAAGAAGCATACAGTTTTCAAACATTGCAACACAATTTGGAATGCTTTGGTAATACACTCCAGAGCAAATGGCAATACAGGCTCTGGAATCTTGATAACACTGTATCAGCAACATACTCTTGACTTCACTGCCCACGTAGGATACAGCACAGTTGCTAAATATTCACTATCATTTAAGATTTGTAATCTCTTTATACTAGCAGTCTCTCTATATTCTCTGTCTCTTTAACAAGGATCTGTCATGACACAGAATAAATGGGGCAGACTGCATGGCTCTGCAGCTGTTCCCCGTTGACTATTTCAGTGTTTCTCTTCTTGATACCTTCTGTCGCCTGGGCAGACTCTTCAAACACTTCAGGCTTCCAACACGCTTAATTTGTCAAGTGGTTGGTCCCCACTGCTTACTAGGAATGGGCAACTTCAGATTTGATTGATAGTTTAGCGTCATCCATTGAGAATGAGTGATAAGGACCTCTTACTTGACACTTTGAGCATGTTGGGAGACAGAACTTTGAAGAGTTTGTCCTAGCAGAGAAAGGCGAGAATCGAGAAAAGGACCACAAGGATAGAGTCAGTAGGGCCACAGCTGTAGAGCCATGCAGCCAGACCTGTTGGTGTCTAATAATATCATGAATATATCTAAAAAATTGTGAAAGGCTTCAAAATGGAAAAAAAGAAGGAAAATAAATATGGAATATTGGAAAACCCTGTGTAGGCTGACAATAATAGCACATGCCATACTAGAAAGAAGTGTGGTTGTTCTCAGTAAGAGAAACCAAGTAATCTTGTAGATATGATACCTATTAATGGTTAACAAAAGTACTGTACATGATGTTACAGCAAGCTTTCAGGTTCTTATTGACCCTTCATCGGGCTACTGAAACTAGTTTGGATGGCACACAAATATAACATACAGATGCAGAGGGTGTGGGGACACCCATCTTGATCTAAATAATTGTTCACACACAGAACTTTGAGACTTAAAATAACACAAGTCAATCTGAGAAAATAGATAAATACTAAATCAGTCCACTGAGCTGAGGAATGTGACAGTTTATGATGTCTGTTATCTCTACTGCACATAGAAGAAGATGGAAACACTACCTCTGCAGCACCAGCCATTGGATTGCAACATTCTTACAATCAATTTCTGAATTTTTATAAAAAAAACAAACAAACAATGATTGGGAAGAAGACACCTATCTTGACCTCCTTCAAACTTTTCATATTCTCCACTTATGCAAGAATCCTGGGCTGAGGTTCATTCTATTCTAGAGGGTTTCAAACATGGCCATGAACTTATACTCCCAAATTCTTCTGTGATGCTGTAACTTGAAGTTGCCCTGCAGTATGATAACTCTCATCTGCTCTATGCTGTATCCCTGACCACAAAAATGTTTTGCCACAGGTAATTCTGTCTTTTCCTCTCCAATTGAGTGGCGATGAGATCTTATCCTGGCTTTCAGTTTTTGTCCTGTTTGCCCGATATAAAGCCCCCCAACAGGGCATTTACTGCACTGGATTAGGTACACAATAGGGATGAGCGAGTATACTCGCTAAAGCACTACTTGTTCGAGTAAGGTGCTTTAGACGAGTATCTCCCTGCTCGTCCCTGAAGATTCGGGGGCCACCGCGGAGCGGGGAGCGGTGGGGGAGAGCGGGGAGGAACGGAGGGGAGATCTCTCTCTCCCTCTCTCCCACCCGCTCTCCCCTGCTCCCCGCCGCAACTCACCTGTCAGCTGCGGCGGCCCCGAATCTTCAGGGACGAGCAGGGAGATACTCGTCTAAAGCACATTACTCGAGCGAGTAGTGCCTTAGCGAGTATACTCGCTCATCCCTAGTACACAACATCAGACGTGGAACATGTACCAAACCCTTTTTATACTAGAAAGAAAAATAGATAAAAAATAATGTCTACACAGAAAGCACAAAAACTACACTTACAAAATATGAGAATGAACCAGTGTAACCTTATATCAACCTTATATTCTTTGTCCAACACAGTACAATACAGCCCATGTAAAGGCTAAGCAACATTAACCCCTCAGTGACAGGCCTACTTTGCACCTTAATGACAAAGGTATTTTCTTCTTTTTTTCCATTTTTCACTGATTTAGCCAAATGTAGTCATATGAGGGCTGGTTTTATGTAGGACAAGATGTATTTTTAATGGCATGTCTTTGGGGTATGTACAATGTGTTGTAAAACTTGCATTAATTTTATTGGAACAGATATAAAAAAAAAACTAGAAATTTCACCATTTCTCTGACACTGTTTTACAAGATTCATAACATCTTTGTTTCTTCATTGATAGAGCAGTATAAGGACTTATTTTTTGCGGAACAATGTGTAGTTTTTATTGGAACCATTTTAGACTACAGGAAACCTTTTGATCTGCTTTTTATTCTGCTTTTTGGGAGGTAGGAATAGCAAAAACAGCATTTCTAGAATTTTTTTGTAGTTTGTTTAAAAGTGTTCACTATGTAGCGTAAATGGCCATTTACCTTCATTCTGTAGATCAATATTACAGTGACACCAAATGTATGTAGTTTTTAAACAATGTTACTACTGATACACAATAAAAGGTTTTCTTTTAAGAAGATAATACCTATTCTGGCATTTTTTTTAATTATTAGTTTTTAATTTTTGCTGTCTTTCACTATGTAGGCTAAATAACTAAGTACTATCATTGTTCAGTATTTTATGACTGCAGCGATTCCTATTAAGTTTATGTTTAGTGTTTTTTTTATTGAAAAAGTGTTTTGTTGGAATAATGTTTTTTTTACACATTGGATTTATTTAACTAAACTTTATTGAACTATGTAGGCTTTGTCAGGCCTCCTGCTGCCATGGGAACCCATTGGCACCATGCAATTCCATCGCGGGGTACCAATGGGAGACAGGGGGAGCACCCTCTCCCTGGCAGCTGCTTACATGCTGCGATTGCTATTGATCGCAGAATGGAAGAGGTTAAACGGTCGAGAACGGTCGGGAATGGAGATGCATAAAAAACATCATGACTAGGTTACTGTCAATACAATAAATGGATGGTATGTATTTTTGCTCCTTCCAGCAGTTAAAGATGGCCCCACATAGAACTCATATAGCGCTATATAGGGCAGTCTTCATCTGCTGGAATGAGCTGATGGAGCAGGAACGTACTCCGAAGTGAAGTGCAGGTACTCTTTACCCTTTCCCACTCTACGTATTTATTCTTTATTATAAATGGCATTGGAGCTTTAGACAATGACTCTGGTTGAAAAGGCAGTCT
Organism: Eleutherodactylus coqui; assembly: GCF_035609145.1. NCBI lineage: Eukaryota > Metazoa > Chordata > Amphibia > Anura > Eleutherodactylidae > Eleutherodactylus > Eleutherodactylus coqui. The sequence goes on from NC_089838.1 coordinate 281,740,858, forward strand.
TTGGAGATTTTTTACAAAAAATTACACAAAAAAATCCCCAAAACTTCTAATTGTGCTCTTCAAACTATAAAAACTGTATACAGTACCCCTAGGAGCTGTACAGGAGACTGCATGTCCAAGTATTGACTGCATTGGATTACACAAGCAGCTATTATCGGAAATACAAATCAGTTGTATTCCGGGGATCAGACAACCCCTTTAAGAAAATGTCCATCATGCAATTCCCAAAAACACAATAAAGAGTTGACTACTGTTAAGCCTTTGCTTTAATAGTGCTATTTTCCTTTCCACATATGACATACAGTTAGCTTTTTCCTGCCCCGTATAGGCCAGCAGAGCAGCTGAGCTCACGTATAAATGTATTAATATTCTTAATAATCTCTTTAACCAACGGCCATGAATATTTCATGCGGGTTACATCTCACTTTGAACGCAAACAATGAGGAACAATAGGAGAACATTAATAATCAAGGAGAATTTTCTAGGGAATAGTAATGTACACTTGTTTTAATCTTGTTGGAAATAATACACATTCACAACTAGCTGGAGGGATTACTTATTAATGGACGGAGGTTTAAATGCCTCACGCGCCATATCAGGTTCAAAGCCTTTAAAGAACACGCGGTTCCTTTACATTAAGAATGTCTCTGCTTATTAAATCTATATTTCATTTCAGTGGTGAAATTGAAACTGTCATTAGGTAACAAGAACATGTCCCATGTTGTCCTTCATTTGCATCGATAGAAAAGATTTGTCTCTGTAGTGATTGAAATATAACCCAATTTATTGCACCTTTGATCCACTATCAGTGATGGATAAATCAGCTGTTTTTTACATATGCAATATCTACAGCTATTCAGATTTTTGTTTCATGACTAAATCAATGGAGAACATAACATAGGGGTAGACCATATGGGTGCTATGTGGCCATTGAAGTCACTGAGCTGCCAGTAACATACATAGGATCTGATGTATTAAGACTGGTGTTTTGTACGCCACTCTAAATCCCTTAGGGACATCCGCCATATGTGAGGGGGCACCAAAAAGAAACAGGAATTCATCTATTAAAATTAATCTATTTATTTGTACTCCTTCAAAGTTCTCTATATCTGAAAAAATACATTTGTCCAAAGCTTTTTTCCACTGGTCAAAGCATTTTTTTAAACTCATCGTTATTGACATCTTTTAGAACTTGTTCCATTTCTTCTTTCACCTCTTCAACATCAGCAAAACATTTTCCTCTGAGGTCTCTTTTAACCTGAGGAAATAAAACAAATTGCACAGAGTGAGATCGGGTGAATACAGACGGTGAGGCAAGGGTGTCATGCCATTTTTTGGTGAAAATTTCCTAAAACTCAGCATTATGTGGGCAGGTGGTTTGTCATCCCGGAAGAACCAGTCATCTCTTTGCTAGAAATCAGGATTGTGGTGAATGTGTGCAAAGTTTGCATAGAACGGGCTCAGTACCCAAGCCTGCTCCATACACGGTGGGTTTTGGTTATCTTTGACAGCTGACATTTGGATGCAATGGCTATGAATGGAGATAACTTTAATTGCAGTCATTAACCATTTAGATGCTGCTATCAATTCTGTCGGCAGCAGCATTTGAATGGCCTTCAAAGGGAAGGAGCTTGCTTTGTTTCCTGAATGGCTCCACTACAATGAGCCTGTGGGGTGTTATTAGGTTCTCATGGTAACCTGTGGCCTTGTGTATGGTTCCAAGGCTGCAATGTATTTCTCCCTATTAAGCCATGCTTGCAAAAATACAATGTACCTCCCATCTGGCCACTGCTGTTGGTGTCTGTGACCCCTGACCTCTCCTCCTGTGTCTGCACACAGCATAGATAACAAAAGTAGATATCAGGGGTCACATCCTTTGATTACAACAGCATCAGCTGGGCAGGAGCTAGACAGATTGAGTAACATACTGGATGGTGCTGGGTTGCAGTTTGGCCTCAGGTTCAGAGTGAGTAGGGCACAAGGAAGAGGCCCTATTACTATTGGGGGACACTACTGAATGTACTATTACTACTGGGGGCACTGTTACTATTGGGGACACTTCTGCCGGCACTATTACTACTGCGGACATTACTGGGGGCACTGTTATAAGTAGTGACACTACTGAAGGCACTGTTACTATTTAGGCCACTTCTGAGGACAGTATTACTACTGGGGCACAATTATATTGGTGCCACTTCTGGGGACACTATTACTACTGCAGGCACTGTTACTATTGGATTCACTACTGAGGGCACTGTTATTATTGGGGCCACTTCTGGGGGCACTATTACTACTGCAGGCATTGGTACTCTTGGGGTTACTACTGGGGCACTGTTACTATTAGGGCCACTACTGAGGTCACTACTGGGAACACAAGCTCAACTGCCACTCCATTCCATCTCTTCTTCACTGCAGGAATTGCAGTCAACCCCCAGTGAGGAGGAGAGGGGGTCATGGCGCACCTTTACCAGGATTGTGGGGGTCTCAATGTGAGACCCCATTAATCAAATATTTATTACCTATCCTTTAGATAGGTAATAAAAGTCAATCTTGGGAATGCACCTTTAATAGCAAGTCCAATTGCTGCCTGGCAATTAGTTGTGATCTGCATGAGTATACAGCGGACTATCCTCAGAATGTCTGGGTGCCTTTAGTAATTATAATGATAACAGAAATAACACGGATTCTCCTGATCAAAGGTTTACACACCCCTGAATGTTTCGGCTAATAGTACATACTGACATTGGCACATAGATAATGAGATGACAACGGAGGGTATAATTCACATCAGAGCCTTGTTTCATTGCAATTTGTATGTGGACAAATAGTCAATGTGTCTTTTAACTCTTGGCATAGGGGAAGCAAAAGAACCGTCAAAGTATCAGCAGGAAAAAGTAGCTCTACTAAAATAGAAAAGTATATTCAAAGATGTGAAAATGACAATCAGCTCTGTTCAACAAGTGAAAAATGAGAGGCTTAGGGCTCAGACCTGGGACTTCCTGTGCCCCAGATGGTAACCCTCCTGAGTGAGCTATATAGCTTGCTGGACAAGCTCATCAGCCTTGTTCCATGATCTCGGTTATCTAATTCCTGCCTCTTGGTCCTGGTTCTAATCAGGTTCACTATAAAAGCCTGACCCTGCCACTGCACCAGCACGTGATTATTGTGCTCTACAGCCTTATAAAATGATGGGGGTTGTAAAATGATCAGTGTCTGCCTATATACATTTATTCTGGTTCCTCCTCATTGATGAGGCCAGTTATACTGCTTGTCTGAAGTTGTTTCTGGTAAAGGCAGCGACTCCTGTCCTGTTCTACTGTCAGATAAGTCTGTTTCTAACTCCTGATCTTCACTCATATCACTGGATGATCTGTCACCCAAGTGAGTGACACAAGACCAGGCCATAGTATCCCCGAACTCCCACATTTCCAGAGTATGGTCAGGCACTCCTGATCCTGGAGCCTAGCCCTCTGGTTGCCCCTCAGGCTTATACTCGCTCAAAGCAATGGAGAAGTCCTGAGCTTGCTAACTACCCTGAAAATAAGACATCACATAGCATGATTTTCCAGAATTTTTGAGGATGCAAAATGATTTTTCAGGCTTTTTGAGGATGCTTGAAATATAAGCCCTACTCCAAAATTAAGCCCTGCTAACAGTTAATTAAAAAAGTCAATTTAAATAGTGTCCAGGCAGCTATATATGTAAAAACGTTAAACCTTTTTGAACAAAAATTAATATAAGACACTGTCTTATTTTCAGGGAAACACAGTAGGTCCCTTCACAGGCATACTACACTATTGCTACAGTGTGTCATTGCGATAACAGTGACACTTGCTACATATCTATATATATAAAGCTGAAAGCCCTCACTGACTCACTGACTCACTCACTCACTGACTGACTGACTGACAGACTCGCCAAAAGTTCTCCAACTTCCTGATGTCGTAGAAACATGAAATTTGGCGCAAGCATAGATTATCTCCAAAATAGGAAAAGGAATTGGGTCCCAACTCGATTATTCAATTCTAGCGCAAAAGAATTGGCGTCAAAATTTAACGTACATAATCTAAATCACTCACTTCCCAATGTCATAGAAATGGGAAATTTGGCACGAGCATTGATTATGTCATAAATAGGAAAAGTTAATAGGTCCCAACTCGATTGTTCAATTCTATGCGCAAAAGAATTAGCGTCTAAATTTTACGTACATAATCTAAATCTCTCACTTCCCAATGTCATAGAAACGTGAAATTTGGCAGGAGCATTGATTATGTCATAAAAAGGAAAAGCTAATGGGTCCCAACTCGATTATTCAATTCAATTAGCGTCCAAATTTTACGTGCGGAATGTAATTTTCTCACTTTCCGGTGTCATAGAAACGTGAAATTTGGCACAAGCATTGATTATGTCATAAATAGGAAAAGCGAATGGGTCCCAACTCGATTATTCAATTCTAGCACAAAAGAATTAGCGTCGAAATTTTACGTGCGGAATGTAATTTTCTCACTTTCCGGTGTCATAGAAACATGAAATTTGGCACGAGCATTGGTTATGTCATAAGTAGGAAAAGCTAATGGGTCCCAACTCGATTATTCAATTCTATGCGCAAAAGAATTAGCGTCCAAATTTTACGTACGGAATCTAATTTTCTCACTTTCTGGTGTCATAGAAATGTGAAATTTGGCACGAGCATTGATTATGTCATAAATAGGAAAAGTTAATAGGTCCCAACTCCATTATTCAATTCTAGCGCAAAAGAATTGGCGTCGAAATTTTACGTGCGGAATGTAATTTCTTTACTTTCCAGTGTCATAGAAACAGGAAATTTGGCACAAGCATTGATTATGTCATAAATAGTAAAAGCTAATGGGTCCCAACTCCATTATTCAATTCTATGTGCAAAAGAATTAGCGTCCAAATTTTACGTGCGGAATGTAATTTTCTCACTTGCCGGTGTCATAGAAACGGAAAATTTGGCATGAGTATTGATTATGTCATAAAAAGGAAAAGAGAATGGGTCCCAACTCGATTATTTAATTCTAGCGCAAAAGAATTGGCGTCGAAATTTTACGTGCGGAATGTAATTTTTTCACTTTCCGGTGTCATAGAAACAGGAAATTTGGCACGAGCATTGATTATGTCATAAATAGTAAAAGCTAATGGGTCTCAACTCCATTATTCAATTCTATGTGCAAAAGAATTAGGGTCCAAATTTTACGTACGGAATCTAATTTTCTCACTTTCCAGTGTCATAGAAATGGGAAATTTGGCACGAGCATTGATTATGTCATAAATAGGAAAAGCTAATGGGTCCCAACTCGATTATTCAATTCTATGCGCAAAAGAATTAGCGTCCAAATTTTACGTGCGGAATGTAATTTTCTCACTTTCCGGTGTCATAGAAACGGGAAATTTGGCACGAGCATTGATTATGTCATAAATAGGAAAAGCGAATGGGTCCCAACTCCATTATTCAATTCTATGCGCAAAAGAATTAGCGTCCAAATTTTACGTGCGGTATGTAATTTTCTCACTTTCCGGTGTCATAGAAACGGGAAATTCGGCACGAGCATTGATTATGTCATAAATAGGAAAAGCTAATGGGTCCCAACTCGATTATTCAATTCTATGCGCAAAAGAATTAGCATCCAAATTTTACGTACATAATCCAAATCTCTCACTTCCCAATGTCATAGAAACATGAAATTTGGCACAAGCATTGATTGTGTCATAAATATGAAAAGTTAATAGGTCCCAACTCCATTATTCAATTCTAGCGCAAAAGAATTAGTGTCCAAATTTTATGTACGTAATCTAATTCTCTCACTTCCTGATGTCATTTTATATGAAGGAAACGTCGCATGGTTACCTCCTCGTGGTGTTTCCTGGGTAACGGAGAGAACTATGCAAAATGGTGAACATATGTTTTTCCTCAGTATCTCTAAAGTAACCACGACTTCAGAAGATTTTCCGTGTGAACACCAGATAAACACCAGTACCAAATTAACTCGGGCGAAGCCGGGTATATCAGCTAGTGTAACTATAAAGGGCTCAGAGGTTGGACTCACATCTAGACCTTGGTGCTTAAACGGGCTCAAGGGGTGTTTTGCTACAAACAAGAATATCAGTATTGTGCATAGTATTTCATGGTGCAGGGCTATACAGGTTGTAGCTACAGCCCCGCTAGCACTGAAAATGTAGCATCGTTTCTAAATATTTTTTTCTTACATCTTTAAATGAAGATGGATTTAAAAGAAATCCCGTATTCAAAATTGTTGTAATAATGAGATACCAGAGGATGTGATCCTGCCGTAGCCTCTTCCCGCAACTAGTTTTCCAGTTGACAGTTGTCACGCTGTCGCTTGACTTTATTTTGTTTATATGGCTACAGTAGAGAACTTGCAGACACTCAGAAGTCTGGCAGCTCCAGACACCAGAAAGAAAACAAACACGCTGTACTTTCCCTCGATAAGCATGAAAGGGGATTAAGGGTGACAGAGCTGTCTGTTCATATCTGGAGCTTGGCTCGGGGACGTAAAGACACTTGTTTGAATTCGCATAAGGAACATAAAAAAAAAAATTGCATGCCCAGCTCCACTTATTCTACTTTTCACTTGAATGAGCTTCGGTGAGTCTTGTGCTCAAACAGTAATGCCTTCAGAAAACTGTAGGGTTTTCTCTTTCTTCAGGTAAATCTAGGGTAATCATATATACCTTCACTTGCAGATAAAAAAACCTTTTGTGAAAAGTTGTCTTGACATGAAGCAAGCATTATGTTAGTACATGAGGTCACATTCTTTGCTCCAAGACTGTAAGGGCAAAAAAAGAAATACACTATATGCAAGAATGGATTTAGAAGCGGCCACCCAGAAGATGTAACAATATCAAAACATAATAGCAGCTACCACATGGCTGCACAAGGGCTATGAAGCCTTCTACAACATCCAATATCTAAGGCATGAAAGGATCATCTCAAGAAGATGACCCTTGTACACATATCCAGTTAGGGTATATAGATCTCATATAGAGGAGTCTTCTATTCTGGATCTTCTTTATTAGGAAAGTCACTGCATGTTTTACATAGACAATCATTCATTTGAATGGCGGGTACGTAATACTACATTTCCTCTACAGCAGTTGCCACAGGTGAAATTGGTTGATGGCCACAGCTTTCCTTTAAGTTGATGACTAGATCACCTTTTTACCTGGGGTGCCATGAACAGTACTCATAGCATCACCACAGTGGCTCCAAATGGGATGAGACAACCCTTTAGGCTACCCCTGTTCTTATGCTCTACTAGGGTATATGAACATCATAGAGCAGGGTCCCAATCAGGACTGCCCTCTGTGATCAGGAACTGTCAGACCATATGCCATTCTTATATTACAGGATGGCCATTTATGTGAATGGACATTCTGTAACATTACATTTCTCCAAAGCAGCTGAGTGGGAATTGTGATGCTCCTGCAAAAACAGCTGTTTGCCAAGGGTGCGGAGAGAAGGGCCTGAGGCGACCAACTGTTCACTCTTGGCCCAACAGTCTGAAAGGGGTTGTGTATGTTGGCACAACACCTTTAAGAAAGCACTGATGGCAAAGTTTAGCAATGTGATCAAGCTAATTAAATAACCTTTAATAAGATTCTATGGTACATCAACGGATGATTCAATGCAAAATCTGTAACTGGGTACCTTGTTCAATTTATTACACCATTTGTCGAAACAGTCTTAGGGCCACTCCCATAGCCACCAAGGCCTACCTTAAGTGCAACTACTACCTCTGCATCCCCTATACCTCTGCCCCTGGCCATAGGGATGATACGCTTTTGAGTGAACCAGTAGTTTTGCCTGTAGTCACAGTCAATGGGTAACTCTATATGATAGCCAATCACCTATAGAGTAGAATTAAATAGGTTAATCACATTTTCTGATATTTAGATTGTTGAATGGGAGCTGATTGTGAAAGAGACAGAAGAGCACAGTACTGGAAAATTTGGTAAAATACTTACTTAGTTTCTTTATTCATTAGTGCCATAGCATTGCATCTATAGAATACATTATTTCATGACAGAATGCTAGCAAGTCCATTTTTAGAAAAATTGGCACAGTCTATTCACCATATTATGGACCCAATAATTTCTAAACAGTCTTTGATAGCTGCAATAAGTGGCATATTTATTATCATGCAGATATAACATTAAGAAGGGGAGGGGTAATCTTAGATCGTAGTTTTACCTTATTGGTTTAGAGAAAGGCAAAAAACACAATTATCCATGAGCCAATCTGCTCTAAATGGGAAAACAATTCTGAACCCCCTATGGCCATTAGACTAGACCAACCAATAATGTGGCTACAGCTTAGTTGTTCTTGTTGCTGCCTGTCCTATTACTGTCTCAGTGACTGTGTGAGAGGTCAGATACCCATGCAGATATATATATGTATGTTATTGTTGAACTTTATAAATGTATGTTCCTTCTGGAACCTTTAGAGTGGTCCTATTTCTGTGTTTTTTAACTCTAACTTTGCTGCTGTGAATTAACAGGACCTGAGCTGTTTGTTGATTGGCTGATGGGCTGGGTATAAAAAGTAAGTGCTGGGTGTGACTCAGCAGTTTTTGAAGGGAGCAAAAAGCCTTGTGAGGAGTGAGCTGTCCCAGTGCTGTTGGAAAGCTCGGTTTTCCTATATGAGAGAGAGAGCATGGAACTCGGATTCCTGGAGTGGCACTACCCTGCTGTTACACAGTGAGTGCCAGAGAGATGTCTGTCTAGTGCCCAAGGAAACATTAGTTGTAGTTACTGACTGCAAGTGTTGAGCCATTATCAAGAGAGAAACCACCAGTGAGAGCAAATGGACCAACTGCCAGTATCCAAAAATTGAAGTTTTGATGGCATGCCACGGATAAAACATTGGATAGCATTGGGGGGAAGCGCAAAGCTAAACATGGACAAAATCTGGAAAAGTAGGGATATCAGCATAGCAACTAAATACAGGATAGTGAAAACACTGCTTTCCCCATAGCCATGTATGGATGTGAAAGCTGGACTGCAAAAAAAGCTGATAGGAGGATTGATGCGCTTGAGCTGTGGTGCTGGCAAAAGCTGCTGGGTATATCCAGGATGGCGTGAGTAACAAACAGAGAAGACCTGAATCATATAAGACTAGAGATGAGCGAACACCAAAATGCTCGGGTGCTCGTTACTCGGGACGAAATTATCGCGATGCTCGAGGGTTCGTTTCGAGTAAAGAACCCCATTGAAGTCAATGGGCGACTCGAGCATTTTTGGATATCGCCGATGCTCGCTAACGTTTCCATTTGTGAAAATCGGGGCAATTCAAGAAAGTGATGGGAACGACACAGCAACGGATAGGGCAGGCGAGGGGCTACATGTTGGGCTGCATCTCAAGTTCCCAGGTCCCACTATTAAGCCACAATAACGGCAAGAGTGCCCCCCCCCCAACAACTTTTACTTCTGAAAAGCCCTCATTAGCAATGCATACCTTAGCTAAGCACCACACTACCTCCAACAAAGCACAATCACTGCCTGCATGACACTCCACTGCCACTTCTCCTGGGTTACATGCTGCCCAACCCCCCCCCCCCCCCGCACGACCCAGTGTCCACAGCGCACACCAAACTGTCCCTGCACAGCCGTCAGCTGCCCTCATGCCACGCCACACTCATGTCTATTTATAAGTGCGTCTGCCATGAGGCGGAACCGCAGGCACACACTGCAGAGGGTTGGCACGGCTAGGCAGCGACCCTCTTTAAAAGGGGCGGGGCGATAGCCCACAATGCTGTACAGAAGCAATGAGAAATATAATCCTGTGCCACCGCCATCAGGAGCTGCACACGTGGGCATAGCAATGGGGAACCTATGTGCCACACACTATTCATTCTGTCAAGGTGTCTGCATGCCCCAGTCAGACCGCGTTTTTTTACAAACAGTCACAGGCAGGTACAACTCCGCAATGGGAATTCCGTGTGTACCCACAGCATGGGTGGCTCCCTGGAACCCACCGGCTGTACATTAATGTATCCCATTGCAGTGCCCATCACAGCTGAGGTAACGTCCGATTAAATGCAGGTGGGCCTCGGCCCACACTGCATGCCCCAGTCAGACTGGGGTTCTTTAGAAGTGGACACATGCAGTTACAACTCCGTGTGGACCCACAGCATAGGTGGGTGCCAGGAAGCCACCGGCGGTACATAAATATATCCCATTGCATTGCCCATCACAGCTGAGGTAATGTCATGTTTAATGCAAGTGGGCTTCGGCCCAAACTGCATGCCCCAGTCAGACTGGGGCTCTTTAGAAGTGGACACATGTAGTTACAACTCCGTGTGGACCCACGGCATGGGTGGCTCCCTGGAACCCACCGGCGGTACATAAATATATCCCATTGTAGTGCCCAACACAGCTGATGTAACGTCAGCTTTTATGCAGGTGGGCAAAAAATTAATTGGATTACACTGTAGGCGAGGGCCCCAAAAAATTGGTGTACCAACAGTACTAATGTACGTCCGAAAAATTGCCCATGCCCAACCAAGAGGGCAGGTGAAACCCATTAATCGCTTTGGTTAATGTGGCTTAATTTGTAACTAGGCCTGGAGGCAGCCCAGTTAAAATAAAAATTGGTTCAGGTGAAAGTTTCAACGCTTTAATGAGCATAAAAATTTTTTACAAAAATTATATGACTGAGCCTTGTGGGCCTAAGAAAAATTGCCCGCTCGGCGTGATTACGTCAGGTTTCAGGAGGAGGAGCAGGAGGAGGAGGATGAATATTATACACAGATTGATGAAGCTAAAAGGTCCACGTTTTTGATGGTGATAGAGAACAATGCTTCCATCCGCGGGTGCAGACTACGTATTGTTTAGGTATCGCTGCTGTCCGCTGGTGGAGAAGAGAAGTCTGGGGAAATCCAGGCTTTGTTCATCTTGATGAGTGTAAGCCTGTCGGCACTGTCGGTTGACAGGCGGGTATGCTTATCTGTGATGATTCCCCCAGCCGCACTAAACACCCTCTCTGACAAGACGCTAGCCGCAGGACAAGCAAGCACCTCCAGGGCATAGAGCGCGAGTTCAGGCCACGTGTCCAGCTTCGACACCCAGTAGTTGTAGGGGGCAGAGGCGTCATTGAGGACGGTCGTGCGATCGGCTACGTACTCCCTCACCATCCTTTTACAAAGCTCCCGCCGACTCAGCCTTGACTGGGGAGCCGTGACACAGTCTTGCTGGGGAGCCATAAAGCTGTCAAAGGCCTTAGAGAGTGTTCCCCTGCCTGTGCTGTACATGCTGCCTGATCTCTGCGCCTCCCCTGCTACCTGGCCCTCGGAACTGCGCCTTCGGCCACTAGCGCTGTCGGATGGGAATTTTACCATCAGTTTGTCCGCCAGGGTCCTGTGGTATAGCATCACTCTCGAACCCCTTTCCTCTTCGGGTATGAGAGTGGAAAGGTTCTCCTTATACCGTGGGTCGAGCAGTGTGTACACCCAGTAATCCGTAGTGGCCAGAATACGTGTAACGCGAGGGTCACGAGAAAGGCATCCTAACATGAAGTCAGCCATGTGTGCCAGGGTACCTGTACGTAATACATGGCTGTCCTCACTAGGAAGATCACTTTCAGGATCCTCCTCCTCCTCCTCCTCCTCCTCCTCCTCCTCCTCCACAGGCCATACACGCTGAAAGGATGACAGGCAAGCAGCATGGGTACCCTCAGCAGTGGGCCAAGCTGTCTCTTCCCCCTCCTCCTCATCCTCCTCATGCTCCTCCTCCTCCTCCTCAACGCGCTGAGATATAGACAGGAGGGTGCTCTGACTATCCAGCGACATACTGTCTTCCCCCGCCTCTGTTTCCGAGCACAAAGCGTCTGCCTTTATACTTTGCAGGGAACTTCTCAAGAGGCATAGCAGAGGAATGGTGACGCTAATGATTGCAGCATCGCCGCTCACCATCTGGGTAGACTCCTCAAAGTTTCCAAGGACCTGGCAGATGTCTGCCAACCAGGCCCACTCTTCTGTAAAGAATTGAGGAGGCTGACTCCCACTGCGCCGCCCATGTTGGAGTTGGTATTCCACTATAGCTCTACGCTGCTCATAGAGCCTGGCCAACATGTGGAGCGTAGAGTTCCACTGTGTGGGCACGTCGCACAGCAGTCGGTGCACTGGCAGATGAAACCGATGTTGCAGGGTGCGCAGGGTGGCAGCGTCCGTGTGAGACTTGCGGAAATGTGCGCAGAGCCGGCGCACCTTTCTGAGCAGGTCTGACAAGCGTGGGCAGCTTTTCAGAAAGCGCTGAACCACCAAATTAAAGACGTGGGCCAGGCATGGCACGTGCGTGAGGCTGCCGAGCTGCAGAGCCGCCACCAGGTTACGGCCGTTGTCACACACGACCATGCCCGGTTGGAGGCTCAGCGGCGCAAGCCAGCAGTCGGTCTGCTCTGTCAGACCCTGCAGCAGTTCGTGGCCTCTTATCTCCTAAGCTGAGTAGTTTCAGCACGGCCTGCTGACGCTTGCCCACCGCTGTGCTGCCACGCCGCGCGACACCGACTGCTGCCGACGTACTGCTGCTGACACATCTTGATTGCGAGACAGAGGTTGCGGAGGAGGAGGATGAGGAGGGTGGTTTAGTGGAGGAAGCATACACCGCCGCAGATACCACCACCGAGCTGGGGCCCGCAATTCTGGGGGTGGGTAGGACGTGAGCGGTCCCAGGCTCTGACTCTGTCCCAGCCTCCACTAAATTCACCCAATGTGCCGTCAGGGAGATATAGTGGCCCTGCCCGCCTGTGCTTGTCCACGTGTCTGTTGTTAAGTGGACCTTGGCAGTAACCGCGTTGGTGAGGGCGCATACAATGTTTCGGGAGACGTAGTCGTGCAGGGCTGGGACGGCACATCGGGAAAAGTAGTGGCGACTGGGAACTGAGTAGCGCGGGGCCGCCGCCGCCATCATACTTTTGAAAGCCTCCGTTTCCACAACCCTATACGGCAGCATCTCCAGGCTGATAAATTTGGCTATGTGCACGTTTAACGCTTGAGCGTGCAGGTGCGTGGCGGCGTACTTGCGCTTGCGCTCCAACACTTGCGCTAGCGACGGCTGGAAGGTGCGCTGACAGACATTGGTGGATGGGGCCGAGGACAGCGGAGGTGAGGGTGTGGGTGCAGGCCAGGAGACGGTAGTGCCTGTGTCCTGAGAGGGGGGTTGGATCTCAGTGGCAGGTTGGGGCACAGGGGGAGGGGCAGCGGTGCAAACCGGAGGTGGTGAACGGCCTTCGTCCCACCTTGTGGGGTGCTTGGCCATCATATGTCTGCGCATGCTGGTGGTGGTGAGGCTGGTGGTGGTGGCTCCCCGGCTGATCTTGGCGCGACACAGGTTGCACACCACTGTTCGTCGGTCGTCTGCACTCTCAGTGAAAAACTGCCAGACCTTTGAGCACCTCGGCCTCTGCAGGGTGGCATGGCGCGAGGGGGCGCTTTGGGAAACAGTTGGTGGATTATTCGGTCTGGCCCTGCCTCTACCCCTGGACACCGCACTGCCTCTTGCAACCTGCCCTGCTGCTGCCCTTGCCTCCCCCTCTGAAGACCTGTCCTCAGTAGGCGTAGCAAACCAAGTGGAGTCAGTCACCTCATCGTCCTGCTGCTCTTCCTCCGAATCCTCTGTGCGCTCCTCCCTCGAACTTACTGCCCTTACTACTACCTCACTGATAGAAAACTGTGTCTCATCGTCATCGTCCTCCTCACCCACTGATAGGTCTTGAGACAGTTGCCGGAAGTCCCCAGCCTCATCCACCAGACCCCGGGAACTTTCCAAAGGTTGGGCATCGGTCACGACAAACTCCTCCAGTGGGAGAGGATTCGGAACCCTTGCTGCCCATTCTGGGCAGGGGCCCGGGTACAGTTCCTGGGAGTCTGCCTGCTCCTCAGAATGTGTCATTGTAATGGAGTGAGGAAGCTGGGAGGAAGGAGGAGCAGCAGCCAGAGGATTCAGAGTTGCAGCAGTGGACGGCGCAGAACTCTGGGTGTTCGATAGATTGCTGGATGCACTTTCTGCCATCCACGACAGGACCTGCTCACACTGCTCATTTTCTAATAAAGGTCTACCGCGTGGACCCATTAATTGTGAGATGAATGTGGGGACGCCAGAAACATGCCTCTCTCCTAATCCCGCAGCAGTCGGCTGCGATACACCTGGATCAGGAGCTCGGCCTGTGCCCACACCCTGACTTGGGCCTCCGCGTCCTCGCCCGCGTCCACGTCCTCTAGGCCTACCCCTACCCCTCAGCATGGTGTATTACCAGTAGTGCAGAAACAGAATGCTGTAATTAAATGTGCCGCTTATTGGCCTGTGGTTGGAGGCTGACTTCGCTTACGGAACGTCAGGAAATAATTTTGCGCAAGCCTGCTGTAACACTTAGCTGGCTGCGTATGAATTAGGAGGACAACTACACCCAGCACAGACCCAGTACACTGAGGACAGTCACAGGCAGCCCAAATAGATTTTTTTCCCCAAATGTTTTTGGAAAGGCCCACTGCCTGTATTCAATAAATATATGTCTTTTGTTCCTGCCTCACCACTACTGGCCCTGGAGTATGTAAAATAACTGCAGACTGTTGCACTGTGGACAGGAATACAGCGGTGATGTAACAGCCAACACAGAGCCAGGAAATAATTTTGCGCAAGCCTGCTGTAACACTTAGCTGGCTGCATATGAATTAGGAGGACAACTACACCCAGCACAGACCCAGTACACTGAGGACAGTCACAGGCAGCCCAAATAGATTTTTTTTCCCAAATGTTTTTGGAAAGGCCCACTGCCTATATTCAATAAATATATGTCTTCTGTCCCTGCCTTACCACTACTGGCCCTGGAGTATGTAAAATAACTGCAGACTGTTGCACTGTGGACAGGAATACAGCGGTGATGTAACAGCCAACAGAGAGCCAGGAAATAATTTTGCGCAAGCCTGCTGTAACACTTAGCTGGCTGCGTATGAATTAGGAGGACAACTGCACCCAGCACACACCCAGAACACTGAGGACAGTCACAGGCAGCCCAAATAGATTTTTTTCCCAAATGTTTTTGGAAAGGCCCACTGCCTATATTCAATAAATATATGTCTTCTGTCCCTGCCTCACCACCACTACTGGCCCTGGACTATGTATAATTACTGCAGGGCGTAATGCTCTGCACGGCCGATATACAAAAAAAAAAAAAAGTGCAACACTGCAAAAAGCAGCCTCCACACTACTGCACATGGTTAGATGTGGCCCTAAGAAGGACCGTTGGGGTTCTTGAAGCCTAAAATACTCCTAACGCTCTCCCTATAGCAGCTCCACCAAGACAGCACTTTCCCTCCTCTATGTCAGAACGCATCTGTGGCGAGCCGCGGGAGGGGCCGATTTTTATACTCGGGTGACACCTGATCTCGCCAGCCACTCACTGCAGGGGGGTGGTATAGGGCTTGAACGTTGCAGGGGGAAGTTGTAATGCCTTCCCTGTCTTTCTATTGGCCAGAAAAGCGCGCTAACGTCTCAGAGATGAAAGTGAAAGTAACCCGAACATCGCGTGGTACTCGTCACGAGTAACGAGCATCTCGAACACGCTAAGACTCGAACGAGTATCAAGCTCGGACGAGTACGTTCGCTCATCTCTATATAAGACCCAACTAGAGGGGAAGATGACCGGACTTAGGCTCATGGATTTTAGCCATGTAATGCGAGCAGAATCACTAGAAAAATCTATAATGCTTGGACAGATCAGTGGCAAAATAAGACCTGGCCGCCAGAGGACACGATGGCCGATACTGTCAGAGCTGATACTGGCATGGATATCACACAACTCAAAGAAGCAGTGCAAAACCGAAAAACATGGAGGGAGCTCGCCTTTAGGGTCACCGAGGGTCGTGAATGACTAAACAGCTAACAACAACAATTGTTAATACCATCCCCCAGGCTCTTCACCTGTAAACTGATAGTTTTAACTTCATCACTGCACAGTCTCCCCAAAGATACTGTGCTAAAAATGTGTTCAGTGGACAGTGACTGCATATCTCAGTTAGTGAATTTAGGTTATTCGGTTATCTGAAGTTCCCGCAAGAAAAAGTTACTTTAGAGGAGACTCCTATTAACAAAAAGCATTTGTGGAGCCATTTGCCTCTGGCCAGCTTAAACCATTTATTGACTGTGAACATTCTAAACGTTGTGCACAATATTAAGGCGTGACTAAGTTATAGTGTTAGTCAAACATTAGTGAACTGTTTGCATTGTAACTAGAGATGAGCGAGCATACTCGCTAAGGGCAATTACTCGATCGAGCATTGCCCTTAGCGAGTACCTGCCTGCTCGGAAGAAAAGGTTCGGCTGCCGGCGGGGAGAGCGGGGAGGAACGCAGGGGAGATCTCTCTCTCCCTCCCTCCCCCCCCCCCCCCCCCCCCCCCCCGCTCCCCCCTGCTCACTGCCGCAACTCACCTCTCACCCGCGCCGGCAGCCGAACCTTTTCTTCCGAGCGGGGAGGTACTCGCTAAGGACAATGCTTGATCGAGTAATTGTCCTTAGCGAGTATGCTCACTCATCTCTAATTGTAACCAAGTAGTACTGTTGTAAGTTATTGCCATATTATTCTTTATCATACTTTCATTAAAGTATTGTTTGTGCAACTGAACTTGTGTAAAGCCTTTTTATAACCAGAATCCTACTCCACACCTGTCACCTGTTACGACTGGACCCATGAAACCTGCTATGCCTGTTACCCCAGTGCCTATGGTATAAAGCAACAGGAGAGTTAATCTAGAATATAATTTGAGCTAAACCTATTCTCAAAGGTAACGGTAGCGCAGCGTTGTCGTCAGCATCTACTTGGCACCAGGCAAATGCTGTTATAGCAAGGTGAAATCTAGAAGTGTGTATGTGTGCATCAGGAAGAAATTGGTCTTATTATGTATAATTTGATGATGATGATATATATAATTGCAGTGCACATAAAAATATATATAAAAGACAAATCTGTTCTAAATAAATTTTCCATAATTAGATGCTGCATTTAAAGAAACCAGAGAAAAGAAGAACTCGATGTTTTATGAATTCTGTATTTTGTATTTCATGAACACCTCCTCAACTAATTTCTTATTTCACTAATTTCTGAAGTTAACGTAAAACATAGACATTATCTCTCATTGTGCACCTGGCTCTCAGTTTCATTAGTACAATTAGAAATTCGTCTTTTTCGTTATTGTATGAGCTCATGCACGGTCACTATAGTTTAATCTTCTGGTGACAGAAAAGGTAGATATTTGTGGAACATAGAACAAAGAAATATCCCACACTGTAAGGGCTCATGTCCACGGGCAAAATATGATTTAAGATCCGCAGCGGATCTCCCGCATGCGGATCCGCATCCCATAGGGATGCATTGACCACCCGCGGGTAGATAAATACCCGCGGATCGTCAATAAAAGGGATTTTAAAAAAAATGGAGCATGGAAAAATCCGGACCATGCTCCATTTTCGTGCGGGTCTCCCGCGGGGACGGCTCCCGCGGGCTTCTATTGAAGCCTATGGAAGCCGTCCGGATCCGCGGGAGACCTAAAATAGGAATTTAAAGTATTTACCATCCGGCGCGGGCGGGGAAGATCAGCTGTTCCTCACGGCCGCATCTTCCTTGCTTCGGCTCGGCGGATGTGCCCGGCGCATGCGCGCGGCACGTCGGCGACGTGCCGGCGACGTGCCGCCGGCGTCAGGAATTCATCCGCCGGCCGAAATTGAAGATCCGGCCGTGAGGAACAGCTGATCTTCTCCGCCCGCGCCGGATAGGTAAATGCTTTTAAATTCTTATTTTCGGCGCTCATGTCCGCGGGGCAGGAGGGACCCGCTGCAGATTCTACATGTAGAATCTGCAGCGGATCTGATTTTCCCCGTGGACATGAGGCCTAAGGCAATTAAGACCTCAGATGTCTCAACGCAGGGATTCACAGGTGGGCCATTACTAAAATTCTAGTATACCTGGGCATCTGCTGGTCGGGGTTAGTTAGAGGGTTTGCTTTATCTGGACAATCCTTTCTTAAAGTGAAGCTTCTCTAGAATATGGCTTGACTTATCTAACCATGACATTATGCCTATTGACATAGGGAGGGGGATTTTCTAGATGAGACAATCGCTTTAAAAACTTTTAGATGAAACGCTGCATTAGCTAAACTTCCAAATCATTTTTTTTTTGCCATAGAGCTTATTCACATTTATTTAATAGCTTTATAGCCCCTACTGACATCGCAAGTCAGATTGGCAATAAGTCATTGCATCCGTTTTTAAAGAGAAACACTATTGACTATGATGATAATGATTTCATAAGTACGATCAGGTCTCACAAAGTTACAAATTTATCAAACCTTAGTTTGATATGTAACACGTTAAACGCACAGTTGCAACAAACTTTAAATTGACACTCAAGTCAACAATAGTCCTTGAAAAAGCCCGGTCACCGTTTGCTGTTACTAACATAATAAATGTTAATGTTTGCTGGAATGTTTGATGGAAACCTATGAACAAAAGTTTGAAAAGAGACATAAACTGATTGTTTGGGGCCTTTACTGTTGATGAATTGTCCACATGATAGATCAACAATAGTGTTGAGTGAACCAAAAGAATAGAACCCTGTTTCGGGGTTAAACTTTACTAAAAGTTTGGATCGGCAAGAAATTAAACCTTGAGCGCGGCTTGTCTTAGCTCTAAAAGAAAAAGGAAAAATAATTGTTCCTACTTTTTCCTTCTACTTTCTCCTTTTTTCTCTTATCTTTCCTTCTTTTTTTCTTTTTTATTCCTTCTTTCTTTTTTCTTCATTAACTTTGTCTTAAAAACAGCTCAAAGTACTTAGATACACTCCTAGGAGAAATGCTATTCAGGGCTTTTATGGCTCTTAGATTGTGCTATACTCCAGTTTTAGGCGTTTTGGTGAAGTTTGGTTTAAATTAATTCAGACTCAACTGAACTCTTTACTGAAATTTGGTGAAGCAACCTTGCCGAACTTTTGAAAAGTTCGCTCATCGCTAGTCAACAATAGTTGATTGTGGGGGTCCACCACTTAGTATCGCTGCCGATTAGTTATTTGCCAGGCCATCAACAGTGTGAACAGCGTAAGAAACAGATATTACAGTGGCCCTGTTTTGTACTGCAAGAACATTTCCCATTGAATTCATGAGGACAGATCATCAGTAGAGATGAGCGAGCACGCTTGTTTAAGGCTGCTACTCGATTGAGTAGCAGTCTTATTGAGTAACTGTGTACTTGCCCGAGCAGCATGCGGGGGTGGGGGGGGTGGCGGGGTTGGTAGAGTGAGAGATTTCTCTCCCCCCCCCCACCCCCGCCGCTGGCCCCCGCCCCCTCCCCCCCCCCCCGCATGCTGCTCGGGCAAGTACACAGTTACTCGATAAGACTGCTACTCGATCAAGTAGCAGCCTTAAACGAGCATGCTCGCTCATCTCTAGCCATCAGTAATAAAAGTCATAGACAACCTCTTTAAGAGTAGAAAACCACCGAGCTTTAAACATTTTTTTTCACAATGTAACTTGGTAACTCAGCTTTCCTTTACTTGCGGTATAGTTTACAGCCTTGGCTCTCTATCTAAATGGTTTGTTGGTCCCTCTTCTTTACTCCCACCATTCACGGCACATGCCCCACCAGCCCCTACCCGCCTAATTATGCCCTTGAACCCACTGTTCTAAGCTGTATTACTTACCACATTGAATTTTATGGGAAGAGACACACAATCGGAAAAAAAAGCATAAAAGTACTCATTCAGAACTCGCCCACATTCTTCTTAATGGAAATACCTGGACAGCATCAAGCTAAGAGGCACAGTTTATCTATGACACATAGTTTTTCATTGCAAATGTGTGAAATTCATTATTTCAGAAAACTAAGAGTAAAAATAATAATGTACCATATGGTAAAATATCAATATGTAGTCTGAGGGGAGGAAAATACATCTCAGTCTTACTTTACACATGTAACAATTCCTTTTACCTTCCCCTGCTTTCATTAAAGCCTGGAGCATTAAGTAATAGAGATTCACTGGAATGTGCTTTTAATTGAATCCCAGTAAGTGAAAAAGACCCAGGCTTTCTGTTGGAGCTCAAAACATGAATTAAAAGCCTCTCACACTAGCCGGTTGTGTGACTTATTCTAAAAGCCTCCTTCAGTAGATGTATGAAGTAGATGCCATTTAACTCCAGAACATTGTACTTCAGTGTAACTTCAAAGGGCTTAATGCACCATATATATTGCAGACCTGTTACATTGAAAAAACAGGTACTTTTACTGCTAACAAGCTTTTAAAGTTGCCACTTCAAGTATTATTTTGATTGTGAAGAAATAAAGTGACATACAGAATAAACATTCAAGTATCACATAGTAGTGGTATCCTTAAAGTGGATGACAACTTACATTACAGACCGTTCTGAATACAAGTCTGGTCGATTATCATAACACTGCAATATATATATATATATATATATATATGTAATGCAAGTCCTGTGTAAAACCACAGACAACACATTTTATCTATCTACAGAAGTAGCAAACTTTTACTTAAGACATAACCCTTTCCAATCCACTGTGTGACGTCTTTCTACATTCTGAATGAAGTTTGTACAGCTCCAATGTCAAAAGACGTCCGACCGGGTATTCTTACCGCCTATTGCCAGCCTCTCCCCTGTCGGAGCCTCTCTGGCGCACACACACTGGCTTTAGCCAGCAGATGCCACCGTTGTATAACAGCAAAAAGAGAAAGCCTTTTAGGAAACCCTGAAACCAAAATTGGATTGGAAAGGGTTAAGGCTCTTTTATACTGCCCAAACATCGTGCAAACCACTTAGTAGAGCAAGCGGTTTACACAATAATTTTTTGGTGTAGAGGCACGCAGTGAAAGAACGATCAGCGATAAATTGCTGATCAGATCTTTCATGCAGACCAAAAAAATCATTGTTGGTCTGCTACTACATCGTTTCATCTTAATAGCCAGAACAGGGAGACAGGAAGTGGATTTAGCAGGAGCAAGGAAACATAGAACAAGGCTGGGTTTCAGCAAGGAACTGTCCAAATCCTGGATAGCCTAGCAGGGAGAGTTGTTGGCTGGAACACAAGAGGCTAGGGGTTTGAGCCCTGACACACTGAGCAATGATCGCTCCTGTGGGAAAGCAGAGAAGCGATCATGGCTGTTGGGCCATCCCAGTATCTAAAGTGCCATATCTAATAGGTGACTCAACTTCTTGCGTCTTAAAGAGAACCTCTGGCTTTGAGACAAGAGAGTATATTACCTGCTGATGGTTTGGGATCCTGTTTTAAAGTGGCAGCTGCTATTTTCTAACTACTTAAGGGCTCCTTCACGTATATGGCATGGGCAATTTAGCAGGAGCAAGGAAACATAGTGATTCGGCCCTATATCGCCCTTGCAATCCTTCTGAAAACCCCTGGATACGAGGCGTTTTCACACGGAAACAGTGGGACTGAAGAAATCCCCTGGCACAGCTGTGGCAGAAGATCGCAGAGTTCTCCCATTGTTTCCCGCTGCCACCGGCCCCATTAAAAGCAATGGGCGATACTGCAAAAAGAAAGGACATGCTGCAATTATTTTTCACACAGCATTGCAGGAGTGAAAGCATCACAAATGAGAATGAAACCATTGAAAATCATTGGTTTCATAATCATGCATTTTCACTCCTTCTCTTTAAGGATATCTACAGGTGAGCACAGTGAGCACCAAACAGACCACTCTAAATTACATAGTCATACTATGACCTCCTGTATCTTGTGAGACCCCTGTGTCCCACTCCTATATACCACAGTATGATTCCTCTATTCCCTCCTCTTATGTAATGTACTCTGACCCCCTGTGCATCCAATTCTATAAACTACTGCGTTTCTCCAAAAATAAGACATCCCCGAAAATAAGACCTAGTAGAGGTTTTGCTGAAGTGCTAAATATAAGGCATCCCCCAAAAGTAAGACCTAGCTCTGTCCCTGCTGTGTGAGTCTGCTGTGAAGAGCCCCCCCCCCCCCCCTGGTGGCCGGAAGCTGCACTGCTGTACAAGTGGTCCTGCTGTGGGTGATCGTTACAGTCTCCAGACAGTGTGTGCGAGCTAGGTACTTTACAGCCCTTATTTTTTTGTGGCCTGTGTGTGAGTCAGGTGACCAGTGTGTCACTTTGATTCTTTAGGGGGTGATTGTTACAGTCTCCAGACAGTGTGTTCATGGAAATAATGGTAGTAACAAGAAATTCTTGATAGGATTCTCAGTTTTTCTGGTTCTACTGGTTTGTGATGACAACTACTGTACAGTATATAAGAAATGTTCATTTTCTTTGTTCAACAATAAATGGGAATTATTCTTCATGGACAAATAAGACATCCCCTGAAAATAAGACCTAGCGCATCTTTGGGACCAAAAAGTAATATAAGATACTGTCTTATTTTCGGGGGAACTGGATATGACTTGCTGTGCCCCCCACTTCTGTATACTATGAGTCACAGTCTATAGACGTGTGGGGCTATAGTATATGAGAAGACACATGGCGTTCATACTGTAGTGTATAACAGAGGAACATGGGGGGTATACAGAAGTGTCATAGTATATAGAAGTGTGAGGCTATAGTATATAGGAGAGTACACATGGGGTCATACTGTAGTTTATGGGAGAGGGACATGGGGAGTGTACAGGTGTGTCATAGTATATAGGAAGGAGGACACAGGGTAGGTCAAACAGTAGTATATAGAAGTGAGATACTGAGTATTCATAGTATATAGAAGTAGGGCCACAGGTCATAGGATACTGGAGTGTGGGCATAGGGGGTTATAGTATATAAAGGGATGACACAGGGGCTTCTTAGTCTATAGGAGGGAACATACAGTTCAAAGTATTTAGGAGGTATGGGGGTCATAATATATAGGATGGGGCACATAAAGAGGTTATGGTATATAGGAGGGTCACATAGGGCTCATAGTATATTACTGGCAATGGTATGGTGGTCTTATCCAGTCACAGTATGGTAATCTTATTTAGTCATAGTGTAGGGGTATTATCCAGCCAAGCTGAATCTTTGCACCCGGGCCCATGAGCCTTAACTACGCTCCTGCTTTACATATTGAGGAGAAACAGCTGTAATTTATTATATGATTTTAACCCTTGCTGCATGCGTAATGAAGATTCCGATCTGGAATCAAAACTTGCGGCTTGTGCATTTATCGATATAATTAAATTGTAATATTCTCAACAACAGCAGCACTGATCATGCAACCCTCCGGTGTTGTTTCAGCAGGGATGGCACTCTGTCTGCCAGCTTGGACCTGGCTGCAGTTGACTCATAAGTGCTTTCTATAGAGCTGTGCCTATGGATTTACACAACTCCACCAGGTTAGCCACTCTTCATTTTTCCATTACCGTTTTACCTCCCAACTTCACAGCTGTCTAATATACACAAAAGTTTTTATTGGGTGCCCTATTTTTCTTTTCTACAGATCATACCATGAGAAGGGAGTGAGATCACGAAGGAGAAAACCTCTCACTGCCTCCGCTTTGACCTCACATCAGGTGTTGATGCCATTTGCTGTGGCTCGGGAGCATTGTACTTCAAAGCTACTTCAAAGGTCTTAATGCGCCACATGAGTTTCAGACCTGCTACTTTGAAAACACGGGTATTTTTACTGCTAACAAGATTTTAACTCCACTCACTTAAATCAGTAAATGGGTAAAGAATAAATAATGTGAAGCATTAACATGGGGGGGAAAGGTGCTTTTGGTATCCAAAACACGGTTTTACAGCATGTGCCCCCTCCCCGCTTTGACTATGACTTTCCGCATGATAGACATCAGTTGGAAAATCATTCATTTACCGTATATACCCGAGTACAAGACGACTTTTTCAGCACATTTTTAATGCTGAAAAAGCCCCCCCTCAGCTTATATTCGAGTGGGCTAGACTAGACTAGGTTAAAAAAAAACAAACGCAATACTCACCTTGCAGCCGCCAGCCACGATGGTCTCCCCGGCGGTGCCGCAATCTGCTCTGTAATCCTCCCCACTGTCATCTCTCTCTGCTAAACGGGGCATTGAATTCCCCTGTCAACAGCAAGTAAGCACTGTGACTGGATTGAGTGCTAACCAATCACAGCCGGCGCTCGATCATTCACAGCCATTCAGTGAATGACATCAATGAATGGCTGTGATTTGTTCATCGAGCACCGACTGTGATTGGCTGGCGCTCGATCCAATCACAGTGCTTACATCTAGCATGCAAAAGAGAAGCACTCTTCGGACTGTACCTACAGTATTACGTCAGCTTGGTCACAGTGCTCAGTTGATTGTGTTTTGCCCCTCAAAGACAGTAACTTATGACAATTACTGTTGTTTTTTTCATCCTCGTGTTTATATTTCCGATGACGAATCCATATAAGAACTTGTTTTTTGTGTGCCAGGTTATACTTTTTTTTAATGGTATCATTTGATGTATCATGTAATGTGTTAAAAAACAAGCGGTGTGAACTGAAAAACAAAATGGTGCAATTTTTTGGAGGCATCTTGCTTTCACGGCTTTTGCATCGAGGTAAAAATGGTGATGTTAATGTTATTCTGCAGGTTAGTAACATTAAAGCGATACCAAATTTATATAGTTTATATATTTTAGTACTATTAAAAAAATGTAAAACTGAACAAAAAACTGCTTTTTGTTGCCACATTCTTATCTTCATAACTTTTTTGTGAGGGCCTTTTGTTTTGCAGGGTGAGCTGTAGTATTCATTGTACCAAAAATGGGCACATGCAACTTTTTGATTACATTTTATTCAATGTTTTGAATGATAGGATAACAATAAAAACTGCAATGTTGCCATTTTTTTAGTCTCCATAAGGGACTTGAACTTGTGATGATCTGATTGCTTGTATAACATACCTTAATACTTCAGTATTGCAGCATACTGTAAATTTACTGGCAGCCTGTTAAGCCCCTTCACAAGCAGAGCTTCAAAGGCTGAAATACATGACAGCCTTGGGAACATTCACAATGCATCAGGCTGTAACGTGAACCCTCCGGCTGTCCATGATTGCATCACAAGTGGACTGATGGAACGCTGGAGGAGACCTCCTTCTGGAAGGCTGCTTAAACGTCAGCTGACCGCAGCTGGTAACTGTCAGAAACGGCTGAGTATCCAGTGAGCTCAGCTCTTGAGCTTTCCTTAGACAACCCGTTGTGACCTATGACAGATTCACTATCCTACCAAAAGTAATTGGACACCTGAGCCAGAATCAAAAGTAGTATTTATTTACATATGTTTATACTTATTTGAGCTCCTTTGGCCCTAATGCCATTGGATACTCTCCGTAGCATACTTTCCACTAAGGTCTGATACACTTCAGCTGGTATTTCCCTCCATTTGTCCTGCATTTAAAGTGTTGTTGTGGGTGGGTGATCGGGGCTGTGGGCGATTGATCCAAGATAGACAGCACCCGCCATGCATGGAACAGGATTGGCTCCTGATCCCGCAGGACGTAAATGCATGTCCTATGGGGTTAATGGATTACTTTATAATATTCACATTCTATCACCCATGTATGCCAACTTCACACTTATAATCTCCATGGACGTGGACCCCTTACCCAAAAAGGGTTAAAACTAATGCATTATTTCGACCTCATCATTTCTAGTTTTTAACTTTTAAGGCAACTTTTGAAATGTCCCAGATGTTGCCCTTCTCTCATTAGCAGTAAAATAATTAGAACATAAAGTCATAAAGAGGCAGAATCGATGTTGCACAGCTCCCCTCCAGCACACAGATTCATATTTCACACTTTCTAAGTACGCTATTTTCCCATTAACAGCATTTTTTAATTAAAACTGCAGAAAGCATTATGTGTTTGCAGCCGTAATACCCAAAACCAGCCTGTGTGTAAAATTGTCATTCAACAAAAGCTACATTGTGAATTAAAAACAGTAGCAGCCTCCACATAGACGCTCATAGGTCCAAAGCAGTTACAAGGAAGACAGATGGAAGATAATCCAGTCCCAAGTCTACAGAAGAAGCCCATGGTAGAGTGCTTGGCAGAGCGCAATATATCAGCATTACTCATATGCCACAAGACAAATCATTGCATTCTTCCAAGATAGTGCTAGAAATGACAGAAAGTGCATATTGCTTCGAAATTCCGGAAGCCCTTATACAATCCCATTATAAACAGGGAATCCTGGGACACCACTGGGAACCACAGCATCCATATAAAATATACTGCAAGGCCAGATTCCCATAAGCGTTAGCGAGTGCTTTAGCAGAATAAACAGTTTTTTTGCATCGGCGTATTGTACTGTACCTTTTAAGCCCACAAAACATGTACATTTGTGCGCGGCAAACACAGACGCACAGATTGAAATGGCTAATTCATCTAATGAGTTCCAGATGTGTTCTTTTTCCAGCAGAATTACAAAGCATATTATGTATATTCTTGCACATGGAGCGCACATTTCCGCCCCCCATTGACTTGTATAGGGACCGTTGATGTGCAAATGCACTGAAAAGTAGAGCACTATTTTTTTTTTTTCTCACGACCGAAATGCGCACACAAAATATGGAAATGTGAGGTCTGGTGAATATGGGGGGTAATCTACTGAACCTACTCTTTGCACAGTCCATCTATTTGTCGTTAAGATGTGAATTCTCAGGTTTCTAGTAGGTGCATTTGTGGCAGTTGATTGAGCCATTTAAAGGGAACCTGTTACGTACCCACAGCATGATAAACTAAGTTGTGGTGCTATTAGATCATGTCACAGGGGGCTGGGTGATGTATTTTTTATAGTCATCCTCTCCTGTCATACAACAGTGTCCTACTCTAAAGTCAGCGCATGGCGCACAAATCAGACTCTTTTCAAAATCCCGTGTAGGCACTCTCCTGTAGACTCAAATGGGAAAGCATGCATAACACTATAAATGCAGTGTCCGGGCTGAAGGACAGTCTTTGCGGAGGATACTACAGGGATTTCAAGATGGTTGTCACGTGTGGCTCTGTGATCTCTCCCCAACAATGGCGTAACAAGGCCCACCTCATCCGCGTGCAATACAAAATGAACAGACCAATGTAAATGATGGTAATTACTAATTAGTCATAACGGTGTTGTCCCGTGACGCCAGTACCTCTGTTCAAACAAATTGTTGCTCTTGGTTAAATACAAGAGTCAAAAAGTCTACAGATGAAAAGATACTTTTCAAACCGGAGGTACATGGTTTTCTTTATTCACAAAGTCCAACTTTGATTTTCCGAGTATACAACAAACTGTTTCAGACACAACACTTCTGTCAGGCTTCCTTCTAATTCATCTCTATTACACACATATGCATTCTTCTAGGAGCCACTTTTCTTCTGGTAATCTGGGTGTCCTCAGTCTAAGTTATCTGTTAGACGATCCCCGGATGTACACTCCTGACACAATGGGTTAACATACAACTCTTGCCTTTTCTTGTTTGCTAGCTACTCCTCCCGACTTGTCATAGCAGGAACCGTTACTCTGAGCTTCAGTCCCAGGAGGGGACATATCCCACAGCTAATGAGATAGGCCCACAGCTCTGCGTAGGCAGAAGCTAAAGTGAGCTTCAGCCTCCCACTGACACGTCCTCCTCCACTGACTACATCTCTGCACCCTCTCTACTCTCTCGAGCCTCTGTCTCCGAACTTCTTCCAAACTCCCACAATGCCACACACAACAAACATGTTATAGGAGACAGATTTTGCCACGACAAAGCTTGTTAGCACTTACATAGATCAACACAAATATACACAAGACAGTTTACACAAAGCGGACATACACCTACTCTAAAGTCACCCCAAATCTGAAACACTACATAAACAGTCAGATTTTGGGGCTGCGCACTGACTTCACCAGGTGACATCACATCATAAATTTAGGTTATGATGCTGTGGGGATGTGACAGGTTCCCTTTAATTTAAATGTAGCCCCAATCTTTCTTGGAAACTATACATCCTCTGCACATCTTGCCAAGTATAACTCGCAGAACTGCACTCTCTGGTCCGGTTCATTGAGAGCACAGACTATTCTTGGAATGTAACTTTTCCAGTAACAATGCTTCAAATTGTTATGGACACTTGATTTTGAAATTCCTGTCTCAAGACCTGCTTATGGCACAGATTTCTTGGACTTTGGAAATACTTCTCCATCAACCTTTCTTGCTTTGTGGAATTTTACGAAGGCAGTATCAGTCCAGTATCTAACATTCAAGGAGCTTGACTACGTGGACCTTACAAATTAGTAATATTAAAATATAACTTTTATTAATTATCCAATAAAAGAAAAAGTGGAAGACAAAACACACATATACTAGAATCAGATATAAAGGGATAAGAGAAAAAGAGAAAATGCCACTAATGTAGATATGAATAGACCAAAATTATCCGAGTCAGCGGATCAGACTCGCTAAATATTTGTTATGGGTCTATTTAGGCGTAACCCACAGATCTGTTAGACGTGTGTCCCTCAGGTGAAGAAAGTAATAAATGTTATGCATTCACGTATAAAGCGTAACCCTTAGATGAGGAGGTTAGGCTATCACAGTACGTATCATTGGTCTCTTGTCGCGTGGCCAATAGCTCAGATCCGTTGAACGTATGTCATACGGATACAGACACAGGCATATGCTCAACAGGTAAGTATAAAATGTAACCTGTCTTGTAATATTGGACGTATGTCGCCCAGATGTAAGGAAAGACACACTATCACATATAAGTCGTAACTCTTGAAATGAGTGATGCGACTTAGATGATACGTATTGTGGATCTTATTTAGATATGACCACTCGTCTAGATCTGTTAGACGTGTGTCGCTCAGACATAAAAGAACGACACACACTCAACAATAAGCAAAGAACGTAACCCAACGCGTTTCCCCCACCTAGTGGGTTCTTCAGGGGTTCCAATGCGTTATTTCCAGTGGTTATACTGGGTAGTGGCTGAGAAAAATTTTTTGCGCCGTTAATACCAGTGATGTACTGGATAGTGGCTAAGAGACTAGTTCACGGTTTAATCAAAGTATTGTCCACGATTGGCCAAAGTAGCTAGCCATTGGACACTTAATAGTTACTACTAGATCTCCAAGTAAAGAGGGATAACAACCAGATTCAAAAAGGGTAGATTCAATAGAGAATTCCCCCATAAATCTGGTACCGTGAAAAACGACAGCATGTCAGCCCTAGTGGTGGACTGACAGCATGATGCTGTCAGTCCACCACTAGGGCTGACATGCTGTCGTTTTTTTCATTTACTTTGATTTCAGTTTTGTTCCTATGGCTTTAATGCAGGGTTTAACCTATTTAGTATCAAGAATAGATGGTCTTTATTGAAAAGATGCCCGCATAACCATGGGGATGTTAGGAAATCTTAATTCACGGCAAAAATTACCTTTGACTAGTGTGCATCATTCTGGTCTTATCTCCACTTAGAGGATAGATTTTGTTTTATCCTATTTTACATTGTTGTACTTTTTCACGGTACCAGATTTATGGGGGAATTCTCTATTGAATCTACCCTTGTTGAATCTGGTTGATATCTCTCTTTACTTGGAGATCTAGTAGTAATTATTAAAGGGGTTGTCCCGCGAAAGCAAGTGGGTCTATACACTTCTGTATGGCCATATTAATGCACTTTGTAATGTACATTGTGCATTAATTATGAGCCATACAGAAGTTTTCAGAAGTTATTCACTTACCTGTTCCATTGCTGGCGTCCCCGTCTCCATGGTGCCGTCTAATTTTCAGCGTCTAATCGCCAGATTAGACGCGCTTGCGCAGTCCGGGTCTTCTTCTTTTCTGAATGGGGCCGCTCGTGCCGGAGAGCGGCTCCTTGTAGCTCCGCCCTGTCACGTGCCGATTCCAGCCAATCAGGAGGCTGGAATCGGCAATGGACCGCACAGAAACCCTGCGGTCCACCGAGGGAGAAGATCCCAGCGGCCATCTTCAGCAGGTAAGTAAGAAGTCACCGGAGCGCGGGGATTCAGGTAAGCGCTGTCCAGTTTTCTTGTTTAACCCCTGCATCGGGGTTGTCTCGCACCGAACGGGGGGGCTGTTGAAAAAAAAAAACCCGTTTCGGCGCGGGACAAGCCCTTTAAGTGTCCAATGGCTAGCTACTTTGGCCAATCGTGGACAATACTTTGATTAAACCGTGAACTAGTCTCTTAGCCACTATCCAGTACATCACTGGTATTAACGGCGCAAAAATTTTCTCTCAGCCACTACCCAGTATAACCACTGGAAATAACGCATTGGAACCCCTGAAGAACCCACTAGGTGGGGGAAACGCGTTGGGTTACGTTCTTTGCTTATTGTTGAGCGTGTGTCGTTCTTTTATGTCTGAGCGACACACGTCTAACAGATCTAGACGAGTGGTCATATCTACATAAGATCCACAATACGTATCATCTAAGTCGCATCACTCATTTCAAGAGTTACGACTTATATGTGATAGTGTGTCTTTCCTTACATCTGGGCGACATACGTCCAATATTACAAGACAGGTTACATTTTATACTTACCTGTTGAGCATATGCCTGTGTCTGTATCCGTATGACATACGTTCAACGGATCTGAGCTATTGGCCACGCGACAAGAGACCAATGATACGTACTGTGATAGCCTAACCTCCTCATCTAAGGGTTACGCTTTATACGTGAATGCATAACATGCATTACTTTCTTCACCTGAGGGACACACGTCTAACAGATCTGTGGGTTACGCCTAAATAGACCCATAACAAATATTTAGCGAGTCTGATCCGCTGACTCGGATAATTTTGGTCTATTCATATCTACATTAGTGGCATTTTCTCTTTTTCTCTTATCCCTTTATATCTGATTCTAGTATATGTGTGTTTTGTCTTCCACTTTTTCTTTTATTGGATAGTTAATAAAAGTTATATTTCTTGCTTTGTGGGGTTGTCAATGTGTGCGATCTTCCAGAATGTTTCTTGTAGATATTCTGAACAATTCCATCTGCTTCAAACTTAACTCTAATTCAAGTGATAGTAAGTTGCGCAACTGGATTTGTTTGAAACTGACCAAAACTGTCTTTGCACTTCAATTGCATTTTCAAACTTCCAGTAGCACTTTGTGATAAATTTCCTTTGTTCAGAGCTTAGTCTCGTTTCACCCATTTTCTTTCTAATTGGTTAAGCCTGAGGAGGAGAGAAAATTAAGTGGGGGAGATAAATCAAAACTGGTTCAATGAAAAACTGGCTTAAGGCCCATTTACACCAGCCGATGATCGGCGATCGTTTTAGCGATAATCGGTGCGTGTAAATGTGCGCCCATCATGCATATTTCAGGCACTGCTAGCTGATCGTTAAATTCAAGCTAACCTAAAAATCGTCCTTCATTCTTATAAGAAGTTCTCCATGGGGAGTACTGATAGCATTGTTTACCCGTTGAGAACAAAGGATGTGAGTGCAGATAATAGCCTTGGGCTATTAACTGCATTCAGGGAAGGCTTCATTTGCACACTTAATTGGAACTTAAGTAGCTGATTAGCTACTTAATACTTTATGCTAAATGATCACTCAAAGCTGTCACTCAAACTGTCGTTTGAGCGATCTCTGAGCGATCATCGGCCCGTGTAAAGCAGCCTTTAGTTGACCACATTAATCAATCAGGTCTCTGCTTTCATTTTTCAGTTGTGGAATCTGATTGGTTGCTATAAGCAAGTAAGCTAGTTTTTCTTTGTATCAGTTTTAGTTTACCTCCTCCCAAGTGAGTTAGAGAGTTAATGCCCTGTGTGTACCTCCTGCTATGCAATGTCTTTCAGTAGATGGCTGATCATAGGTATTGCAATCTTCCCAGAAAAATAATTGCAACTGAACTCCTGGGCAGATATGCTATGTTTTAGACCAGTCTTAAGGCCCATTTACACCAGCCGATGATCGCTAAAAAATCATTAATCGGCAATCGTTTTAGCGATAATCGGTGCGTGCAAATGGACGCCCATCGTCCGCTTTTCGGGCACTGCTGGCTGATCCTTAAATTGAAGCTAACCCAAAAATTGTCCTTCAATCTTATCAGAAGTTCTCCATGGGAAGTGCTGATCTGAGCTGAGCACAGATAATAGCCTCAGGCTATTAACTGCATCCAGTGAAGGCTTCATTTGCACACCTGATTGGTACCTAAGTAGCTGAGTAGCTACTTAATACTTTATGCAAACTGATCGCTCAAAGCTGTCACTCAAACTGTCGTTTGAGCGATCTTTTAGCAATCATCTGCTGGTGTAAAAGGGCCTTTAGTATGCCTATAAGGAAGACTATAAGTAATAACGACCCTCCAGTTTAATTGAACATGCTGGATGTCAAAAGATAGAAACAATTGATGCTTTGGATCTCAGAGCCCCATAAGTTGCAAGCAAAGACCCCTTCTAACTTAACTTTTACCTCAGAGGTCTCCAGATTTCCAAGATAATATAATGTGCATGGACACATTTTCTGATATTTGCTCTATTTTCTCGTATTTTCCAATGGTTTCTAAGCTATATGAAAAAGAAGACTTGCGTTAGGATTCACTCAAAGAGGCATGTGTTTGCTGCGTAATACGCAGTGCTAAAAGCCCATTGATTTACATTGGGTCATTCAGTCCTGCATTTTCTTAACTTCCCTATTACACGCGTGATAAAAAAAGTATCATGTCCTATTTTGATGTATATTATGTTCGTAATACACCCATTATAATCTACGGGTGTTTAACATATGCAATAAATACGTATATTACACCCATATTTGCTGAATACTGTGTATTACACGTGTGAAAAATCCGCATGAATTAAGTAGCAAACATACACCTGTGTGAGTGAGCCCTTAAAGGTGTTGCCTCAGGAGTGACACTAGAGATATGCCATTAGTGTCCAATTAGTGAGGGCTCGACAAGTGTGACCTACACTCATTACTAGAACAAGTGCTAGTAGCTCTAGGAAAGGACCTTGGCATTTCAACTGCTGAAGGCTTTGCTAACCTTCTCCAGTGGCCACATTATCGGTGCATTGTAGTCAATGGCTGACTGAGCATCCATCCAGAAAAACTAGGGTAGAGTCAATGGGAGACAAAGTCATATGATGCTTTCCTAGCATCACTGCCACTGCCTTTTAGTGATCAGCAGTAGTGATAAGTGAACTTTTAAAAATTCTAGTTTGCCAACTTTTTACAAAAAGTTTGTTCTTGTCCCAATTAGTTCGAACCAAACAAGAAATGCACCAAAACCCCTAAAGGTGGTGTATAATACTGTGTAAGAGCCAAACAATAGGGCTCTTCTAACTCTTAGACAGTGTTATACACCAGTGTTCCAGACTAATGTTGAGTGGACCCTGTTTTGGTTCAAACTTTGCTAAAAGCTTGGTTCGGGTTTGTGCCAAACAGAACTGTTGGCAAAGTTCTACCCGAAACAAGCTTCTACTGTTTTGGTTGGCTC
Source organism: Eleutherodactylus coqui (assembly GCF_035609145.1). Lineage (NCBI taxonomy): Eukaryota > Metazoa > Chordata > Amphibia > Anura > Eleutherodactylidae > Eleutherodactylus > Eleutherodactylus coqui. The sequence goes on from NC_089838.1 coordinate 281,774,327, forward strand.
AACAATAATTAGCAGGGGCCTCAACTGTATGACTCCTACAAACCAGACAATAATGCAATTTCCTAGCAACATACTGTATCATCAATGTCTCTTCTCAGACAACCCCATAAAATTTCCTAGTAGGGTCTCCCATAGTTCCGTGTAAAACCTCACATGAAATTTTGATTTTGCAATCAGTTGTGCAAAAAATTCTAAACGAATCTCTGCAATATCTGTGTGAGTGCCATCGTCTACCATGTGCACCGATTTACTTTAACACATGTGCCTCTATTAAAGCACGTTCCCCAATGGTGTTTATGCAGAAGCACTGGAAATTAAACTATAAAGCTGTGAACAGAGAGCCACTGCCGCTTGAAATGCTCTTTTCTTATTGAATTTCTATGCAATCCTTTGTACTCTGGCACAAATGACTCTTATCTTGTAGTCATTGGCATCATTATGAGCTGCTCCTTTAAGAAACGCTGTCTCTTCTAGGCCATTGCGGGTAGAGCTATCACAGAAGAACAGGCGTATTAATCTTGACACAGTGCGGTGTTAGGCTGTAATGGAGCATTCCTCGCCTGCTCTCTGATTTACATGAGACGCTCAAACACCTGTCACTTTGGATGACCCTATTAACACCACGATACTGTTCTTCAATGAAAAACACACCTTCACTCCAGCTGCCATGAATAAAACACTCGGTGCCAGACAAAGGGATCCAAAGGCATGTTGTATTAGCTGATGTCAGATAACCAGACCGTGTTCTGTACTCCGTACATGCTAATGGATTAGCTCCGTTCCTGTCCTCTTTTGCAAATGGGGTTATGTAAAAATGTTTCAGATGATGACATGAGATGTACAAATTGCTCAGTAACCGAACCGCTGAAAAGAACGAGAAAAAAGGCAGAAAACTCAATGTTTTTGATGAAACAACCCACAGTATGAAATGGAAGATAAAATCTACAGCTGCTCTTTGAATACTTTGAGCTTCGGAGGACGCGTCGAGCTCTACGACTGTTCCAATACGCTGAAATGCATAATACATTGTAATGTATTGCCACGTACATAATATTGCGACATTACTGCAGAAAATGTACAAAACCCCATCCTCCTTTATGTCGTGTGTGGCAATAATCCGAATCTGGATGTCATGCAAGGACAAGGGACAAATTACAAGCCACTTAAACAGACCTTTTCTGAGTCAGTGGACATTAAAGGAGTTTTCATGGACTTTAGTATTGATGGTTTATACGACCAAACAGATGATTAAAGGGGCTGCGGCGCTCAGGCGAACTCTGCGGCTCTTCCATGTACTTCTGTAGCGTCCGTGCTTTGTACTGCAGTTCAGTCTCATTCAATTTACAAAGCTGTGCCTGTCGAAAAATGAAGAGGCCTGACCCCCATCAATCTGATATTGATGTAACGGCAGATTACAATAGGGATGCTTTGAGTGGCTACTGAGTGTTCTAGACTCCATGGGGGGCCAATGGCCAACCAATCTGTCCATTGCACAACCATAGTTTTCCAGTCCTTTCTCAGAAGCAGCGGCCACCAACAGGTGACACAATGTAGCATCAGGGGGGATTTAACAGCAGCCCATTGCTTCTAATCAGGAAGTGGCGCTTAATGAATTGCAATGGGGCAACAACCATGATGGAGACTATGAATAAGTCAAGCTCACTGGTTGGCCAACTGAAATACGAGAGCAAGCCACTGCCTTCCTTCAACTACCACTGAGGTGCACATCGCTGCATTCTTCTCCAACACTGGACAGCAAAGGTGCAGAGGGACAGAGACATCATAGACAAGAGTATCTAATCTCAGTTCTGGTACTTCATCTGTGTAATATATTTGGTTTTAGTACCATATCTGTATAGTAAGTAGGGTTATTGAATGGGACATGTGTCAAACTCAAGGCCCATGGACCAAAACTGGCCCACTACGTCAGTTGATGTGGCCAGCAACGACGTCCAGACACAGAAAGGCCTCATGTCCACGGGCGGATTTGATGTACGGAATTCAAAGTGCCCATAGGGGAGCATTGGCATCCGCAACTGAATTTAGGCATGCAAATTTAATTTTAGTGCGGAAAAGAAATCACAGCAGGCTCCATTTCAGTGAGGGTTCTATGCAGATGGGCTCAATAGAATTCAATGGGTGCGGGCGATCCGCAGTGCATATGCAAATACAATTGTGGATGCACTGCGGATTTGAAGGTTAAAATCAATTAGGGAAGTGGGGTTGCTAAATTTTTTCAGCGCCGATGATCCACAATGCATTTGCGTACATCAGCGTGGAAAAACCATTACATCCGCAATCTGCTGCAAATGGTTTTTGCAGGTCTCCCGCTGCGGAAATCCACATGCGGAATCTGATCCAACTGTGGACATGAGGACTTAGACCAACTCTGCACTTTCCCCTGAGGACGCTGCCTGCACCTGGGTGCCATCTTGGATTTTGAGTTTTGGGGTCCACCTCCACACTGCTCTGTTCAGCAACTCACAAGTGGTGGTGCAGCTCTGTCAGCCCTACCCAGGCACCCTAGCCACCTTCCATGGTAGGAAGCTCAGTGCTGAAGAGGTAGAAGGGGAGAAACCCCATCATAGTGTATAGAGTTCCATAGCCATGTTAAGGTGTACTAATATTTAGGGTTCACTCACACAAACATATGCAGTTTTAGACGGTAAAATAAGCAGCATTTTCACAGACCGAAACCATAATGCTGATGTGGCCCTTGGTGACTATAAGTTTGACATCCCTCTTGTAAAGTAACTATGTAGTAAGCTTGCTCTAGGTTACATCCGTGCAGGACATGTTGATAGCATCTTATACCTCTACAAACACGGAAAACACAAAACGTATCTAAAAAAACTGAAAATGAACAGTGACAATGGGACTCCCTACGGAGATGAAGAAATCCTCTGCCACAGCTGTCACAGCTGTAGCAGAGGAGCGCGATGCTCTCCCATTGAATTCAGTGGAGCCGGCAATACAGCCGGCTCCATTAAAAGCAATGGGCTGATGGCAAGCCCTGCAGTGATTTTCAGGGAAGGGCTTAAAATATAAGCCCTTCTCTGAAAATAAATCCAAAGATGTGTAAAAAAAAAAAAATGTATACTCACCTCTCTGCATCTGCCGGGGCTTAGACACTTCCAGCCAGCTCTCCCCCTGCACTGGGGGGTTGCTCGGAGAAGGACTACACATCTTCTACTATTGGTGCATGAATTCATGAATGGGTGAGTGCTGCCTCTGACTGGCTGAGAACTGTGACCAATCAGTGGCAGCTCTCAGCTATTGAATGACAGCTGAGAGCTGCCTCTGATTGGTCCCTGCGCTCAGCCAATCAGAGGCAGCACTAACCCATTCATGAATTCATGCACCAATAGTAGAAGATGTGTAGTCCTTCTCCGAGCAACCCTCCCGTCAGCTGACCTCATCAGGTCACAAGATTAGCGGACTAGAGGGTATACTCGCAGAGCTCCTAAGCATCACTGACGATTACATAATTCCCAAGCTGAACAAGCAAAACACACCCACAGGAACTGCCTAGATAACATCATACCTATGCAATAAAGTGAGCATTAACCCATTGGGCTAATTTGTTTTATCACTGTAAAGATCTTTTATCTGATTATTACTGCCTGATATCAACCAGGGGGACCCTATTGAGCACTTTAAGACGAGTTTCGGAATTATGATTGAGGAGGCCTTGAATGATGAGACTATAAAAAGAGGTTGGCTCAATATTTATGTTTGTCTTCACCCTTGGTGCCAGTACTGTATACTTTATGAAATATTCATAAGGCTTTGCTTAAAGGGGTGGTCTCGCGAAACCAAGTGGGGTTATACACTTCCGTATGGCCATATTAATGCACTTTGTAATATACATCGTGCATTAAATATGAGCCATACAGAAGTTATTCACTTACCTGCTCCGTTGCTAGCGTCCTCGTCTCCATGGTTCCGTCTAAATTCGCTGGCAGCTTGCTTTTTTAGACGCGCTTGCGCAGTCCGGTCTTCTCCATTCAGCACGAGCCGCTTCAGTGTGCTCCCCGCTACAGCTCTTCTGCGCATGCGCAGACGAGCTGTCACTGCTCGGGAGCGCGCTGAAGCGGCCATTCTGCACCATCCTCTGTTAGAGGAAGGTGCAGAAACTGGAGCTGCCCAGCGGAGAAGACCAGCCCAGCCCAGCCCAGCCCAGCAGCCCCGAGAAGCCTCCCAGGTAAGTGATGGGTCGGGGGGGGGCTGCCGCTGCGCCGGGGGGGGCTGCCGCTGCGCCGGGGGGGGCTGCCGCTGCGCCGGGCTGCGCCGGGGGGGCTGTCGCTAGGCCGGGGGGGCTGCCGCTGCGCCGGGGGAGCTAGCGCTAGGCCGGGGGGGCTGTCGCTGCGATGGGGGGGGCTGTCGCTAGGCCGGGGGGGCTGTCGCTAGGCCGGGGGAGCTGTCGCTAGGCCGGGGGGGCTGTCGCTAGGCCGGGGGGGCTGTCGCTGCGATGGGGGGGCTGTCGCTAGGCCGGGGGGGCTGTCGCTAGGCCGGGGGGGGCTGCCGCTGTGATGGGGGGGCTGTCGCTAGGCCGGGGGGGGCTGTCGCTAGGCCGGGAGGGGCTGCCGCTGCGCCGGGGGGGCTGTCGCTAGGCCGGGGGAGCTGTCGCTAGGCCGGGGGGGCTGTCGCTAGGCCGGGGGGGCTGTCGCTAGGCCGGGGGGGCTAGCGCTAGGCCGGGGGGGCTGTCGCTGCGATGGGGGGGGCTGTCGCTAGGCCGGGGGGGCTGTCGCTAGGCCGGGGGAGCTGTCGCTAGGCCGGGGGGCTGTCGCTAGGCCGGGGGAGCTAGCGCTAGGCCGGGGGGGCTGTCGCTGCGATGGGGGGGGCTGTCGCTAGGCCGGGGGGGCTGTCGCTGGGGGGGGGGGGGGGCTGCGCCGGTTACCTTCTGCCTGGCGGTGGGTGACTGGTCGGCGGCTGCGGGGCGTCCGGTCGGCGGCTGCTTGGCGTCCGGTTGCCATGGAGACACAGCTGGCGGCGTCTCGGGAGCGCGCACGTCGGGCTGCAGCGAGCGACTGGGAAAGAGCCGGCGGCCATCTTGAGGAAACTTTTATAACTTGCTGAAACGCTGGAACGGTAAGTACGAACCAGCTAGAAATGTCATTTACAGGGGGGCTTAGTAATGTGTGTTTAATGGGGGGGACTGGGCAAAAAAAAAAATTAACTGCTTCCTCGAGACATCTCCTTTAATCCCCCGGGACGTTCTATTGCCTCAGGGTGGGATTCGTTATTTAGTAACATTGTAGTTTTTTTTAATAGAGTGTTATGCAGTCATGCCATCAATGGCAGATTTTATGTACATGATACTAGTGATTTTCCAATCAGGATTAGGAATTTAAGAATGCCAGAGGGAACTATTTTGGCCTTTCTGGTTTCATTGTATGCTTCTATCATTCATGATAATAGTTTGAACGCCATATGGAAAGTGCTCACTGGCTCGGGCCTTCCATTGGAGTGTTCACGTCTTGTCCTGTCGTTGCTGGAGTACATACTCTGGAAGAATTATTTTACTTTTGGTGATGTGTACTACCGGCAGCATCAAGGGACAGATTTTATGTGGCCTCCATGTATGTTAACATCCTTATTGCTATCTTTGAGGACGAGTATGAGTACACTTCAATTTTTTGGCGGGTGATCCAAAAATGGTGGCGCTACATCAATAACATATTTGTGCAATGAGAAAGTTCAGGTGAAGATCTATTGGTGTTTTTGAAATGGAGATTAATAGAGAAGAGCGAGCGTACTCGTCCGAGCTTGATACTCGTTTGAGTATTAGGGTGTTCGAGATGCTCGTTACTCGAGACGAGTACCACACGATGTTCGAGTTACTTTCACTTTCATCTCTGAGACATTAGTGCGCTTTTCTGGACAATAGAAAGACAGGGAAGGCATTACAACTTCCTCCTGTGATGTTCCAGCCCTATACCACCCCCCTGCACTGAGTGGCTGGCGAGATCAGGTGTCACCCGAGTATTAAAATCTGCCCGCCCTCGGCTCGCCACAGATGCATTCTGACAGAGATCAGGGACAGTGCTGCTGATGCCGGAGCTGCTATAGGGAGAGCGTTAGGAGTTATTTTAGGCTTCAAGAACCCCAACGGTCCTTCTTAGGCCATAGTCAGAAATCGCAGATCGCACCTATCTGCGATCTGCGGTTCCTGTTCTCTTCTCTATATGCGCTCAATGGGGCCGGCGGCAGCAGCGCCGACCCCATTGAGAACATATAGAAGACAAATCATTCTTCTCTGCCACAGCTGTAACAGCTGTGGCAGAGAAGAACGATGTTTGCCCATTGAATTCAATGGAGCCGGCAATACAGCAGGTTCCACTGAAAGCAATGGGCTGCCGGCGTGCGCGGGATGAATTGTCGGGAAGGGCTTAAATATAGAAGCCCTTCCCTGCAATTCATCCAGAAATGTGTTAAAATAAAAAATATATATATACTTACCTTGTCCCGGCAGACGGAGTTCAGCCGCGGCGGCTGGCAGTGGGTGTGAAGGGGGTATGAGTCAGACCTGCCTCTGATTGGCTCAGGCTGAGGTATGCATTGCTAATGAGGGTTTTTCAGAAGTAAAAATTGTTGGGAGGGGGGCCCACTCTTGCCGCTATTGTGGCTTAATAGTGCAACCTGGGAACTTGAGATGCAGCCAAACATGTAGCCCCTCGCCTGCCCTATCCGTTGCTGTGTCGTTCCCATCACTTTCTTGAATTGCCCAGATTTTCACAAATGAAAACCTTAGCGAGCATCGGCGATATACAAAAATGCTCGGGTTGCCCATTGACTTCAATGGGGTTCGTTACTCGAAACGAACCCTCGAGCATCGCGAAAAGTTCGTCTCGAGTAATGAGCACCCGAGCATTTTGGTGCTCGCTCATCTCTAGAGATTAATAATATGTTTCTTGAATTGTAATTTACTTTGACATTTTCTTCTGAAAGGATACAGGTCTTAGATGTGATGGTTTAACATGTGGATGGGGACCTGATGACATATATCTATATCAAACCAGCGGCTAGAAAAAAATCTATTATATTATCAGAGCTCTTAACCACGTAATATGGTTGACTCTTTACCTTGTAGCCAACTATTGTGGGTTAGAAGAGATGTTAATGAGGATTTGGTAGATTCTCAGTTGGATCAGATGTGTGCGAAATGTGCAACAAAGGTTATCCGCCAATTTTGAAATATAGAGAGAAAGCAAGGAACCAATCAAAGGAAGATTTACTGGCACTAAGGGTGAGGCGTCAATCATTTGATCATGTTCCATTGATTTCTACTTTTACACCATATAGTGGTAAAATTACCAATATTTTGGGAAAACTCTGTTTGGTTTTGTATTGTATGAAGGGTGCTCAGGGGCCCACAATTTGCAAATTTACCGATGATGTCATTCACGCGAGGTTCTATTTTAAAAGATAAATTGGTAAAATCAGGAATAGGTTCTGAACTCAAATTAAGACAAACAATGTTATCGGTCCTAAAGATGGAAAATTATTACACATTGGATAGGTGTATATGCTCTCGAAAGACTTGTGAAGTCGAAACATTGCATTTATGGAAGAATGAAGATAGCTTTTTTCTTATGGTATGTTGGATCCATAGACTCTGGTTCTAAGTGACTCTGTATGGGATGCCTAACTGCTGAGGTGATTGGATTGTGCTGCTGACACCATTGGTTTTATTTTAGGGCGTTAGACAGGAGTCAATCTGACAGGGAGCGGAAGAATAGACCAGATCTTCAGTAGTTTGATCAGACAGAGAATCAAACCAGACCAAATGAATAACTGGGATGCTCTGTTTGGAAGAACAGGAATAAATGTATGCAAACTAAAGGCGATTGGCTGTCTGGGCTGTCCCACCCCTCAGCCAACTGATCTATCCATAAACATACAGAGAAGTGCTCCTGTCGGTGTCTAGCACCAAAATGACAGTGAGCATGCACCTATCAGTGGGTCACGTGGGCTGGGACTGATGCCGTGACATCACCTTGGTCCCATTCCTGAGTTGTGGCCCGCGTGCCATAACAATCCATTATCACATCTATAGAGCAAGCTTGGTTCTGTTATCAGACCTATGTAGTAAGCTTGGTTCTTGTAACATCAGTGTAGTAAGCTTGGTTCCGTTTTTGTATCTATGTAGTCAGTTTGGTTCTGGTGCCATAATCAATGGCTTAACCTAAGAATAAACCATCCATAGTAAATTCCTGTGCAGATAAAACTGCATGTCATAGCAGTTTTCAACCCTAATGGCATAAATGTCACTTTTGAAATCCTCATCTTTAAGATGAACGGGAGTCCGTCAATTTCCACCCTCTCCATGTACTTCAGTGGAGATAGGACCACATGCAAATGCAGCCAACTGTCCATTGACGTGTATGGAGAATACAGCGCCCAGGAATCCAGGAGTCTACAAATCAGAATCAGATAATACAATAGTTGTATTTTTCTGTACAGTGGGTCCCCAAAATGATTTTTACTACTAGGCACTCCAGTTTGACGCTGAATATTCTCTATGCCCACACTTATTCCTAAGAGGCCCTCAGTAATGTGTCACTTAGGTCAAGAAACCGACTAGGGTTCCATGGTAACTATAACAAGGTGCTTCTATTCTAGTCTTTCCAATAAGGTTTGTTGCAGATTTCCAAAGCAAGTTCTCTAGCGCATCCTTCCCTGTGGCATTTGACAACCTCCAGATGCAGCTTAGTCGGAGAGAGCTGTAAACCATGCAACCCAATAAATAACAACAGTAAATGTCTAACCAGTTGTGATAGCTGCACCTGTTAGGAAGGACACATTTTGCAACTCATCCTTATATCACTGATAACCTCTTATGTTTAATCTCTGCTTTGTCCTTGTTCTGCTCATATAAATATAGTGCTATACTTGCCTCTGGAGTTAATAATGCCTGTGATATCCCACCTGACCCGACGTGTACACTACACCCCTTTCCTCCTCTGCACCAAGCTAATTAGTCATATCACAAGCCGTATAATTTCAGACACATGAACTAGGAATAAAAAGAGTCAGATTTATAATTCATTGGGTTGTCTGATATATAAAAAATCTTTTTTATGGATTTAATTAATATTAATATTCATGGAACTGGAGGGGAAAAAAATTAAATGTTATTTCTAATCAGCGCAGACAATGTTTTATAATGCAAATTAACATTTTGAAAGTAATCAACATCAGGTAACGCTTTAAAATGAGTTGTATATTTACATTAGCGGAGAAGAGAGCCAGATGAGGAGCCCTCCATCACATGAATTCTAAAAGGTTCTGCACCCTTTCGCTCCTTGCAGTGCGCTAACGAGGTCCTACGCGACCTTCTGCCATCAGTATAATGAAATAAAAGAAATTAAAGAAATGGTATTACAATTCTTAACTAAAATATGGAAAAGAAAAGTCCAAAGCATTTTGGATAGAAGGAGCCCCAGAAATAAGAGTACAGGGTGTCCACTTTGTGATCTGCTGCAATTTGTGGGGTAACCTGGAAGCAAGTATTCAGTTCTCTCTGCAGCGCCACCACAGGGAAAATGTAATATTACATAGGTCCCGTAGGAAACAATAGTGCAAAGATGCTGGGTGAACAGGAAATGCCAGAACTTGGCTTCACCAATAACAATTGTCTTTCCTGGGTACTAAGCATGTCTTCTAGTACGGCAAATCACAATCTTGCTCATGAGATTTCTTAGCACCAGCGATGCTTTTTCTTGCAAAAACATCACTATCACTTGCCGTTTTCTTACGTGTTTTTCTCACAATAGGCAATAGGAGTTTCTAATGTTAAAAACGCATTGCGCGAAAATCGCAAGTTCAAAGTTTGCCATGCAAAGTCTAAGGACTTACTTCGCAGGGGTGCCTTGTCCTCGGCACCCCAAATCCCACAACGCGTTTCGGCTTTTTGCATAAGCCTTTATCAAGCATAACAATTATTATAAATAACAATTTTTAAAAGCCGAAACGCGTTGCATTATTTAATAAATAATTGTTGCTGTGAAACTGGAACATCTCCTGCACCTTTGACTTAGCTACATGCCTTCTGGGATTGGGGGGTGCCGAGGAAAAGGCACCCCCGCAAAGTAAGTCCTTTGAATTCTCTAACTATTATCACTGGAGCGCTGGGGTTTTTTTATCTTATACAGTCTGCATATTAAAAAACACACACACAAAAAAGCCAAAATAGCAGTTTTCTAGTCATCTCACTCCCCAAAGCAGAAAAAATAATTAAAAAATGGTATATATCCCTAAAATAATAAGAATAAAAACTACATGTTAGCCTACAAAAAACAGGCCCTCATACAGCTCTGTCGACTGAAAAATAAAAATGCTCTAGTCTTGGAATTTGGCGCCACACAAAAAGTATTTTTGTGAAGAAAAAGAGTTTGTGTTGTGCAAAAGCAGTAAAACATAATAAAACTTCTATTAATTTGGTGTCATAATTGTAATAACTCGTAGAATAATGGTAATATAATAATCTTTAAAAAAAAAATCACAAAAAACTGTGGTAAAATTGCATTTTTCCATTGCACCCCTTCAAAAAAAAGTTATTCAATAGATTAAATTAGTTTCTATAGAAACAAGAACTCATCCTGCAAAATACAAGGTGTCATTGAGCTACAATGGCAAAAAGTTTAAAAGTTATGACCGCTGGAACACAAAAGGGGATACAATTTACTAAGTCTTAAAGGGAATCTGTCACGTCCCCATAGCACTATAAACTATGATATGGTGCTGTTAGGGGATGTGACAGAGAGCCGGATGATGTAGTTTATAAACTTACCCGCTTCCTGTCACCCTTTAAAGATGTGCAGCGCTAGAAAATCTAACTCCTTTCAGAGTCCTGTGCAGGCACTTCTTCATCGACCGGTATGGGAAAGCGCTCGTAAGGGACTGGGAAAAGAGTTACATTTTCCTGCGCTGCACGATCTTCGGAGGGCAACAGCGCTGGATAGTGGGAAGGGTTGAGTATAAAAACTACATCACCCGACTCCTTGTCTTGTCCCCTAACAGCATTATAACTTAGTTTATGGTGTTATGGGAATATGATAGGTTTCTGTTAAGGCTAAAATTAGTTATGTCACTAAGGAGTTAAAAAAAACACTTAAAGTGACCTGCGCCAAATATATTTACATAAGGCATATATTTAAAATCTACAACAAAAAAGTGACATTTTTGGAAGGTTTTTCCAATGGTAACATGACGCTTGGGGGCTAATGAAGGACTTAATGGAGTTATCCAGGCTTTAAATATTGATGACCAACCCTCAGGATAGGTTATCAGCATCCAATTAGTAGAGTCTGACTCCCAGCAACACTGCCAATCAGCAATTTGTAGGAGTCATGGCGCTTGCGTGAGTGTTTCAAACTCTTCTTCAGCCTGGGAAGTCACATCCATCAGTCACATGGTCTTTTAGCAGCTCAGTCCATTATGTGAAGCAGCCTGCCCGATATACAATGAAGATGCTACATCCCTTTTCCCAACACCACAGCCCCTTCAAACAGCTGATTGGCTGAAGTGTTGGAAGTGGAACTCCCACTAATCCGCTATTGATGACTTGTCTTTAAGAAAACACCTTTAATTGGCACTATGTAATTCTTTTATTCATTGCAATCGTCCCCTAACACTACGCTGATCGTAGGAACCCTATATGATAAGATGACTGATTAAGCTGCAAGGTACAAGTAGCATTGAAATCAATGGGTGACCCACTTATTTCCATACATATACTTAACCTTCACAGCTGGAAGCATCTAATTTGGAAGGCTTCCCATATTCTGATAAAACCTACCTGTCGCTCCATTAACTCTTTCCTAGACGGTTTGCTCTGAAAATCACTAGTCTATATATATAAAGGTGAAAGCCGCCACTGACTGACTCACTCACTCACTCGCCACTAATTCTCTAACTTCCTGGTGTCGTACAAACATGAAATTGGGCAGGAGCATTCTTTAAGTCCTAAATAGGAAATGTAAAGGGGTCACAACTTGAGTATTCAATGCTAAGTGCAAAAATAAGTGCACCCCTATGTTGTGTAACTTCCCAGTGTCGTACAAATTTGAAATTTGGCACAACCATTCTGTAGGTCCTAAATAGGAAAAGTAAAGGGGTCACAACTCAATTATTCAATGCTAAGTGCAAAAGAAACTGACACCTTATGTCATGTAACTAATAACACACATCTGAACTTCATAAACATGACATTTGCCACCACAATTCTTTACATCCTAATATGAAAAGTAAAGGAGTTGCAACTTCAATATTCAATTCTAAGTGTGAAAAGCTATGAAAATCCATGATAAATGACATTGTTCTTTTCTCAGAAATCAAAAAAACCTAGGGAAATTATTTGTATACTGAGGAGAATCTACCTCACCTCTGTGTGTGTATATACTGAGGAGAATCTACCTCACCTCTATGTGTATATACTGAGGAGAATCCACCTCACCTCTATATGTGTATACTAAGGAGAATATAATGCTCCTGTATGTGTATATACTTAGGAGACTCTTCCTCACTGCTACGTGTATATACTCAGGAGAATCTAACGCTTCTCTCTGAGCGTATACTGAGGAGAGTCTACCTCACTTCTATGTGCGTATACTGAGGAGAATCTACCTCACCTCTATGTGTATATACTGGAGAGAGTCTACCTCACCTCTATGTGTATATGCAGAGGAGAATCTACTTCACCTCTATGTGTATATACTGAGGAGAATCTACCTCACTTCTATGTGCGTATACTGAGGAGAATCTACCTCACCTCTATGTGTATATACTGGAGAGAGTCTACCTCACCTCTAAGTGTATATATTAAGGAGAATCTACCTCACCTCTATGTGTATATACTGAGGAGAAACTATGTCAGCTCTATGTGTATATACTGAGGACAATCTAACTGAACTCTATGTGTATATGCTGAGGAGAATATAACTGACCTCTATGTGTATATACTGAGGACAATCTAACTGAACTCTATGTTTATATACTGAGGAGAATATAACTGACCTCTATGTGCATATACTGAAAGGCTGTAACGTACATAAGGAAGCAGCCATGGACTGCATGGATGCAGTATGCCTGTAAGGCTAGGAAGGGGCTACAACTTCCAGTCTGGAAATAAATTTGAATAAAAAGGGGCGTTACCTTTAAGGGTAAAAAGTGAGGAGAATGGGAGGTGTGGCACATTCTGCAGAGGGACATCAGTACATACAGCCTGAGGAGAATCTAATGCTCCTCTATGTGTATACATATTTTATTCCTCAGTTCCTCTGAAGTAACCACGACTTCATGAAATTTTCCATGCGAACAACATGTAAACACCTGCACCAAGTTAACTTGGTGAAGTTGGGCATATCAGCTAGTATTATAATAATGCTGTCATGGATCACAGGCAGTGCGTTCAGGGCTTTTCTGGTATTAAGGGTCAATGTCAGCATAACAAACATAGGGTGAAGGAGTCACCATTGCTAAACAAGCAACACTTTATAAACTGTAAAATAATAGAATGGTAACTTGTGACCTGGTAATCCGGAGTATCTCAGTGTGTTAAAAAGTTGAAGAGTCCATATGAATGATTGTCAATCAGAGTCTTAGTCCGGTTGACCGGGATCAGCAATGAACAATAACTGTCTCACTAAACAGGCTTTAGGTCCATTAGCACAGAATTCCTGTAACGACTCTATGCTTAGATGACTGAGGATGACTCTCTTTCATACCCAGGTGCGCAGGTTCAGGATCGTTGGAGGGGACAGAAGGGAGGAACCAGGGTCGTAGCTAAAGGCTCAGCGGCCTCGGTTCCTCCTTTCCCTTCCCTCCACATATGCGCCACTGGGTATTAAAGAGAGTGTAGCCCCTTAGGTTGTATTTATTTTTTTTGTTGCATTTTTGAATCACAACTAAAAATTACTTTAAAAAAACTTCATGCCGTATTCAAAAACCACATGTGTTTTTAAGAAACGGCATGCACTATTAAAAACCACATGTGGATTTAAACAATACATTCATTTTTTTTAATCCAAATGCAAGTTTTTGATGTGTTTTTAATTGTGAGTAAAGCATACAATCATATACAGGATATACCCAGGTTATACCAGTATGGCCTATATCACTACATACAAGAAGATGTATAACTTATACCTGCTGTACATATATAAGTATATACAGAAGATACCAAGGTTATACCAGCGTGCTGCATATTACTATATACAGAAGATGTATAACTTATACCAGATGTGTATATATATATATATATATATATATATATATATATATAATTATATACAGGAGATACCCAGGTTATACTAACATGATGTATATCACTATAAACAGGATTAATTACTTATACCAGCTGTATATACCGTATATACTCAAGTATAAGCCGAGTTTTTCAGCACAAAAAAATGTGCTGAAAAAGCCCCCGTTGGCTTATACTCGAGTTAGCTGTTAAAAAAAAGAAGTGATGCTGTCCACGGCAGTGCGGCAAGCTGCTTCAGTGTTCTCCTAGCTGTCATCTCCCTGGCTCGTTCAATTCCCCCGCCATCAGCGCTGTGATTGGATCGAACGCTGTCCATTCACAGCCGGCGCTTGATAAACCAATCACAACCATTCAGTGATGTCACTGAATGGCTGTGATTGGTTTATCAAGTGCCGGCTGTGATTGCCCGGTGCTTGATCCAATCACAGCGCTTCCTCAAACACCGCTGACGGTGGGGGAATTGAACGAGCCAGGTAGATGATAGTGTGGAGAAGACTGAAATAGCTTGCCGCACCGCCGGCTGAGAGGTGAGTATTGCTTTTTTTTTTTTACCTAGTATATACTTGAGTATAGCTAAGCTTATACCCAAGTCAATAAGTTTTATCAGTTTTATGTGGTAAAACTTATTGACTCGGCTTATACTCGGGTTGGCTAATACTCGATTATATATGGTAAGAATATACAGGATATACCCACATTATACCAGAATGCTCCATATCACTATTTACAGGGAGATGTATAACGTATACTAGCTGTACATATATAATTATATACAGGAGATACCCAGGTTAAACCAGCATGCTTCTTCTATAGGATGTATAACTTATACCAGCTGTACACATATATATGTTATGACCAAGGAAGAGAAATAAACAGACGTGATGGGACCAGATTTGTGACCCTGAATTATTTTACACCTCTGATGCTGCTGTTTTGTGCTGAAACTTGTACAAATATAATTATATGCAAGAAAAACCCAGGTTATACCAGCATTGTCCCGATCACTATCTATAGGGAGATGTATAACTTATACCAGCTGTACATATATAATTATTTACAGGAAAGATACTGTTGTATCTTGTCTCCACCACAAGTATGGATGGAGGCAAGGGTTAGCCAACTTGACAGCCAGGTGACGCCCACAGTTGGTGATTGACTGTTGGTGGCTGACACTTTACCTAATAGGCTGCCATCTGCACTCCTGACACTGTAGGTGAGAGGCCAGAGCTGTGAGTTTTTGGCTGACCATCTCCCCTGACTGCGACACCGCTGCTGTGGCTGGATCATTCCTCTTTCGACATTGCATTAAGAAGGGAAGTGGTGCTTGTTTTACCCCTACCGGCCATTTTGGGCACCTTGCTGTGGACAGCATGTAAGTGTCAGGCTGTTATTCGGCGGAGGTGCCACTTTTGAGGGCCCTCTGCCATCAGTTATGCTCCCGCCTCCTGTCACTCAGCCCGGAGTTCTGCATGGTCCAGTTGGCGCTCCTGCACTGTGAATCTCGCTGCCGCTGTGCTACTCCCATCCTCCTGAAGAGGCCCTCTGCCTGCAGTTACCCACCCACCTCCTGTCACTCACCCCAGTGCTCTGCCTGGTGTCGTCGGCACTCCTGCGCTTTCAGTGTCCCCACCACTGTGCTTTGGTGCTGCGCAGCTCCACTCTCCCTTCTACAGTGCCCTGCATTGTCTTCTTCCAGATACAGATGGGGCAAGTCCAGCATCAGCCTGCCTGCATCCCGCAGGGCCCGGTCATTCTGCTCCTCAGCCAGATCCTGAAGCCTGCTCCAACCCTAGCGAATCAGGAGCTTGGGGGTGTAAATAGGGCGGACAGTGTCCTTCACTAGGTCTCCACCCATACTTGAGATGGAGACAAGATACAACAGTACCTACAGAAAATACCCAGGTTATACCAGCATGCTTCTTATTACTAGATACAGGATGTATAACTTATACCAGCTGTAAATATATAAGGATACAGTATCATTACAAAGAAAGCAGCAATATACTACTGTATCATTAAACAGTGATAAGCCGTATTGCCTTACAATGCAACCCAATATGTTTTTTTTGGGGGTGATTTAACAGCAACCAAAATTAGGATTTCCTTGTTATCTCTTTTTTGGGGGGTAATTGCAGCAAAGTGGATACCAATCTAAATGTGTTTGCTATATTTCCTATGTCAGTGCAACTGCAATACCAGCAGACCTGGCACATATAACCTATTTACCTCTTGGCAGCCTACACCAGAGGCATAAGTTGAAGCAAAATCCTTGACAGGGCCCTCTACCTACCATGTGCCCTTTTATAATGTGACTGAGGGCTCTTTGGAGCTAACCAGGCATCCGCTACCTCTGCAGCTACACTCCTTCCCAGAACACTAATGTATATTTAGTATGGTGATTCACATGTTAATGGATTTGTTGTCATGCACATGTGGCTTTACGATCGTAAAAAGTTGTAATTAAAATGCATTCATTTGGCAATGCTGTAGAAGCAAGGAAGGAATCCTTCTGTTTCTGCAGCAACCCGAATATTGGCAAGAATGGCAGCACACATGATGAAGACGACACACATGAGACTATTTATGATAACCATTCCCCACTTCTGCAAACCGTCTCTCCTATGAGAGTTAAACAGAAAAAAGTGGCAGGTCATCCATGCGTTTGGTGCACCCGTGTTAGTTTCCTGGTGCCTTCCAACAATTGTTCCAACACACGACCTCAAAACTTTGCAATTGTATCCATATGCAGCTACTATTGTTTCTGTTCCTCCCGGGATAGAGCGAAGAACACGCTCAGGATTGTTGTCAACCAACAGTTGGAGAGCCTGAGGATACCTCCCCTCTGCTTGGTTCAGCTCACACCATGAGTCTCCGCTTCGCTAGCGTCGCTGTCCATTTTTGGCAGAAAAAGCTACATTTAGTGAGTAAAATAAATAAAAGATCTCTGTTATATCCAGCCTGGCTGTTTTCCAGCCTGTGAGAAATTCATACTTCATTCTCCGCAACAGGCTAGATTTCTAAACGGCTGTTTAAAAAATGAGTACTGCCAGTGGATTATTCCCTTAACTGTAAGGGCACTAATTGGAGAAAAGATATTTTAATTACCAAATCAGGGAAGGGAATTGTGCCTGATTTAATGCCAGAATTTTAACAATGCCTAATGCCGTATGTATGGATGGGCTGCCGCCGCCTCTGGTGTCAGCCATGTTTCGCTCTTCTATCTTTCTTCCTGCCTGGTTCCCAGTGTGACGTACTCATTTGCCTGTCAGTGTGATTGGTGACGTGCACAGTTAATATGCGCTGCGCTCAGTGTGTGGGTACACAAATGACTCCTACGTAGCTTTAGAGCGTGCATGCGCATTTTTGTCAACTGTCACCGAGCTGAACCTCAAGTCTCGTACAGTTCTCTCCGAGTCTGGTACATGAGTCTCAAATGTCACATTGCGTTTTTCACAATGTGCTACATTTGTTAATGCGAGCAATATATCTTGTAGTAGCATTGGACCCGCTCCACAACGGAAAGGTTTAGAACAGCAGCACCGCTAGATTCATTGGAAGCAATGAGCTCTATGTAATTGTTAATATAGCAGAACCGATAAAGCACAATCTGTGGCCTGGGGGCCACATACGGCCCACAATATCATTCTGTGTGGACCCCCCAACCATCTGGACACAGAAATGTTTGGCTGCTCACATGTAGTTTCCATTTTCAAACTTTTGCTTTGTTCTTTTGATCCATGGCAGGTGTAACTTGCATCAGATAGCAAACAGACATCTGTCCATAGGCTGTGCAGTTTACACAGAGGCAGCAGATTTACACGCATTAGCATGTCCTATTTATCACACATGATATGGACAGAATTAGGATATACAATTAGTTTTTCATGTGGACTAAAAAACGGCAATATGCAAGTCTTCATAGCCCTACCATGGGGCTGTGTACTATCTGGGGATTAACACGGAGAGCACACAGCCCAAAATAAGTTAGTGTGCGGGGGGGCCTTATGTATTTTTTTCCTCTAATTTTCAGACAGGTCTCTCTGTAAAAAAAAAAAGCCAAAACTAGCCAAACAAAGAAAAAATATGTGCACAAGGAAATGCCTGTGAAAACACATCCACTATCACAGCTTACATCATTTTAGCAGAGTATAAAAGCCTCAAATTGTGGAGTGCATCATATTTGCACCAAAATTTGCAACTTTTACTCTTCTCACCACTTCTGAAAGTGGCCAGAAAAAAGGGTGTGACTTAGCAGAGGAGGTATCATTTCCTGCAACCCATCAAATCTACTATGATTTATGCCAAAAACTATTGTAAATTATACCTAAATCTGCGTTCGTTCCTACCTCATGTAGATTTCAGATTGGTGCATTTTTGAGCTAACCGATTTTTCTTGTGAGTTTCGTGCATTATTCATACATTTTTGGTTTTTACATTTGCAATGGCCAAATCAATATAATTTAACACTCCCATTAAAGTCAAGACCAGGGACTGGAGCTCCCGGAAGATAATTTGCATTATCTTCTGGGAAAATGGCTGCACAACCAACTAGAAGAATGTCTCAAGGCTTTGTCCTGGGCCCAGTGTTCAGAATTTTTTTTTATAAATGATCTAGATGAGGGAATTGAGGGGGCACTGTTCTCATTTGCCAACAACACAAAGTTTGGAGGGATAGCTAACACTAGGGAAAAGAGAGAAATGAAAAAGTACCTACAGAATGGGAGGAACTGGGCTAAGCAGCAGAACATATGAAAAGGACTTGGGTAAATTAATAGATCACAGACTGAACATGAGTCAACAATGTGATGCATCAGCAAAAAAGGCTAACACAATTCTGGGATGTAGCATGGAGTCTAGATGACGTGAGGTAATTATTCCCCTCTACTCTTCCTTAGTCAGACCTCATCTGAAATACTGTGTCCAGTTCTGGGCACCCCAATTTTAAAATGACATAGAAAAACTGGAGCAAGTTCAGAGAGGAGTTACCAAGATGGTGAGCAGTCTGCAAATCATGTCCTATGAGGAATGGTTAAAGGATTTGGGAATGTTTAGCTTGCAAAAGAAGAAGGCTTAGAGGAGACTTAATAGCTGTCTACAAATATCTGAAGGGCTGTCACAGTGCAGAGGGATCAGTCCTATTCTCATTTGTACAAGGAAAGACTAGAAGTAATCAGATGAAACTGAAAAGGGAGAGGATTCAAAAAGATCTAGACAAGATTTACCAGTGGATGAAGTCCTACATCTGGGTAAAAGAAATGAAAAAAGCACATGAAAAGGGAGGAATTGGTCTAAGCAGCACATGGTAAAAAAGACTAGGAAGGAAAGACTGGAAGCAATAGTCTGAAAGTAAAAGGGAGGAGACACAGATTAGATGTTAAAGAAATACTTTCTGACAGTGAGGATGATCAATGAGTGGAACTGGTTACCACGGGAGGTGGTGAGTAGAGATGAGCGAACACACTCGTCCGAGTTTGCTACTCGTTCGAGTATTAGGCTACTTGAGATGCTCGGTACTTGAGTCAAGCAACACGTGGTACTCGAGTCACTTTCATTTCCCTTTCTGCATGTTTAGCGCCCTTTTTTAGCCAATAAACATGCAGGGAAGGCATTGCCACTTCCTGCTGTGAAGTGCCAACCCTCTGCCCACTAACAGCAGTGAGTGGCTGGCGGCATCAGGTGACCGCCGACTTCTTAAACTGGTCCTGCCCGCGGCTCGCCTAAGATGCATGCTGGCAGAGGTTAGGGAAAGTGCTGATGCTAATATAGGGAAAGTGTTAGAGTAGGATCCTCTCTTCAAGAACCCCAACAGTTCTTCTTAGGGCTACTCCTCATCGTGTGCATTACAGTTGTAGCTGGCTGGGAGCAGTAGTGCACCCTTTCTTTTTTAAAGCATCTAGGCCTGTGCAGAGCATTGCAGCTATAGCATTCTCAGTGTGCAGTGCATTAGACAGAGGTCTCATCACTAAACACAGTACTCTAATATTTCCTGGACCACTGCTAACCATTTCAGTTATACCGTTCTATGTCTGCAGTGCATTAGGCAGAGGTCTCATCGCTAAACAGTACTCTAATATTTCCTGGGGCACTGCAAACCATTTCAACTCTGCTTTATGTCTGCTTTATGCCCACGATTACTGAGGGTGTGGGCAGAGGCCGAGGTCCTGGGGGGCAGGGGGGGAAGAAACTGCCCCAGGTTTCGCCTGTGGAACTTCTTTGTGGTTCATCCAGTCTTTGGAGCAATTTAAGCAACCGTAACTGATTTAATGAACGTTCACAGCTGTACTAGCATCCGATTCCGCTTTATGCCCATGATTACTGAGGGTGTGGGCAAAGGCCGAGGTCCTGGGGGGGATGCAACTGCACCATGTTTAGCATGTGGAACTTCTTTGTGGTTCATCCAGTCTTTGGAGCGATGAAAGCAACCGTAACTGATTTAATGAGACGTTCAGAGATGTACTAGCATCCGAGTCCGCTTTATGCCCACGATTGCTGAGGGTATAGGCAGAGGCCGAAGTCCTGGGTGGGGTTAAACTCTGCCATGTTTGGGCACTGTAATTGCTTCATGTTTAATACTTTCCTTGGGTTTTATGGGCTCGACTATGCTGTGGGTGCACAAAGGTTTTCCAGTGCGGAGTCCAGCCGTCTGGTACAAATACACTGAATGACTTGGGTAGGGTGTAGAGGGCTTTCCCATTGCATTGTTCAGCTATCTGACAACTACACAGAATGAAGTGTGTGGGGACACATGGATTTCCCATAGCTATGTAACTAACAGGACCTTGGGTCACACAAGGTGGAAGATGGGACCGAGTCTGACCCTGGGCACGCTCACGTGCTTCCCACACAGAGTATTGCGGGTCCTACCTCGGTCACGGTTTCTCGGGTTTATTATGCCACCTCCTCTTCCTGCTTGGGGTCTGGGGATCAGCGCTGGGCGACATGTATTATCTCTTGTGCTACAAATTACCACAGTTATCTGAGATACTGGATTAGAGCATTCACAGGAAGCATTAGTGATTTAATGAGACTTTCACAGGGTCACTGTATACCTGTGGTGGCTACTTTTGCGACACCTCCTGTTTCAAACCAATCTTTGGTGTTAGTATGTGCTGCTGCATTGTGGAGATGTGTAGAAGTACTGGCACCTGAGTCCCCTTTATGCCCACATTTGCAGCTCCTGACAATTTTGTGACGGAGGTGGCATGGGATTGGAATGATGATCGTACGTCAATTTATCATCAATTCTCAACAGCATTGTGGGCTGTTGCCCACACTTTCAAAGAGGGTCGCTGCCTGGCCCTGCCAACCCTCTGCAGTGTGTGTCTCCGGTTCCTCCTCATCGCAGACACACTTATAAATCGACATGAGGGTGGTGTGGCTATCAAGCAAGCGTGTGACATGAGGGCAGCTGAAGGCTGTGCAGGGAAAATTTTGTGTGCGCTGGGGACGCAGGGACATCCTGGGGGGATTGGACAGCAATGCCAACATGTAACCCAGGAGAAGAGGCAGTGGTGTCACCTGCAGGCAGTGATTGTCCTTGGTTGCAGCTAGTGTGGAGCTTACCTACGATGTGCCAGCGCATGTGTCTTGCTGCTTATGGTCTGTCCCAAGAAATTGTTCGGGGGAGGGGGAGAAACCACCAGGCTCTTGCCCCCAATTTGGCTTAATAGTGCGACCTGGGAGCCTCAGATGCACCCATGCATGCTGCTCATGACTTTCTCATGTTTTCAGGTGTTTCACACAACCTCCCCCATGCGAGCATCGGTCCCATACAAAAATGCTCAAGTCCCCCATTGACTTCAGTGGGGTTCGTTACTTGAAACGAGCTCTCGAGCATTATGAAAACTATGACTCGAGTACCGAGCACCCGAGCATTTTGGTGCTCGCTCATCTCTAGTGGTGAGTTTTTTAATAGAAGTCTGCAAACAAAGACTGTACAGACATCTGTCTGGGATGATTTAGTGATACTGTATTTAGCAGAGGGTTGGACCCGATGACCGTGGCGGTCCTTTCCAACTCTATGATGCAATGGGTGCGTAAAATAAAAATACGGAAAACACTTGCATCCCATGCGAGTGTAATCCATTTTTTAACAAACCCATTGACTTAAATTAGTGATTTCTCATCTGAAGATCAGACCAAGATAGGACATGCTGCATTTTCCTTTATTTGGACTATGCGTCAGAGTAAAAAGACACTCATGTGAGTAGATTGGTCCGAATACTCACACTGAAAAATGCATGTGTGTATAAGCCCTTATAATTGCATCAGTAGTTTATAACCAAGACACAACGGGAAAAACGTCAGCAGGAGCTAGGAGAATCCACACAAAATCTGAATCTCATCAGCAACTACCTATATAAAAGCCCTAGGGAGACAAAATCCCTCCCTTCTCCAAATCCTGCGAGCCTGAAAATGATTTCTGCCACAAAAAAATACAAGAAGGACACTATGCTTAACTAACAACCACGTTGACACCACCGAGACTTCAGCAGAACCTAACACGCAACCTAACCTCAAAATGGTTAAAACCAACAGAGACAGAAGCAGAGACGCAGTAGGCACACCGAAACACAATAAAAATCAACTAGAAATGGACAAATACTTAAAGAAAAAACACCTTTCACCTGCGGCGCAGAGAGCCAAAATCACGCAAGAAGCTTCTAACGACCAAGACCTGATCGATTCTGACAGAGACTGTGGCTCAACACACTCGGACCAAGACTAAGAACAAGACAGAGGCCCAATCTCTCGCTCCTTCATCAAAAAAATATTAACCAAAGCTCTCTCCCCGGTCTTACAAGAACTTGCCGACATCAAAACAGATGTTAAACATATAGGCCGCAGGGTAGATGACTTGGAGAACACCCAACTAGAAATAATTCACCACAGCGAGGCAGTACAGAATAACCTACTCTCCCAACAAGACCATCTCAACCAAGCCTTTCTTCTCCTGGAGGACCAGGAGAACAGGAGCAGAAGAAAAAACGTCAGAATAAGAGGCCTTCCAGAGACCACCGCACCAGAGGCTCTCAAATCAGCGGCCATACAAATATTTAGCTCTCTCCTGGGAGAAGAGAGGGCAGATAATATTACTATCGAACGAATTCACAGAGCTCTGCGACCCAGACCTACTGCTTCGGCCCCTCCGCGAGATGTCATATGCGGTCTACTAAGCTACGTAGACACTGCAGATATCTTTCAAAAAGCACGAGAGACCCAAGAAATACTATTTGAAAACAACAAAATATTACTTTTCCAGGACTTAGCACCAAGCACATTGGCTAAAAGGCGCATATCGAAACCTTTAACAGACGCCTTGAGAGCGAAAAAATTCCCAGTGAAATGGCTCTTCCCATTTGGCTTAGCTACCTTCAACGACGGGCAACAAATTACCATCCGAACCCCAGAAGACCTAGGCAAAGCATGGGAAAAATTAGACATCTCGCCAATCGATATCCCCTCCTGGCTACCAGTGCAAGGCCAACAAGTGACACCTCTACTCTCGAAACCAGAGGACTGGAAGATCAGCTCAAAACCCAAATCAACCAAGAAGTCCCAACCTTCTAACAAATAATTAATTATAACATTCTCTTTCTAAGAGGGCGATCTACACACCAGCTCAGAGATCAACGTCTCGGACTCTCCACGCCTACCGCCCCCCCTCCCTTTATCTCTCTCCCTACCATCCTCTTTCTTCTCCTAACTTTGCAGGAGAAGAACAAGCCATCGAAGCTGGATAGAGGACTCTATGGTTCCTACGGAAGAGACGGGGACATCCCCCCCCCCCCCACTTCAAATACACCAGAGACTTGTGAGTTATAGCCGGCTTCCAGCAGCTGGCTCGCGGGGAGGGCTAGGGAGCCGTGTATGGGTAATATGCCATATCTGTTTTTCATTCGTGGAGGTCCCTCCCTCTGACCCCGGGCCCCCGAACCCACAGAAGTACCCCATGAAAAGGGACATGGGGAATTCGGGACCCCCGGCCAATGGGACACGTCTTATCCTGAATTTAGCTAATCCTTGTTATAATGTTTTTTTTTAGTCTCTATTAAAAAAGGCTGTTCACATACAACTCAGTTCGGTTAGGTTCAACAACAAATAGGTGTTGTCTGACACTACAAACCACAATATTTTAGACAAAACCTCACCCAAAGACGATTCACTACTTTCTCTAATATGAAGTCTCGGTGGTCTGCTAGAATCAATGGAGTGCGTCCAGCCACCCCCCAAACACGCAGGTGGGGATTGTTACCTAGGCCTGGCCTTCTATGCAACTGACTTTGTCCTTGAGTTGAAGAGCTTGGCCACTGTTTGGTGGCTTCACCCACACCTGGGTTTAGGCAGACCTTATTACCCGCCACACAAAGTGATGGGTCACGTTAATAGTTCTTGTTGTTTAGTCGTCGAGAAGGAGCGCCCGAGGCTAGTAGAACGACGAACAGATGCCATCTGTACGCAACTTAACACACATATATTATGGCTAACATAAAATATACATCCTTCAATGTAAGAGGGATGAACACCCCCGAAAAAAGAAGTCAAATTATGACACTACTAAAAAAAATGAAATCCGAAATAGTATTCCTCCAGGAGACCCACTTAAAACAAAACCACATACCAAAACTTCCCATACATACATATAACCAATGGTTCCACAGTACACACACATCCGCATCTAGAGGAGTGACCATTGCAATAGGACAAAATGTCCCCTTTACACCCACTCTCCAGAAAATAGACCCATACGGTAAGTACCTATTCCTCAAAGGCACAATAGCAAACAACAAAGTAACCCTTGCTAACTTATATGCCCCAAATCACAACCAGGTCCCATGGCTCATACGCACTTTAACCAAATTCGTAGATTTTGCAGAGGGACTCACAGTCGTAGGTGGAGACCTTAATTTAGTCTTGGACCCCTCCAGGGACACCACATCTACCACCCCGTCAATCCCCAACAAGCATATACGCAGACTTAAAGCTACCCTCTCTGACCTGAACTTGCACGACATATGGAGATTACTACACCCAGAGACAGAGGGTACACATATTTCTCTCACATACACACAACGTACCATAGACTAGATTATCTCCTTGTGTCTGGAAAACACATAATAAATGCTCGAGACACAGATATCGGTCAAATCACAATTTCTGATCACGCACCGGTCTCAGTCTCACTTCCCATACACAACCTTCCCATTAGAGAATGGAATTGGAGACTGAACCCCACACTACTAAGCGACAAACTCCACTGCACAACACTATCAGACAAGCTAAAAGAATTCTTTGAGTTAAACGACACCCCAGACATCTCCACACCAATCCTATGGGAAGCCCACAAGGCTTTCATCAGAGGTGAATTAATAGCCCTAGGCACGAGAGTAAAGAAACAAAGGGAGAGGGAGGTAGATTCCTTGCTAACACAGATATCTAACCTAGAACAAGTACATAAGCACTCACTAAACAATGACAAACTCCAAGAACTAAAAGATCTCAGAGACAAACTTAAAAACACCCTAAACATCAAAACAGCAAAGATCCTCCTCTATTCTAAATATAAAATCTATATGCACGGCGATAAGGGTTCCAAGACAATGTCCAACCTCATCAAAAAACAAAAAGAAAAAAACCTTCATACACAAAATAAAAACAACAGGCCAAACTGTAGATTCTACTGCGAACATTGCGAAGGAATTCGAAAAATTCTATAAAGATCTGTACAACCTCCCTAGTGACGAACAGAGAGGGGAACATAAAAATCTTAATAGCATAACTCAAGCATTTATAGAGTCCCTCACTATACCCAGCCTAACTGAAGAAGATAAAGCTAGCCTAATATCCCCAGTCACCTCCCCAGAGGTCGAAAAAATTCTCAAATCGATTCCCAATGGAAAAAGCCCAGAGCCGGATGGCCTACCAATCATGTACTATAAAACCTTTTCCGAAACACTCATCCCACACCTGACAAATCTATGCAATACACTTCTTACAGGTGGACAACTCCCCAACAAGCCTTGGAAGCATTTATCACCCTGATACCAAAAGAAGGGAAAGACCCAGAACACTGCGGCAATTATAGGCCCATTTCCCTATTAAACACAGATCTCAAGATTTGGGCAAAATTGTTAGCACAACGTATCTCACCTCTACTTCCAAAATTAATACATGCTGACCAAGTGGGGTTTGTACTGGGTCGAGAGGGAAAAATGAACACATCCCGCATTATCAATACTATTCATTACACCAAACTTAACAAAATCCCGCTGGTCTTATTGGGAACAGATGCCGAAAAGGCCTTCGACAGAGTAAGCTGGAGTTTTATGAGAGTCGCGCTACAGAAGTTTGGCCTGCCAGATCAGTTCATCGAGGCCATATTTAGCATATATTCAACTCCCACAGCCAGGCTCCAAATAAACGGTACTCTGTTGGGGCCTTTCGCCATCACCAATGGGACCAGACAGGGTTGCCCTCTCTCCCCCGCCCTCTTCGTGTTGGTCATGGAATTCGTACTTCAACGAATCAGACAACACCCCAATATTAAGGGGTTAAGTATAGGAAACCTCCCACACAACAGCTGCTTTCGCAGATGACCTTTTGGTGCTCATGACCAACCCCGAGAGGACCTTCCCCGCAATCATAGACATCTTTGAACAATTTGGTAAAATCTCAAATTTTAAAATTAATTATGAAAAATCAGAAGCCCTAAACATTTTAGCTCCAACCAACAAGATTAAACAGATCATAAAAACACTCCCCTTTAAATGGCCCACTTCCAGCATCAAATACTTAGGCATCATTATAACTTCAGACCCACGCCTTCTCTATAAAGCAAACTCCCCCCCCCCCCCCCCTCCTCCAAAAAGTACAAAACCAACTACACAATATTAACACCCCCCTGCTGTCATGGCTGGGCAGAAAAAACCTGATATCAACTTATATTCTACCATATATCCTCTATGTTCTACAAACAGTCCCGATAGAGATCCCCTGCAAATTCTTCTCAAATCTTCACAAAATGTTCAGGACATTTATTTGGAACAAGCGAAAACCGTCACTAGCATTTTCATACTTGACACAAAAGAAGCCACAAGGAGGTTTTGGCCTACCAGATATATCTACCTATTACAAAGCGATCCACATGGCTAGATGGTTTGACTTGGTGGAACGCAAACTAGACTCGCCCTCCTTAAACCTAGAGAGAACATTAATAGATCAAATCGGTCAATTCCTTCTTTGGACCAACAACAAAATGCCTTATAAAAAACAAACACTCAGCCCGACACGAAGAGGCACAATTAAAGTAATGCATTCTATCAGAATAGAAAAGGGAGATCAACACAAGCTAGCACCAATGATTCCTGCATCACTGGTCCCCTCTATTTTAGCTAACAAGCTAATTAAAATAACCAACACTTGGGCTAAACTAAACTCTCTAACAATCCAAGACATCATTAAGGGAACCAAAATAAACAACCCCTCACAAATCGATCTGCTCTTACCAAACCACTCTCTAAACTTCCTAGAGATAACAGGCATTTATTCCTCACTCAAAAAACTTCAGGAAAAATATCAGAGTGAACTGCGAGACCCGTATTGGTACGAAGCATACCTCTTTGTCCCGGAGAGACCAAAGAAACTTATGACACACCTATACAAAGGGCTACTTATGAACGCCGCACCCGACAAACCGTGGTTCCTTAGAGTCTGGGAAGGAGAATTGGGGACAACCTTTGACAGGGAAGAGACTAAAAAAATCTTGACAAATTCACATGGCTTCTCAAAATGTGTCCGCATTCAAGAAAACTCATTCAAACTGACAACCCGATGGTATAAGACACCGGTCTCGCTCTCCAAACTTATTACTACACAAACTGACAGATGTTGGAGATGTGGCACAGATAGAGGGAACCTAGTACACATTTGGTGGCACTGTCCACAAATTAAACACTTCTGGCAAAACACCACGAACAAAATAAACAAAATATGTAATACCACATATACATTTACCCCCGAGGAAGTCCTACTCTGGAAACCCTCAAAACAATTTACACCCTCAAAAAATTGCTTCCCCACCATACTAATTGCAGCAGCAAAACTACTCATCCCACCACTATGGAAATCGAATCATACACCTACGATAGCACAGTGGAAAGACAAAATTTCACAAATCTATAGATTTGAGGAATTAGCCGCTTGGGACACCAACTCGAGGGAAGAATTCCTCAAACTCTGGTCACCGTGGTATACATACCTAAAAAACTAGATAATATAGCTCTTTCCAAGTAGCCTTAAACGGGGTGACATATAAGAGCATCTAGCTGCAACAAATTCACTCGGGTGCTCCTCTCCTTTTCTCTCGACGACTTGGTTCCCCCCCCCCCCCCCCTCCCTCTGTTAAGTTCCTTACTAGAGATGAGCGAGCACCAAAATGCTCGGGTGCTCGTTACTCGAGACGAATTTTTCGCGATGCTCGAGGGTTCGTTTCGAGTAACGAACCCCATTGAAGTCAATGGGCGACCCGAGCATTTTTGTATATCGCCGATGCTCGCTAAGGTTTTCATTTGTGAAAATCGGGGCAATTCAAGAAAGTGATGGGAACGACACAGCAATGGATAGGGCAGGCGAGGGGCTACATGTTGGGCTGCATCTCAAGTTCACAGGTCCCACTATTAAGCCACAATAGCAGCAAGAGTGGGCCCCCCCCCAACAACTTTTACATCTGAAAAGCCCTCATTAGCAATGCATACCTTAGCTAAGCACCACACTACCTCCAACAAAGCACAATCACTGCCTGCATGACACTCCGCTGCCACTTCTCCTGGGTTACATGCTGCCAAATCCCCCCCCCCACGACCCAGTGTCCACAGCGCACACCAAACTGTCCCTGCCCAGCCTTCAGCTGCCCTCATGCCACGCCACCCTCATGTCTATTTATAAGTGCGTCTGCCACAGAAAAAGCAGGCACACACTGCAGAGGGTTGGCACGGCTAGGCAGCGACCCTCTTTAAAAGTGGCGGGGCGATAGCCCACAATGCTGTACAGAAGCAATGAGAAATCCAATCCTGTCCCACCTCCATCTGGAGCTGCACACGTGGGCATAGCAATGGGGAACCTATGTGCCACACACTATTCATTCTGTCAAGGTGTCTGCATGCCCCAGTCAGACCGCGTTTTTTTATATATAGTCACAGGCAGGTACAACTCTGCAATGGGAATTCCGTGTGCACCCACAGCATGGGTGGCTCCCTGGAACCCACCGGCGGTACATAAATATATCCCATTGCATTGCCCAACACAGCTGAGGTAGTAATGTCATGTTTAATGCAGGTGGGCTACGGCCCATACTGCATGCCCCAGTCAGACTGGGGTTCTTTAGAAGTGGAAACAGATGCATTTACAACTCAGCATGGGTGGGTGCCAGGAAGCAACCGGCGGTACATAAATATATCCCATTGCAGTGACCATCACAGCTGATGTAATGTCGTGCTTAATGCAGGTGGGCTTCGGCCCACACTGCATGCCCCAGTCAGACTGGGGTTCTTTAGAAGTGGAAACAGATGCATTTACAACTCCCTGTCGACCCACAGCATGGGTGGCTCCCTGGAACCCACCGGCGGTACATAAATATGTCCCATTGCAGTGCCCAACACAGCTGATGTAACGTCAGCTGTAATGCAGGTGGGCTAAAAATTAATTTGATTACACTGTAGGCGAGGGCCCCCAAAAATTGCTGTATCAACAGTACTAATGTACCTCAGAAAAATTGCCCGTGCCCAACCAAGAGGGCAGGTGAAACCCATTAATCGCTTTGGTTAATGTGGCTTAATTGGTAACTAGGCCAGGAGGCAGCCCAGTTAAAATACAAATTGGTTGAGGTGAAAGTTTCAACGCTTTAATGAGCATTGAAACGTATAAAAATTGTTTAGAAAAATTATATGACTGAGCCTTGTGGGCCTAAGAAAAATTGCCCGTTCGGCGTGATTATGTGAGGTTTCAGGAGGAGGAATATTATACACAGATTGATGAAGCGAAAAGGTCCCCGTTTTTAATGGGGATACAGAACGATGCTTCCATCCGCGGGTGCAGCCTACGTATTGCTTAGGTATCGCTGCTGTCCGCTGGTGGAGAAGAGAAGTCTGGGGAAATCCAGGCTTTGTTCATCTTGATGAGTGTTAGCCTGTCGGCACTGTCGGTTGACAGGCGGGTACGCTTATCTGTGATGATTCCCCCAGCCGCACTAAACACCCTCTCTGACAAAACGCTAGCCGCAGGACAAGCAAGCACCTCCAGGGCATACAGCGCGAGTTCAGGCCACGTGTCCAGCTTCGACACCCAGTAGTTGTAGGGGGCAGAGGCGTCACGGAGGACGGTCGTGCGATCGGCTACATACTCCCTCACCATCCTTTTACAGTGCTCCCGCCGACTCAGCCGTGACTGGGGAGCGGTGACACAGTCTTGCTGGGGAGCCATAAAGCAGTCAAGGGCCTTAAAGAGTGTTGCCCTTCCTGTGCTGTACATGCTGCCTGATCTCCGCGCCTCCCCTGCTACCTGGCCCTCGGAACTGCGCCTTCGGCCACTAGCGCTGTCGTATGGGAATTTTACCATCAGTTTGTCCGCCAGGGTCCTGTGGTATAGCAACACTCTCGAACCCCTTTCCTCTTCGGGTATGAGAGTGGAAAGGTTCTCCTTATACCGTGGGTCGAGCAGTGTGTATACCCAGTAATCCGTAGTGGCCAGAATGCGTGTAACACGAGGGTCACGAGAAAGGCATCCCAACATGAAGTCAGCCATGTGTGCCAGGGTACCTGTACGCCACACATGGCTGTCCTCACTAGGAAGATCACTTTCAGGATCCTCCTCCTCCTCCTGCTCCTCCTCCTCAGGCCATACACGCTGAAAGGATGACAGCCCAGCAGCATGTGTACCCTCACCAGTGGGCCAAGCTGTCTCTTCCCCCTCCTCCTCATCTTCCTCCTCCTCCTCCTCCTCCTCCTCACCGCGCTGAGATATAGACAGGAGGGTGCTCTGACTATCCAGCGACATACTGTCTTCCCCCGGCTCTGTTTCCGAGTGCAAAGCGTCTGCCTTTATGCTTTGCAGGGAACTTCTCAAGAGGCATAACACAGGAATGGTGACGCTAATGATTGCAGCATCGCCGCTCACCACCTGGGTAGACTCCTCAAAGTTTCCAAGGACCTGGCAGATGTCTGCCAACCAGGCCCACTCTTCTGCAAATAATTGAGGAGGCTGACTCCCACTGCGCCGCCCATGTTGGAGTTGGTATTCCACTATAGCTCTATGCTGCTCATAGAGCCTGGCCAACATGTGGAGCGTAGAGTTCCACCGTGTGGGCACGTCGCACAGCAGTCGGTGCACTGGCAGATTAAACCGATGTTGCAGGGTGCGCAGGGTGGCAGCGTCCGTGTGGGACTTGCGGAAACGTGCGCAGAGCCGGCGCACCTTTCCGAGCAGGTCTGACAAGCGTGGGTAGCTTTTCAGAAAGCGCTGAACCACCAAATTAAAGACGTGGGCCAGGCATGGCACGTGCGTGAGGCTGCCAAGCTGCAGAGCTGCCACCAGGTTACGGCCGTTGTCACACACGACCATGCCCGGTTGGAGGCTCAGCGGCGCAAGCCAGCGGTCGGTCTGCTCTGTCAGACCCTGCAGCAGTTCGTGGGCCGTGTGCCTCTTATCTCCTAAGCTGAGTAGTTTCAGCACGGCTTGCTGACGCTTGCCCACCGCTGTGCTGCCACGCCGCGCGACACCGACTGCTGGCGACGCGCTGCTGCTGACACATCTTGATTGCGAGACAGAGGTTGCGTTGGAGGAGGAGGAGGGTGGTTTAGTGGAGGAAGCATACACCGCCGCAGATACCACCACCGAGCTGGGGCCCGCAATTCTGGGGGTGGGTAGGACGTGAGCGGTCCCAGGCTCTGACTCTGTCCCAGCCTCCACTAAATTCACCCAATGTGCCGTCAGGAAGATATAGTGGCCCTGCCCGCCTGTGCTTGTCCACGTGTCCGTTGTTAAGTGGACCTTGGCAGTAACCGCGTTGGTGAGGGCGCGTACAATGTTGGGGGAGACGTGGTCGTGCAGGGCTGGGACGGCACATCGGGAAAAGTAGTGGCGACTGGGAACTGAGTAGTGCGGGGTCGCCGCCGCCATCATACTTTTGAAGGACTCCGTTTCCACAACCCTATACGGCAGCATCTCCAGGCTGATAAATTTGGCTACGTGCACGTTTAACGCTTGAGCGTGCGGGTGCGTGGCGGCGTACTTGCGCTTGTGCTCAAACACTTGCGCTAGCGACGGCTGGACGCTGCGCTGAGAGACATTGGTGGATGGGGCCGAGGACAGCGGAGGTGAGGGGGTGGGTGCAGGCCAGGAGACGGTAGTGCCTATGTCCTCAGAGTGGGCTTGGATCTCAGTGGCAGGTTGGGGCACAGGGGGAGAGGCAGCGGTGCAAACCGGAGGCGGTGAACGGCCTTCGTCCCACCTTGTGGGGTGCTTGGCCATCATATGTCTGCGCATGCTGGTGGTGGTGAGGCTGGTGGTGGTGGCTCCCCGGCTGATCTTGGCGCGACAAAGGTTGCACAACACTGTTCATCGGTCGTCTGCACTCTCAGTGAAAAACTACCAGACCTTTGAGCACCTCGGCCTCTGCAGGGTGGCATGGCGCGAGCGGGCGCTTTGGGAAACAGTTGGTGGATTATTCGGTCTGGCCCTGCCTCTACCCCTGGCCACCGCACTGCCTCTTGCAACCTGCCCTGCTGCTGCCCTTGCCTCCCCCTCTGAAGACCTGTCCTCAGTAGGCGTAGCAAACCAGGTGGGGTCAGTCACCTCATTGTCCTGCTGCTCTTCCTCAGAATCCTCGGTGCGCTCCTCCCTCGGACTTAATGCCCTTACTACTACCTCACTGATAGACAACTGTGTCTCATCGTCATCGGCCTCCTCACCCACTGAAAGGTCTTGAGACAGTTGCCGGAAGTCCCCAGCCTCATCCCCCGGACCCCGGGAACTTTGCAATTGTTGGGCATCAGTCACGATAAACTCCTCTGCTTGGAGAGGAACCACTGCTGCCCAATCTGAGCAGGGGCCCGAGAACAGTTCCTGGGAGTCTGCCCGCTCCTCAGAATGTCTCATTTTCATGGAGTGAGGAGGCTGGGAGGAAGGAGGAGCAGCAGCCAGAGGATTCTGAGTTGCAGCAGTGGACGGCGCAGAACTCTGGGTGGACGATAGGTTGCTGGAAGCACTTTCTGCCATCCACGACAGGACCTGCTCACACTGCTCATTTTCTAATAAAGGTCTACCGCGTGGACCCATTAAATGTGCTATGAATGTGGGTACGCCAGAAACGTGCCTCTCTCCTAACCCCGCAGCAGTCGGCTGCGACACACCTGGATCAGGAGCTTGGCCTGTGCCCACACCCGGACTAGAGCCTCCGCGTCCTCGGCCGCGCCCACATCCTCTAGGCCTACCCCTACCCCTCAGCATGCTGTATTACCAGGAATGCAGAAACACAACGCTGTAATTAAATGTGCCGCCTATTGGCCTGTGGTTGGAGGCTCACTTCGTTTACGGAACCCCAGGAAATAATTTGGCACAAGCCTGCTGTAACACTTAGCTGGCTGCGTATTTATTTGGAGAACTACTACCCCCAGCAGACACGGACCCAGAACACTGAGCAGAGTGACAGGCAGGCCAAATAGATTTTTTTCAAATATTTTTTTCAAAAGGACCACTGCGTATATTCAATCTATAATATATGTCTTCGTGCCCTGCCTACACAATTCTGTCCCTGATGTGTGAGTCACGGAACTGCAGTGTTGCACTGTTATTAACTGCAACAGACCGGTGATTTCAGAGCCAGGAAATAATTTGGCGCAAGGCTGCTGTAACACTTAGCTGGCTGCGTATTTATTTGGAGAACTACTACCCCCAGCAGGCACGGACTCAGAACACTAAGCAGAGTGACAGGCAGGCCAAATAGATTTTTTTCAAATATTTTTTTCAAAAGGACCACTGCGTATATTCAATCTATAATATATGTCTTCTGGCCCTGCCTACACAATTCTATCCCTGGAGTATTACTGCAGGGCGCAATGCTCTGCACGGCCGATATACCAAAAAAAAAAAAAGTGCAACACTGCTAAAAGCAGCCTCCACAGTACTGCACACGGTTAGATGTGGCCCTAAGAAAGACCGTTGGGTTTCTTAAAGCCTACAATAACTCCTAACGCTCTCCCTGCCTCCACACTTCTGTCCCTGGACTATTACTGCAGGGCGCAATGCTCTGCACGGCCGATATACCAAAAAAAAAAAAAAAATGTGCAACACTGCTAAAAGCAGCCTCCACACTACTGCACACGGTTAGATGTGGCCCTAAGAAGGACCATTGGGGTTCTTGAAGCCTACACTAACTCCTAACACTCTCCCTACAGCAGCTCCAACACGATACCACTGTCCCTCAGCTATGTCACAATGCATCTGTGGCGAGCCGCAGGAGGGGCCGATTTTTATACTCGGTTGACACCTGATCTCCCCAGCCACTCACAGCAGGGGGGTGGTATAGGGCTTGAACGTCGCAGGGGGAAGTTGTAATGCCTTCCCTGTCTTTCAATTGGCCAGAAAAGCGCGCTAACGTCTCAGAGAGGAAAGTGAAAGTAACCCGAACATCGCGTGGTACTCGTTACGAGTAACGAGCATCTCGAACACGCTAATACTCGAACGAGTATCAAGCTCGGACGAGTACGTTCGCTCATCTCTATTCCTTACCAATGATCGCAAATAAAAAGCTTGGACGCTGCAGCGGAAGCGGGTAGGAGCCCCTGGTTGGGCGAATTTAACTAACCCGCATCTTCCATTGCTTCTTCCCCAACTCGTACGCCTCGTCGTCTATACATTTGAATAGACCCCTAATGAAGTGGGGAAGTAGCTCCCTCCCGCTCACACAGCACCTATTGATTGAATGTACCCAACCTATACCATCATATCTTTCAAAGCAAGTTTGGTACATCTCATCGCTAACCAAACATGTAACACTCATATTCTGTGATTAGTTAGTTACGTCCTACAATGGCTTCATTTGTGTAAGAAATTACTCACTGTTTGTAAACGATTTTTTTTCTTTGCTCAAATAAAAAACAAGATTGTTTAAAAAAAGACACAACGGGACAGATTTACTAAGACTGTCAGTGCAAACTTAAGTATTAAAATGGGACAGTTTTACCACAGTGACACATGTTGGATGATAACTCTGGCACATCATTAGACTGCTCTAAATGTACCATCTATTAGTTGGCTAATGGCAGTTCTTAGGTGGACATTTTGGTGCATTTTTTGGTTCACAAGGTCACACTTGGGCTATGCCTCTTTTCTCACAAAGCCCCATTTCAGGACTTGGCAAAAAAAGCATGTAAAATTGTCAAAAACACGCAATTTGCACCAAAAATCAAGTTTATTTTCAATTGTCAATCTGCCTCATTGTTTACTAAAAAGAGAATAGCGGACAGTAGGGAAGACAGAACTATGATGATAGCTTCAACTGAAAAAGGAGTTATACTGTACTGGCCCTGACAATCCGAAAAGTTGTTTCTAAAGGAGAGCTTGTGTTGGTTCACTAAAATGAGTTTATGTTGTTTTGTACCAACATAAAACCAATTTTTGACAGCAATTAATTGCTTCTCCCAATCTTTTAGGAGAGAGGGGCAACATGGCTTTATGTTGTTTGCTTATACAACCACAATTTCAAAAACGTTGGAATGCCGTGCAAAACGTAAAGAAAAAAAGAATGCAATGATGTGGAAACTCCTCTAACCATAGTTTATTCACAGTAGAACATAGAACACAGATTAGAAGGTGAACATGAGAGATTTTGTCTGGGTGGGAGCATATGTTGTTTTAAATCAGAGTTTCCCAAACTTTTTTGCCATGTAGACCATTTGCCGATTTTTTTTTTTGTTTCTATAGACCCCCTGCTTGCTTAGGACCAGCTGCACACAACCGGGTTGGAATCTGACGCTGTGCCCAGCATCACCGCGTACCTGTAATTTCTTCTTCTTTTCCGGACTGCGCAGTACAGCTTTTTTTTTTAAAGCCCTGCTTTTCCCATGTCATTGCCTAGCAATGACCCAGAATCCGCGACCTTTCCGCAATTGATTTTTGCTTGTTTGCAGGAAAAAGCATTTTTCAATAGCATGTTATGTGCGGTATTTACTCCGAACTCCGCAATGCACATCCAACCGTGTGCAGCCGGCCTAATATTGAATTTTCCTTAAGTTATTAAAATCAAATGTGTTTTTCCCATCTGACACAGACTGCTCACTTAGATGGGGTTTTTGTAGAGTGGACAATTGTAAAAAAATAAAAACATGTACAATTTTAATTCAGATCTTTATTGAAAAGACACAAAATGCAAGTAAATATTTGGATTTAGGACGAAACAACTCAGAACCTTCCTACTTAAGGTTCTGATTTGTAATATGTAAAATTCTTAAATAAAATGACTACACAAATAATACTGTTAAAGGAGATGTCCCGAGGCAGCAAGTGGGTCTATACACTTCTGTATGGCCATAATAATGCACTTTGTAATATACATTGTGCATTAATTATGAGCCATACAGAAGTTATCAAAAGTTTTTTACTTACCTGCTCCGTTGCTAGCGTCCTCGTTCCCATGGAGCCGACTAATTTTTGGCCTCCGATGGCCAAATTAGCCGCGCTTGCGCAGTCCGGGTCTTCAGCAGTCTTCTATGGAGCCGCTCGTGCCAGAGAGCGGCTCCGTGTAACTCCGCCCCGTCACGTGCCGATTCCAGCCAATCAGGAGGCTGGAATCGGCAGTGGACCGCACAGAAGAGCTGCGGTCCACGGAGGCAGAGGATCCCGGCGGCCATCTTCAGAAGGTAAGTATGAAGACGCCGGACCGCCGGGATTCAGGTAAGCGCTGTGCGGGTGGTTTTTTTAACCCCTGCATCGGGGTTGTCTCGCGCCGAACGGGGGGGGGGGTTTAAAAAAAAAAAAACCCGTTTCGGCGCGGGACATCTCCTTTAATAGGAGGGGTGAGCCGGATGCTTGGATAGTAATTGGTCAATATGTGGCTTCAAATTAGTGAGGAATAGTCTAAAATCTCCACAACCAATGATTTGCAATCAATTTCTTTTTTTCATAAGATTGGTGACCGCGCTAAA
Organism: Eleutherodactylus coqui; assembly: GCF_035609145.1. NCBI lineage: Eukaryota > Metazoa > Chordata > Amphibia > Anura > Eleutherodactylidae > Eleutherodactylus > Eleutherodactylus coqui. Next base: position 281,811,791 of record NC_089838.1, read on the forward strand.
ACTAAGCAATTTCTATGTCTATTATAGGTATTATGTACACACTCTGTGTATGGTGTATTATGTCATTTACAGAACACCTAAATGTTGATAATGATCTGCCTCGTGCACCCCCAAATTTTTTTCTTGCTGACATGGACCACCAGCAAGTCAAAATCGACCCCTGAGGGTCCATATAGACCATTTGGGAACCATTGTCATAAATCCTCTATATACTGCTCAGCATTGATACTGCCTTTCAAAATGTGTAAACTGCCCATGCCATAGGCACTAATGCAACCCCATACCATCAGAGGTGCAGGCTTTTGAACACAAGCTGGATGGTTCTTCTCTAGTGATGAGCGAGCATACTCGCTAAGGGCAATTGCTCGAACGAGCATTGCCCTTAGCGAGTACCGGCCTGCTCGAGAGGAAAGGTTTGGGTGACGGCGCGGGGGAGCAGTGAGTTGCGGCAGTCAGTAGGGGGGAGCAGGGGGGAAAGAGGGAGAGAGAGATCTCCCCTCCATTCCTCCCCGCTCTCCCCCGCAGCTCCCTGCTTGCCGCCGGCACCCGAACCTTTTCTCTCGAGTGGGCAGGTACTCGCTAAGGGCAATGCCCGCTCATCACTAATTAGGAGGTCACCTTTAATCAGATGCAAGATTTGTTTGAGAATAGAGTTTAGAAAAATGACCTGTGCAGTGTTCGGAGCATAAACATTAACTATGGTGAATGCCACTTTGTTAATATTGCACATCAAACGACAAACCTTCCCCTGTCATCCAGGACCTCCTGCAGCAGTTGGAAGGCAACTGTTTTCTTAATCGCAATAAAGACACTTGTTTTTTTCTTTGGGCCATTGGCATAGAAAATTTGGGGAAAATCTCTGCTTGTTAACCTGGGGATGTCGGATTTTTGGAAGTGGGTCTCTTGGATACAAACTATTTCGGCTTTGGACCTTTTGATTTGTCTCTGGAGGTAAGTATACTGGTTAGAATGTAGAAAATGAGGTACATTTTGGGAAATAAAAAAGGTTGGGATAAATATAACTAGAAACATAATCATACAGTGAGTCACACTGAGCAAACTTGGGGAGAGTTTGTGGGAATAAATGGCTTAACCTGTTCTTGTAGAATCAAAGTCCAGCAGTTCAGTGACTTTTACTTGTGTCTTTCCATTCCTGGGTTTGGGCTTGGGGGAGCCGCTTTGGAAGGGGGATATTCCACATGTCCAGCAGCTCCAGGCCCTGGTCAAATGTGGTAAATACCTAGAACAATGACCTTGGTTGGAAAGCCCCATTTATACCGTATGGCGTGATTTCTTAAAGCGGAGGTTATGGGAGCCAGCTTCTTCTTTGCTGCTATTGTGGCTTGGGAGGGGTCGGCAAAAAGTGTAACGCTCTGGAATGGAGCTGGTAAAGCTGACATTTGTCTTGAGGCCTGCATATGTTGGTCTTTGATGGGATAAAAGTAGATTCTGACGACTGTATCTCGACAGTAGAAGTTTGGTATATTTAGAGCTCTTGGCAGTCTGTGCGCTCAATCAATAGTAAGATTCAGAGGGGAGCAGTGTGGAAGAGACGCTCATATCAGGCTCTGTAGAAATGCTGTGAGTTCAGTTGGGGAGGTCGATTCTGGAATGCCCCTAAATATGACATTATTTCTGCAGTTCCTTTCTTCGATGTTCACCAGTTTGTTTCATAGAATTTCCACTTCTTCTTCCAAGTTGCTATGTAAGTCCACTAGCGAGTTGTGAGCTGATGCAAATTCTGCCATTTTGCGCTCTGTGTGGTCGACACGTTCCCCCAGATCCTCCATTGATGCACCCATGCTCGCAAGGCTGTTAGCGATGTCTTTTTCTATTGAGGTATGTAGTGCCAGCATTACTTCTTTCATAAACATTTCGGAGGCTGCTTGGTTGTTAGCTGGCATGTCTTCTAGGGAAAGCTCATTCGTGTTTTCGGAGTGGGAAGAATAATAGTGAGCTCATTGTTTCCGTGGGCTGGCTGAGTTTGATTTATTGGCCTTTGTCATTTCAGTAGTGGATGGTGAGTTAGGCGCACCTCTCTTGTTGCATAGAGGTGGTGTTTCACGGCTATCTGAGATCGTGCCATGTGTCAAAAGTGTCTCTGTTCTCCATGGAGTTCTTTTCTCCATAGTACGGACTGAGCTGGGGATCGCATTTATTAGAGTCCCTTGTGTGAGCTGGGGATTTGGCGCAGTTTTCTAGTAAGTCGTGCATGGTGGCTTCCGATGTTGAGGAATTTAACCCTGCCAACTTGTGGTACTTTCCTTCTCCCTGAAGTGTTGGGACATTTATAGCAGTAGGTGCATATTTGGATGTAGCAGAGTTTCCACTAATGTTATGCATAGTGTGGGAGGTTGTTGCAGAAGAGACATTCTTTGCAGCTGGTTTTATATGGTCAGTGTTCTGGCTTTCTTTCCAGCTTGTTGGAGCCCTTCCACTTAGAGATCCATCACTGAGGGAGCTGGCCGAGCCTGCAAGTGGGCCCTCCATTTGAATTTGGACCTGGTGCTGTCGCTGGCTGCTGCTGAGAGAATCAGGGCTCTTGCAGAGAGGATAACAGAGGCGCCAGTGCAAGGAGAGAGTGTTGTGCCGGCAGTGGCTCTGTGCGCCTGGTCTGAGCGTCTGTTAGCACTTACAGAGGTGAGTATAGCCGGAGACCCTGCAGGGGAGACAGTGTGAAGGGAGCTTGCCTTGCCGTCAGAGGCTCCATGCGCTGAACCTTCCTAAAATACAAAAATAAATTTTTCCATCCTATTCCTATGACAAAAACCCCGGGTTCCTCATTCCAGACCTTTCTATACCTGGGTTGCCCTGCTTGATCTTTTTTTTTATTTCTACACCCCATCTACAGATGGAAGGGATTCTGGCCTCCTCTCACCTAAAGACGAAAATGGAATACAAACAGAACCGCATGCGTGCAGACCACAAACCAGGCAAACAGAACTAGACACCAATGAGTGCACAGAGATCAGCACAGCATGCAGTCTATCCATAAGGCCCCATAAGGCCTCTCTTTTCCATGTAGGGAGCCCAGTACTATGAATAAAGCATTACAGTTGGGGGCCCTGTTACAGGTTTTGCGTTGGGGCCCAGAAGCTTCAAGTTATGTCTCTGTGCAGCATGGTTTAGGTATGGGTACGGGTACATATACAGATAGGGGGGGCCCAGCTCGCGTTTTGCATCAGGGCCCCTGAGCCTTTAGTTACGCCCCTGAGTATAATGACCAGCACCCTCTAGCAAGTCGGGACTGGTATTTATTCGCACAGACCCCAGGTGATTGGCTGGCTGGAGCAATCCACACAATCAGCCAGCCAAATTAACCAACACTTGCAAAGATGTGTTCCTGAAAGTGCTTAGCACTACAAGACCCAGGAGCGTGACAGCTATTGTCCTCTAATATAACTTTCATGGCTAAAGTTGGATTCAGCTCTGTATAAGTTAAAACAATTCTGCATAAAAATGAGTATTTCCCCGGATCTCAATAAATTAAGAATTGCAATAAGAGCAGGAAAATTAACATCGTCAGCTGGGCTTGGAAAGGCTTATCGTCTTATCGTGTTATAGATAACATTCTCCAACTGTTTGTAAAAACAGCAGACTTTGCAATGTGTTCCTTTATAAAGCAGAAAAAAATATTCTCCCAAACAGCAGCTTTCATGGCAAGAAAGTATAGAGACAGCATTAAATATATATCCTCTCCCACGCACATACAGTCCAGGGTCTGTTCTGCTAAGCTCAACAAGGAAACTCTAATGAAACGTAGCGATGGAAAAATGATGGAACAAGAGAGCGTGCTAGAGCACCGGGAAGAGGCACAAACGTGCCAGGCAGAGGGGAGCTTTGCTGCAGATTGGTGTCATTACTAAGCATTACCCAGCAGAGCTGGTAAAGTCATGGCTAGGGAAATAGATGGACACATTTTCTGTTATGTGTTGACAATAAGGTATATTTTAAGAGATTCAAAGGGGTTTTCCGTAACTTTTACTATTAATGACTTATGGCCCTTTTACACGGGTCGAGAATCTTGTTGAGAATCATGCAGTTCTCGCTGACTTTTCGTTCAGTGTTTCACATTCCTACGTGATATTTAACTAATTAAGTACCAAGTGCTGTAAATATATGGCACCTGGTCCCAGGCTTAAAGCCCAGCCAATAGTAAAATTATGGCGGTGATTTAAGCCTCCTGTCTCTGCAATCAATCAGAGACAGGACGGATTATCAGCTGTTAGCGACAGCTGATTACCCGGAGGAGAAGGCAGGAGGGGTTTTTACCCCTTTCTGCCTTCTCCTTCCCCAAGTACAAAAAAAGGAACCGGGGGGAGGGGGGGTCATGTGACAGCCAGGACTCCCTGCTACAGCAGAGCTACAGGATCCCAGAAGACCCTGATTAGCTCTGCCAGTGACTAATGTCACTACAGGGGATGTTTCTCCCTGTAACTGGGGCTCCTATGGATGCCCCAGCTACAGTGGAAAAGTATCAAATTAAAAAAACACGTGAATGTCCATCAAAGGTCTTATATGACGTCATGGGGGACATAGATAGTAAAAAACATGATTATATAAACAAGTTAATAAAAATTACAGAATAAAACAACAATACATACATAAGAAAGAAAATGACCCAAAGCCGATGCCAACCAAAACCGTCATCGTATGCGCACTGTAAACCAAAATCACACATATTATATTTCAATTGTCCGAAACAAATAGAGGCACCCTTTCACATACTTTATTTTAGCATAAATATACTAATTTAAAAAAAATAACTATAAATGTTTAAAAAATTATTTTTTTAGCTTTTTACCCCCAATAAAACTAAAAACCGGAAAAAAAAGTCAGTGAAAAAGATATAAAAAAGGTCATGGAAAAAAAACGCAGCAAAAATCATTTTGATAGCTAAAGGAAAAAAATAGGGCAATAAAACTACCATATAGGTAAAATCCCTAAAAAGTGTCTTGTCCTTAAGGGCTCAGTCACACAGGCGCCAATCCACCCGTGTTTCTGCAGGATAAGACCGCTGCACTGCAGGTGAGGATGACTCTCTGCACCAGCCGGAAGAAAGAACACATGGCCGGTAATGGAGCCAGTCATGCAGAGAGTCGTCCGCACGCAGTGCGGCCATCTTATCGTGCAGAAACACGGGCAGATCGGCGCCCGTGTGACTGAGCCCTAAGGTACAAAACAGTCTGGTAATCAAAGTTAAACTGTTCGATAAATGCACAAGCCGACACTGCGTTTAATGTTGGCTGAAATTGAAGGACAAGCGAGAACCTCACAATTTTCGTTTAAAATGAATGATTATCATTCAGTTTTGCTCGTTTGAATAATTTTCGGAATGATAATCGTTCCATATAAACAGGGCTTCATCCACAGGATAGCTCAGCAATAGTTGGTCAACAGGGGTTCACCGCTCAGAATATCTACCAATCAGCTGATCCCTGTGCCCGCTGTTAGTGCAGGAAGCAGACAGCGTTGTATTGCAATGACCTGGTTTGTATTGCAGACATAGCTCCTATTGAATTTACTAAGGGCTGTGACTGTAGTACTACATCAGGCCTCTGCAAGGTTGACAGTGCTATTTGTTTCCAGTGCTGTCTGAACTGACAACAGCCCCAGGGATCAGCTGATTGGTGGAGGTCCCGAGTGGCAGCCCCCTACGATCAACTATTGACTTCAGTTACGATCCCTAGGTTTTAATCTTTATGCTTGTTAGTTTAGTATCATATATTGCTTAAAAAATATTTATATTTTAACTAGAGATGAGCGAGCACCAAAATGCTCGGGTGCTCGTTACTCGAGACGAATTTTTCGCGATGCTCGAGGGTTCGTTTCGAGTAACGAACCCCATTGAAGTCAATGGGCGACTCGAGCATTTTTGTATATCGCCGATGCTCGCTAAGGTTTTCATTTGTGAAAATCTGGGCAATTCAAGAAAGTGATGGGAACGACACAGAAACGGATAGGGCAGACGAGGGGCTACATGTTGGGCTGCATCTCAAGTTCCCAGGTCCCACTATTAAGCCACAATAGCGGCAAGAGTGGGCCCCCCCCCCCCAACAACTTTAACATCTGAAAAGCCCTCATTAGCAATGCATACCTTAGCTAAGCACCACACTACTTCCAACAAAGCACAATCACTGCCTGCATGACACTCCGCTGCCACTTCTCCTGGGTTACATGCTGCCCAACCCCCCCTGCACGACCCAGTGTCCACAGCGCACACCAAAGTGTCCCTGCGCAGCCTTCAGCTGCCCTCATGCCACGCCACCCTCATGTCTATTTATAAGTGCGTCTGCCACAGGAAAAGCAGGCACACACTGCAGAGGGTTGGCACGGCTAGGCAGCGACCATCTTTAAAAGGATGTGAAAAGAACTGGTATGGAGGCGCAACACTCTAAGCTACTAGAAGATGTAGATCAAAGTCCAATGTGTGATGGTGAAAACACTTCTTTTTTATTATTTTTTCAGAAATTAAAAACCAGCAATGGAATTACGCGTTTCGGGGAAGAACCCCTTCGTCAGTTCGGCTGGATAGGACTGTGTGATAAGTACAAATAGATAATGGAGGAGTGATTAACAAAGAAAGGGGAGGAGAGGGGAGAGGAAAAAAAAAATAAAAATTCATATACATAATGAAGTCTCACAAATGTGTCAATAAGAACAATAAATATATGATGAAAACATCGATCTGAATAGTGATAAGATATATATGAGACAAAAAACATAAAAGAATATGAGCATCCGTACATGTAAAATAACATGAGATTTATACAAAACAAATATCTGTTAAAATAGGATGAAGACAATCCTGAGTAAAATACCAATCTTAAAAGTACCAATATGAGAGCGGATGGACTCAAAATCGTGTGGTTGCTTTCAGCTGAATGGAATGACTACAGAATTAAAATGCATGTACAGCCTATTGGGAAATATGATATGATTGCTACACCCGAGGGGGTGCATAAATAAATGTGTATATGTATGTAAAAATGAGAAAAGAAGAAAAAAATAAATAAATAAATAAATTTTAAAAAAAAGGGAATCTATTGGAAAGCTACTTCAGAATGGTGTGCATTGACAGCATTGGGTTCATGGTGTGGGATAAAGTTAGGAAGAGGAAGAAAAAAAAAAGGGGGGGGGGAGAAGGGACACCTTTATGTAACCAACCAAAATAAGAATAAAACTAATTAGAAATTGAGATATGGGGCTCACCAACAGGATGCCTAGGGGTGACACGATTCCAAAGATATATAGGCACTGGGTCTTGCTCCACCCTCCTTTTTCATTTCTTTTACTCACCTCTTTAAAAGGGGCAGGGCGATAGTCCACAATGCTGTACAGAAGCAATGAGAAATCCAATCCTGTGCCACCTCCATCTGGAGCTGCACACGTGGGCATAGCAATGGGGAACCTATGTGCCACACACTATTCATTCTGTCAAGGTGTCTCTGCATGCCCCAGTCAGACCGCGTTTTTTTATATATAGTCACAGGCAGGTACAACTCCGCAATGGGAATTCCGTGTGCACCCACAGCATGGGTGGCTCCCTGGAACCCACCGGCGGTACATAAAAATATCCCATTGCATTGCCCAACACAGCTGAGGTAGTAATGTCGTGCTTAATGCAGGTGGGCTTCGGCCCACACTGCATGCCCCAGTCAGACTGGGGTTCTTTTGAAGTGGACACATGTAGTTACAACTCCCTGTGCACCCACAGCATGGGTGGCTCCCTGGAACCCACCGGCGGTACATAAAAATATCCCATTGCATTGCCCAACACAGCGGATGTAACGTCAGCTGTAATGCAGGTGGGCTAAAAATTCCTTTGATTACACTGTAGGCGAGGGCCCACAAAAATTGCTGTATCAACAGTACTAATGTACATCAGAAAAATTGGCTATGGCCAACCAAGAGGGCAGGTGAAACCCATTAATCGCTTTGGTTAATGTGGCTTAATTGGTAACTAGGCCAGGAGGCAGCCCAGTTAAAATAAAAATTGGTGGAGGTGAAAGTTTCAACGCTTTAATGAGCATTGAAACGTATAAAAATTGTTTACAAAAATTATATGACTGAGCCTTGTGGGCCTAAGAAAAATTGCCCGTTCGGCGTGATTATATGAGGTTTCAGGAGGAGGAGCAGGAGGAGGAGGAGGAATATTATACACAGATTGATGAAGCGAAAAGGTCTCCGTTTTTGATGGGGATACAGAACGATGCTTCCATCCGCGGGTGCAGCCTACGTATTGCTTAGGTATCGCTGCTGTCCGCTGGTGGAGAAGAGAAGTCTGGGGAAATCCAGGCTTTGTTCATCTTGATGAGTGTTAGCCTGTCGGCACTGTCGGTTGACAGGCGGGTACGCTTATCTGTGATGATTCCCCCAGCCGCACTAAACACCCTCTCTGACAAGACGCTAGCCGCAGGACAAGCAAGCACCTCCAGGGCATACAGCGCGAGTTCAGGCCACGTGTCCAGCTTCGACACCCAGTAGTTGTAGGGGGCAGAGGCGTCACGGAGGACGGTCGTGCGATCGGCTACGTACTCCCTCACCATCCTTTTACAGTGCTCCCACTGACTCAGCCGTGACTGGGGAGCGGTGACACAGTCTTGCTGGGGAGCCATAAAGCTGTCAAGGGCCTTAAAGAGTGTTGGCCTGCCTGTGCTGTACATGCTGCCTGATCTCCGCGCCTCCCCTGCTACCTGGCCCTCGGAACTGTGCCTTCGGCCACTAGCGCTGTCGTATGGGAATTTTACCATCAGTTTGTCTGCCAGGGTCCTGTGGTATAGCAACACTCTCGAACCCCTTTCCTCTTCGGGTATGAGAGTGGAAAGGTTCTCCTAATACCGTAGGTCGAGCAGTGTGCACACCCAGTAATCCGTAGTGGCCAGAATGCGTGTAACGCGAGGGTCATGAGAAAGGCATCCTAACATGAAGTCAGCCATGTGTGCCAGGGTACCCGTACGCAACACATGGCTGTCCTCACTAGGAAGATCACTTTCAGGATCCTCCTCCTCCTCCTCCTCCTCAGGCCATACACGCTGAAAGGATGACAGGCCAGCAGCATGTGTACCCTCACCAGTGGCCCAAGCTGTGTCTTCCCCCTCCTCCTCATCTTTCTCCTCCTCCTCCTCCTCCTCCTCACCACGCTGAGATATAGACAGGAGGGTGCTCTGACTATCCAGCGACATACTGTCTTCCCCCGTCTCTGTTTCCGAGTGCAAAGCGTCTGCCTTTATGCTTTGCAGGGAACTTCTCAAGAGGCATAGCAGAGGAATGGTGACGCTAATGATTGCAGCATCCCCGCTCACCACCTGGGTAGACTCCTCAAAGTTTCCAAGGACCTGGCAGATGTCTGCCAACCAGGCCCACTCTTCTGAGAATAATTGAGGAGGCTGACTCCCACTGCGCCGCCCATGTTGGAGTTGGTATTCCACTATAGCTCTACGCTGCTCATAGAGCCTGGCCAACATGTGGAGCGTAGAGTTCCACCGTGTGGGCACGTCGCACAGCAGTCGGTGCACTGGCAGATTAAACCGATGTTGCAGGGTGCGCAGGGTGGCAGCATCCGTGTGGGACTTGCGGAAATGTGCGCAGAGCCGGCGCACCTTTCCGAGCAGGTCTGACAAGCGTGGGTAGCTTTTCAGAAAGCGCTGAACCACCAAATTAAAGACGTGGGCCAGGCATGGCACGTGCGTGAGGCTGCCGAGCTGCAGAGCCGCCACCAGGTTACGGCCGTTGTCACACACGACCATGCTCGGTTGGAGGCTCAGCGGCGCAAGCCAGCGGTCGGTCTGCTCTGTCAGACCCTGCAGCAGTTCGTGGGCCGTGTGCCTCTTATCTCCTAAGCTGAGTAGTTTCAGCACGGCCTGCTGACGCTTGCCCACCGCTGTGCTGCCACGCCGCGCGACACCGACTGCTGGCGACGTGCTGCTGCTGCTGACACATCTTGATTGCGAGACAGAGGTTGCGTTGGAGGAGGAGGAGGGTGCTTTAGTGGAGGAAGCATACACCGCCGCAGATACCACCACCGAGCTGTGGCCCGCAATTCTGGGGGTGGGTAGGACGTGAGCGGTCCCAGGCTCTGACTCTGTCCCAGCCTCCACTAAATGCACCCAATGTGCCGTCAGGGAGATATAGTGGCCCTGCCCGCCTGTGCTTGTCCACGTGTCCGTTGTTAAGTGGACCTTGGCAGTAACCGCGTTGGTGAGGGCGCGTACAATGTTGCGGGAGACGTGGTCGTGCAGGGCTGGGACGGCACATCGGGAAAAGTAGTGGCGACTGGGAACTGAGTAGCGCGGGGCCGCCGCCGCCATCATACTTTTGAAGGACTCCGTTTCCACAACCCTATATGGCAGCATCTCCAGGCTGATAAATTTGGCTATGTGCACGTTTAACGCTTGAGCGTGCGGGTGCGTGGCGGCGTACTTGCGCTTGCGCTCCAACACTTGCGCTAGCGACGGCTGGACGCTGCGCTGACAGACATTGCTGGATGGGGCCGAGGACAGCGGAGGTGAGGGTGCAGGCCAGGAGACGGTAGTGCCTGTGTCCTCAGAGCGGGGTTGGATCTCAGTGGCAGGTTGGGGCACAGGGGGAGAGGCAGCGGTGCAAACTGGAGGCGGTGAACAGCCTTCGTCCCACCTTGTGGGGTGCTTGGCCATCATATGTCTGCGCATGCTGGTGGTGGTGAGGCTGCTGGTGGTGGCTCCCCGGCTGATGTTGGCGCGACAAAGGTTGCACACCAATGTTCATCGGTCGACTGCACTCTCAGTGAAAAACTGCCAGACCTTTGAGCACCTCGGCCTCTGCAGGGTGGCATGGCGCGAGGGGGAGCTTTGGGAAACAGTTGGTGGATTATTCGGTCTGGCCCTGCCTCTACCCCTGGATACCGCACTGCCTCTTGCAACCTGCCCTGCTGCTGCCCTTGCCTCCCCCTCTGAAGACCTGTCCTCAGTAGGCGTAGCAAACCAGGTGGGGTCAGTCACCTCATCGTCCTCCTGCTGCTCTTCCTCAGAATCCTCGGTGCGCTCCTCCCTCGGACCTAATGCCCTTACTACTACCTCACTGATAGACAACTGTGTCTCATCGTCATCGGCCTCCTCACCCACTGTAAGGTCTTGAGACAGTTGCCGGAAGTCCCCATCCTCATCCCCCGGACCCCGGGAACTTTCCAATGGTTGGGCATCAGTGACGATAAACTCCTCTGGTGGGAGAGGAACCACTGCTGCCCAATCTGAGCAGGGGCCCGAGAACAGTTCCTGGGAGTCTGCCCGCTCCTCAGAATGTCTCATTTTCATGGAGTGAGGAGGCTGGGAGGAAGGAGGAGCAGCAGCCAGAGGATTCTGAGTTGCAGCAGTGGACAGCGCAGAACTCTGGGTGGACGATAGGTTGCTGGAAGCACTTTCTGCCATCCACGACAGGACCGGCTCACACTGCTCATTTTCTAATAAAGGTCCCATTAAATGTGCTATGAATGTGGGGACGCCAGAAACGTGCCTCTCTCCTAATCCCGCAGCAGTCGGCTGCGATACACCTGCATCAGAAGCTCGGCCTGTGCCCACACCCGGACTAGGGCCTCCGCGTCCTCGGCCGCGCCCACGTCCTCTAGGCCTACCCCTACCCCTCAGCATGCTGTATTACCAGGAATGCAGAAACACAACACTAATTAAATGTGCCGCTTATTGGCCTGTGGTTTGAGGCTGAGTTCGCTTACGGAACGCCAGGAAATAATTTGGCGCAAGCCTGCTCTAACACTTAGCTGGCTGCGTATTTATTTGGAGAACTTTTACCCCCAGCACACACGGACCCACAACACTGAGCAGAGTGACAGGCAGGCCAAATAAATTTTTTTCAAATCTTTTTTTGCAAAAGGACCACTGCGTATATTCAATCTATAAGATGTCTTCTGGCCCTGCCTACACAATTCTGTCCCTGTAGTATTACTGCAGGGCGCAATGCTCTGCACGGCCGATATACCAAAAAAAAAAAATGTGCAACACTGCTAACAGCAGCCTCCACAGTACTGCACACGGTTAGATGTGGCCCTAAGAAGGACCGTTGGGGTTCTTGAAGCCTACACTAACTCCTAACACTCTCCCTATAGCAGCTCCGGCACCAATAGCACTGTCCCTCAGCTATCTCACAACGCATCTGAGGCGAGCCGCGGGAGGGGCCGATTTTTATACTCGGGTGACACCTGATCTCCCCAGCCACTCACTGCAGGGGGGTGGTATATGGCTTAAATGTCGCAGGGGGAAGTTGTAATGCCTTCCCTGTCTTTCAATTGGCCAGAAAAGCGCGCTAACGTCTCAGAGAGGAAAGTGAAAGTAACTGGAACATCGCGTGGTACTCATTACGAGTAACGAGCATGTCGAACACGCTAATACTCGAACGAGTATCAAGCTCGGACGAGTACGTTCGCTCATCTCTAATTTTAACCTTAAGAATGATATATTCAAGGGCAACTTTTGCATGGTAGGCAAATTTATTAGGAGTATCTTAAGGATTGGTCATCAATAGTAAAATTGCCTGACAACCTCTTTAAATCTCCTTCTATAAACCTCACCATTACCAGCATCAATGTTTGAAGGATCGCTTTGGGATTTTATTTTTTGTAAATTCTGTTTTTATTATTTTAAATACATGTGTATTACAGTAAAAAAAAAAACATTAAATTGTACATTATCTCGAGTGTACGTCTTATTACATTAAACTGCAATTTGAATGCAAAGGAGAGGGAGGAGGTAGGCGGGAGAGGGGGTGTGGGAGGGAGAGTGTAAGAATGAGGCAAGGGAAACAGTTGAGGAAGAAAGTTTTAGGAAAAAGTCTCCCGGAAGAAGGATTCTCCGAGTATAACAGTAGTCTAACATCTGTCAGCAAACAACTCTGGTGGGCATATATGCATCAATCAACATCAGATAGTACAAACAGTATAGGACCTTTAATGTTGGACATCTAATACATTTAATAAAGCTTTTTATAGGGGGTGTCCATTTGGTTCTATGTCTATCCTGCATTCTGTTATTCTTTTTGTAGGCCCTATTTTTGTTGAAGTTCATGTGTAGAAGCTTGGTTTTAAGCCAAAGTCTCATAATGTGTCAACTAAGGCAATGTCATCTTATTCATCTTGAGTTTTATTTAAATGGCAAGGACTAGGGGGGAATAGGGAGTATGTAGGGAGGACGAAAGATTTATAGGCTCTCTAGTGGTTAAGGAATATAGGGTAGAATTCTTCAAAAGCATATTGCCTTGAGAACTTAGTGAGATTACTTATCCATCTGGCTCAGTTTAAGTCATTTATGCATAACCAGCCGTTAGTTTAATGGAGGCTAGCAGAGTTAAGACCTTCTACTCCAGGGGTTCCAGGTATCCCTAAATCTATCATGAGATCTTTTATCCCAATTTGTTAGTTCCTCGAATTTGCGGATTTCATTTACTTTTTCCTCCTATTGGCTAAGTGTTGGCACTTAGAGCTGTAGCCATATGGGAGGTATAAAAGATTTAGCCATGGAAATCAAATGTGTGATAAGGTTTTACTTAAAGCGTTTATAATTAGAGATGAGCGAGCACATTCGTCCGAGATTGATGCTCGTTCGAGTATTAGGGTACTCGAGATGCCCCCTTACTCGAGACGAACACCACGCGGTACTCGAGTCAATTGTATTTCCTTCCCTGCATGTTTAGCACCATTTTATAGCCAATAAACATGCGAGGAAGGCATAACCACTTCGTGCTGTGACGTGCCAGCCCCCCCCCCCCCACAGTAGTGAGTGGCTGGGCCGATCAGGTGACCGCCGAGTACTTCAACTAGTCCCGCCCGCGGCTCGCCTCAGACGCATGCTGGCAGAGGTTAGGGAAAGTGCCGCTGCTTATACAGGAATAGTGTTAGCGTGGGATCCTGTTGTCAAGAACCCCAACGGTCCTTTCTAGGGCTACTCCTCATAGTGTGCATTACTGTTGTGGCTGGCTGGCTGGGAGCAGTAGTGCACCAATTTTTTTTTTTCATCTCGGGCTGTGCAGGCCATTTCAGCTATAGCGTTCTCAGTCTGCAGTGTATTACACAGAGTTTAGGGACAGAGCTGCCTATATAGGGAAAGTTTTACAGGACTCCTGATCCTCTGTGCAAGAACCCCAATGGTCCTTCTTAGGGCTACATCTCACCGTGCGCATTATAGTTGTGGCTGGCTGGGAGCAGTAGTGCACCAACTTTTGTATTACACATCTAGGCCTCTTCCCAAGCTTTCAGTAATAGCGTTCTCAGCCTGCAGTGCCGTACAACCAGCTCTCACCGTGAAACTGCACTCTAACATCTCCTAGCCTACTGCGAACGACTTCAATTATACCGTTCTGTGTCTGCAGTGCATTAGACAGAGGTCTCACCGCTAAACAGTGCTGTAATATGTCCTGGGCCACTGCAAACTATTTCAGTTATACCGTTCTATGTCTGCAGTGCATTAGAAAGAGGTCTCACTGCAAAACAGTAGTCTAATATTTCCTGGGCCACTGCAAAGTATTTCAGCTCAGCCGCTGTGCAGAGTGTCTCACAATACCCTTTCCTTGGGGGGGTTGAGATAGCCGCAGTTACCAGCACTATCCACTGGCTTTAGAGTCTTCTCCCACTCCATACAGCCTCTCTTATCTACAAGTCTCTGTGAGCGGTAAATTACCCCTAGGTATCAGCGCAAGACAGCGGGTTAATTTTTTCAAGTCACAGCATAGAGCCTCCGCTATCTACAAGTCTCTGTGTGCGGTGAATTAGCCACAGTTGCCAGTGCTGTACAGTGGGCTAATTTATTTGGGCCCTGCTCTATTCTTAATCCGCCATGATGAGGAGTAGGGGTAAGGGTCGAGGACGTGGACACGGGCGTCCAAGTGAGGGTGTGGGCACAGGCCGAGTTCCTGGGCGGGGTGAATCACAGCCGGCTGCTGAGGGATTAGGAGAGAGGCATGTTTCTGGGGTCCCCAACTTCATATCACAATTTGCGGGTCCGCCTGGTAGACCTTTATTACAAACAGAGCAGTGCAAGCAGGTTCTGTCGTGGATGGCAGAAAACGCGTCCAGCAATGTATCGACCAGCCAGTCTTCTACGCAGTCCACTACTCCCGGCCTTGGGACTGCAACTTTGAATCCTCTGGCTGCTCCTGCTTCCTCCCAGCCTCCTCACTCCATGAAAATGACATATTCTGAGCAGGCAGACTCCCATGAACCGTTCTTAGGTCCCCGCCATGAGTGGAAAAAAACAGTTCCTCTCTCACCTGAGGAGTTTGTCATGACCGATACCCAACCTTTGGAAAGTTTCCGAAGTCCGGGGGATGAGGCTTGGGACTTCCAGAAACTGTCTCAAGAGCTTTTTGTGAATGAGGATGATGAGACACAGTGGTCTGTCAGTGAGGTAGTAGTAAGGGCAGTAAGTCCGAGGGAGGAGCGCACAGAGGATTCGGAGGAAGAGCCACTGGACGATGAGGTGACTGACCCCACCTAGTTTGCTAAGCCTACTGAGGACAGGACTTCACAGGGGGAGGCAAGTGCAGTGGCAGGACAGGTTGGAAGAGGTAGTGGAGTGGCCAGGGATAGAGGCAGGGCCAGAGCGAAGAATCCCCCAACTGTTTCCCAAAGCACCACCTCGCGGCAAGCCTCCATGCAGAGGGCTAGGTGTTCAAAGGTGTGGATGTTTTTTAGTGAGAGCACAGACGACCGAAGAATAGTGGTGTGCAACCTGTGTCGCACCAAGATCAGCCGGGGAGCCACCACTACCAGCCTTACCACCACCAGCACACGCAGGCATATGATGGACAAGCACCCCGCAAGGTGGGACGAAGGCCATTCACCGCCTCCGGGTCACACCACTGCCTCTTCCCCTGTGCCACAACCTGGCACACAGATCCAATCCCCCTCCCAGGACACAGGCCCGAGCACCTCCCCGCCTGCACCCACACCCTCACCTCCACCGTCCTCCACTCCATCCAGCAATGTCTCTCAGCGCTGCGTTCAGCTGTCGCTAGCACAAGCGTTGGAGCGAAAGTGCAAATACGCCGCCACGCACCCGCATGCACAAGCTTTAAACATGCACATTGCCAAATTAATCAGCCTGGAGATGCTGCCGTACAGACTTGTGGAAACCGAGGCTTTCAAAAACATGATGGCAGCGGTCCCCAGTTGCCATTGTGCCGTCCCAGCCCTACACCAGCACGTTTCCGGCAACATAAATTGTGCCCTCACCAACGCGGTTACTGGGAAGGTCCACTTAACCACGGTCACGTTGAAAAGTACTAGCGGACAGGGCCACTATATTTCCCTGACGGCACATTGGGTGAACTTGGTGGAGGCTGGGACCGAGTCAGAGCCTGGGACTGCTCACATCCTATTCACACCCAGAATAGCAAGTCCTACCTCGGTGCTGGTATGTGTGGCGTTTTATGCCACCTCCTCCAAACCCTCCCCCTCCTCCTCCTCTGCCACCTCTACCTCTCAATTAAGAAGTGTGAGCACGTCACCAGCAGTTGGTAGCGCGCGGCAGCACAGCAGTGGACAAGTGTCAGCAAACCGTGCTGAAACTAATCAGCTTAGGTGACAAAAGACACACGGCCCCCGAGTTGTTGCAGGGTCTGACAGAGCAGACCGACCTCTGGCTTTCACCCCTGAGCCTCCAACCGGGTATGGTCGTGTGTGACAACGGCCGTAACCTGGTGGTGGCTCTGCAGCTTGGCAGCCTCACACACGTGCCATGCCTGGCCCACGTCTTCAATCTGGTGGTTCAGCGGTTTCTGAAAAACTATCCCCACTTGTCTGACCTGCTTCGCAAGGTGCGCTGCGTCTTCACACATTTCCGCAAGTCCACCACGGTTGCTGCCACCCTGAGGACCCTGCAACGTCGGTTTCAGCTGCCAGAGCACCGACTGCTGTGCGACGTGCCTACACGCTGTAATTATACGCTGCACATGTTGGCCAGGCTGTACGAGTAGCGTAGAGCAATAGGGGAATACCAGCTGCAACATGGGCGGTGGAGTGGTAGTCAGCCTCTGCAATTCTTTACTGAGGAGTGGGCATAGATGGCAGATATCTGCCAGGTCCTCGGAAACTTTGAGGAGTCTACCCAGATGGTGAGCGGTGATGCGGCCATCATTAGTGTTACCATCCCGCTGCTTTGCCTGCTGAGAGGTTCCCTGCTAAGCATAAAGGCCGACGCTTTGCGGTTGGAACAGGGGATGGGGGATGACAGTATGTCTTGATAGCCAGATCACCCTCATGTCTATATCTCAGCGCGTTTTGGAGGAGAAGGGGGAGGGGGTGGAGGAGGAGGGGGATGAGACAGCTGGCCACACTGCAGAGGGTACCCATGCTGCTTGTCTCTCATCTGTTCAGCGTGTATGGGCTGAAGAGGAGGAGGAGGAGGATCTTGAAAGTCATCTTCCTAGTGAGGACAGCGATGTGTTGTGTACTGAGACCCTGGCACACATGGCTGACTTCATGTTAGGCTGCCTTTCCCGTGACCCTCGCTTTAGACGCATTCTGGCCAACACGAATTACTGGGTGTACACCCTTCTTGACCCACGATATAAGGAAAACCTTTCCACTCTCATTCCCAAAGAGGAAAGGGGTACAAGAGTGATGCAATACCACAGGGCCCTGGTGGAAAAAATGATGCTAAAGTTCCCATCTGACAGCGCTAGTGGCAGAAGACTCTGTTCCGAGGGTCAACTAGCAGGGGAGGCGCGGGGATCAGGCAGCATGTCCAACGCAGGCAGGGGAGCACTCTCCAAGGCCTTTACCAGCTTTATGGCACCCCAGCAAGACTGCGTCACCACTCCCCAGTCAAGGCTGAGTCGGAGGGAGCACTGTAAAAAGATGGTGAGGGAGTACATAGCCGATCGTACCACCTTCCTCCGTGATGCCTCTGTTCCATACAGCTATTGGGTGTCAAAGCTGGACACATGGCACGAAATTGCGCTGTACACCCTGGAGGTGCTGGCCTGCTCTGCCGCTAGCGTTTTGTCAGAGAGGGTGTTTAGTGCAGCTGGGGAAATCATTACGTATAAGCTTGCCCGCCTGTCAACTGACAGCGCCGACATGCTTAACCTCAAAAAGATGAACAAAGCCTGGATTTCCCCAGACTTCTCTTCTCCACCAGTGGAAAGCAACGGGTCCTAAAGAATCTTTTTGCTGCAACAGGAGAAAAATGCATCCTCTTTCACCCCCAAAAAAGGGGAGAATTAGCTTTGTGTATCCCGCTCGGATATTATTACTCCTCCTCCTAAAACAGCATGTCATCACGCTGAACTGCCAATTTCTATGCAGCCCAAAATGCTCTGTTTAAAACTTTTAAAAGTCTTATCAGTTTTTAAAGTTTTACAAGTTAAACTTAAACCAATTTTTGCAGAGGGCTGCCTCCAGGCTCTGCTACAAATTAACCAATAACGAGCTGTATCTTCAAAAATTGTTTGTGGGTTTCACCTGCCCTCGCGGTTGAGCAATTTTTAAGGGGTACACTTGTACTGTTGGTACACTAATTTTTCAGGCCATTGCCAATACTGTTAGCAAACAAATTTTTCCAGGCTTCGCCAATACTCTTGGTAAACAAATTTTTACACGTGTTCACCTATACTATTGGTACACCAATGTTACTGGGGTTCGCCTATACTATTGCTACAGAAATGTTACTGGGGTCTGCCTATACTTTTGCTATAGAAATGTTACTGGGGTTCACCTATAGTCTTGCTACCGAAATGTTACAGGGGTTTGCCTATACTTTTGCTACAGAAATGTTACTGGGGTCCGCCTATACTCTTGCTACATAAATGTTATTGGGGTCCACCTATACAGTTGCTACTGAATGCTTTGAGGGGTTCACCTATACTCTTGCTACAGAAATGTTATAGGGGTTCGCCTATACTTTTGCTACAGAAATGTTACTGGGGTCCACCTATACAGTTGCTACTGAATGGTTTGAGGGGTTCGCCTATACTTTTGCTACAGAAATTTTACTGGGGTCCGCCTATACTCTGGCTACAGAAATGTTACTGGGGTCTGCCTATACAGTTGCTACTGAATGGTTTGAGGGGTTCTCCTATACTCTTGCTACAGAAATGTTATAGGGGTTCGCCTATACTTTTGCTACAGAAATGTTACTTGGGTCCGCCTATACTTTGGCTACAGAAATGTTACTGGGGTCTGCCTATACCTTTTCTACTGAATGGTTTGAGGGGCCCGTCTATACTCTTGCTACAGAAATGTTACAGGCGTTAGACTAATACTTTTGCTACAGAAATGTTCCTGGGGTCTGCCTATACTTTGGCTACAGAAATGTTACTGGGTCTGCCTATACCTTTTCTACTGAATGGTTTGAGGGGTTCGCCTATACTTTTGCTACATAAATGTTACTGGGGTCTGCTTGTACTCTTGCTACATAAATGTTATTGGGGTCCGCCTATACAGTTGCTACTGAATGGTTTGAGGGGTACGCCTATACTTTTGCTACATAAATGTTACAGGGGTCTGCCTATGCTGTGGGTGACTTCCCATCGCAGTGTTTTACCTATCTAGCACAAATACTCTGACTGACTTGGGCAGAAATGTGCGCCGAGGCCGAGGTCCTTGGCGGGGTGAAACTCTGCCATGTTTGGGCACTCTGATTTCTTCCTGTGTAATACCATCTTTGTGCACCCACAGCATAGGCAAGCCCAAGGAATTCAAAGACTTCCTATTGCTGTGTTAAGCTATCTGACTCCTACACAGAATGAATTGTGTGGGGACACATGGATTTCCAATTGCTATGTAACTTGCGGCACCTTGGGTCACACAAGGTGGAGGCTGGGACCGAGCCTAACCCTAGGCCCGCTCACCTGCTTCCCACACAGAGTATTGTTGCATTGGGGATATGTGTGGAAGTGCTGGCACCTGAGTCCCCTTTATGCCCACGTTTCCGTCTCCTGACAATTTTGTGACGGATGTGGCATGGGATTGGAATGATGATCGTACATCAATTTATCATCAATTCCCAACAGCACTTTCCAAGAGGGTCGCTGCCTAGCCCTGCCAACCCTCTGCAGTGTGTGCCTCCAGTTTCTCCTCATCCGGTACGCACTTATAAATAGACATGAGGGTGGTGTGGCTATGAAGTGAGCATGTGGCATGAGGGCAGCTGAACGCTGCTCAGGGAAATTTTTTGGGTGCGCTGTGGACGCATGGTCGTGTGTGTGTGTGTGGGGGGGGGGGGGTGTTGGACTGCAATGCCAGCATGTAACGCAGAAGAAGAGGCAGTGGTGTCACCCGCAGGCAGTGATTGTCCTTGGTTGCAGGTAGTGTGGTGCTTAGATAAGATGTGCCAGCGCGTGTACCTTGCTAATGAGGGTTTGTCCCAAGTAAATTGTTAGGGGGGTGATGCCAGATTCTTGCCCCCATTTTGGCTTAATAGTGGGACCTGGGAGCCTCAGATGCAGCCATGCATGCTGCCCCTGCCATTCCCTATCCGTTTCTGTGGTGTTTCAATGACTTTCTGATGTTTTCTGGTGTTTCACAAGTCATCACCTATGCAGAGTATTGGTCCCATACAAAAAAGCTCGAGTCCCCCATTGACTTCAATGGGCTTGGTTACTCGAAATGAGCTCTCGAGCATTACGAAAATTTTGACTCGAGCAACCAGCACCCGAGCATTTTGGTGCTCGCTCATCTCTATTTATAATCTGAAGACGGTTTGACCAATATCGCACATTCTGCAGATAGTTTTAAAAAACTGATAGTTATATTGCATATATTTTTTTCAATCTGATCCCAGAAAGGTCATATGGCTAGACGTGACCACCAGATATGAGCTATGGAGCCAACATGGTTGTTACAGTGCCAACATGAATTAGAGTTAGATAGGTTATAGGTAAAGAGCCATTCTAGTGATTTGTACCATCTGGTTAGTAGTTTGTAGTGGTTTTCTTGCTATCGGATACATCTTGAATGCCCATGTGAGTTGGCTAGGGTAGATATCAATTCTCTGCCTGTCAATTTGATGTTCCACTCTTTTTCCCAAGACAATATATAGGCTGGTTTGGATGTGTCCTGAGAGGAAATACATTTTTGTTTGAGAAATGAAATTTTCCTCCTAGAATGGCATTGAGCCAGTATGATATGTTCTAGCTCAGTTAATGAGCGAGTTGAGGGGAAGGCTCCATTGAATATATCTAAGGTTTTGGATAGGTGGGTCAATTGTAGGTAGTGTAAGGGAGGGCATGTTATTTGAGTCAGTAGGCTTTCTATAAATTGAGTAGTCTTAGACGCGCGGAGGTTCCATAGATCTACTATTGAGTGATCCTTAAGTACTTGCCACATTTGTTTTGTGTGAATATCAAGTTTTATTCCCAGTATATCAGGTATTCAATTTAATGGGTTGTAGGTGAAGGGTGGGGAATTTCTCTCCACAGTGAGAGTCCCAGACCTTGCAAGCCCCTCTCAAAAGTGGATCGAAGGATGCTTTCATATAGCTTTTTTGTTGGGTACCAGAGGTCCCTCAAGAAGTTTATTCCATATGAGGCTTGGGCTAAAGCTCTCACAATCTGATTTTTTGAGGGTTTTTCTAGTTCCAGCCATCTACTAAGTTGGATTGTCTTGTAATAATGAAACATATCTGTTAGATTTATCACACCAAGTTCCTTTCTCTGAACTAGGAGATGATAAGCTATGCGAGGTCTCTTATGTTTCCAGATAAATCTAGAGAAAATTGATTTGACATAGTTGAAAAATGAGTTTAGTATATATATATTGGAAGGATTTGTAATGTGTGAAGAATCTTTGGAACAATATATGTTTGTGGCCAAACCAGGAAACTACCGACATGTCATGTGTGTTTAGCAATTTTTGTCATACAGATTATCTAAATTTTTTGTTATCCATACCTCTAAGTATTCAATGTGGGATTCAGCCCATAGATACTTAGATAGTTATATATTTTTGGTGATCTCTGGATGTAGCGATATATTAATCACAGTTGATTTTATATTGGTTCACCTTAAAGTTGGACAGAGATGCATATAGTTGTAGGGTTAGTTTGAGCTTTTAGGGACTTTGTTGTGGGTTAATTAAAACAGACAGGATATTGTCTGCAAAATCCACCATTTTAAGTGAGTGATGATTTAACTAAAGTCCCTCAATGTCTTTATCATGTCTTAGTATCTCTAAGTATCTTTTCTTAGTATCTCTATGGAGAGAATAAAGAGGGTAGGAGATAGCGGGCATCCTTGGTATGTGCAGGTCAGAGTATATTGTTGACTTTGATTTTGGCATGTAGTTTGAATATAAGGAGAATATTGCCTGAATTGTCGTAGTGGGGAAGTTAAACTTGTTAAGAGCTGCATGGAGGAAAGCCTAAACTACTCTATCAAACACTTTTTCCGCGTCTATTCCTAGTAGAATTAGAGGAATGTTTTTGTTTTGAGCGAATTTTATTGCATGATGGATACGTGTTTAGTTATCTTTGCCCTCTCTACCAGTGACAACACCCAATTTAGCACTTTTAAAGTACCTTCCAGTCCACAAACAAAGATGACCACACCAGCTTCTCTGACTACCTGATACACACTGTGCATTAGTATGTATCATTAGTCTAAGCCCCTATACACCTGCTTTGATGGACTAGTGCTGTCCACATAGACAGTGCTAGCTAGCCACATCAGCATGTAGTGTCTTAGACTACTGGTGCATACTAATACACAGTGTGTATCAAATAGTCAGAGAAGTGGTTTGGCCATCTTTTGTTTTTCCAGGCCCGGGTGGTCACTTTAGTTGTTGGGGTCTGATCACTGGAATCCCCACCGATTGGCAGAGCAATGGGGCCTTGGCACTCATTTGAGTGCTACATCTCTCTCTTTTTATTCTTTTTTCATAGGCACAGAGGCTCATTTGTTCATATGATTTTCTTTGGTACCAGCTGCTGCAGGGCCATGCACAGCTGCTCATATGCCTGCTATAGGTAAGCAATGATGAAGTAGCGGCTGCATCACTGTGCTGATCAACAAGACATGGAGGTTAGAGTCTAAACATAGGAATATGCTTAGATTGTGCTAGCAATGTTATACTTCTGGAGAACCCCTTTAAAACATACAGAGCTACAAGAGAAATTATCTAAGATACATGTCCCCAATTAATTGGAGGGAAATGATGTCTAAACACTTCCCTATATTTTCAACAGAAATCCCTTTTGCAACAAAAGTGACTATAAAACCTAATCTTACAATATTTTCAACATGGCGGTGGCTTAGAAGGTTATAGCTCTATGTTTCCCATCTGGATGGGCTTTTTTAATCGTGAAGGGAACAGTTTACTGTTTCTGCTAGGAGTAAACTTACCCTAAATGCTTTCTGATTTTTAAACAAGATTAGTGAAACTCATCCAATGCAACTTTTTGAATTATTATTACAAGTGCAAGAGCTAAGTTATCCAAAATCTGCAGTACTTCACAGAAAAGTAATTGTCTCCTTAGTGATGGCCTCATTGCCTTTTTACATGCTGTGTAAGTCAGCTTTAATCCTCAGGGACGTAAAAACATGCACCCCCAATGGATACTAAGCATCACAGAAAAGTTTTTAAAAAGTAAAAAAAAACTAAAGTTTCAGCTGCCCTTGTGGATAGGATCCATGGGTGCAGCTGAAAATACTCACCCCAGTCCTTTATGATGTCCAGGGGGGGATCGAGACCTGCCATGGGCTTCTGCACATGCAACGGTGTAGCGTGCATGCGTAGAATGCCGTAGAACCCAGCAAATTTAAAATCTGCCTGCACCCAGCTGTCAAAGATAGCCCAGCACATTTAAGATCTCCTTGCTCTTGGCTACTAAAGGTAGCCAAGAGCCTGGAAATGTCACGGGGGGCTGCGGTTAGCAATTCCTGGTCGCACGATCGCCGTTGTCCAATGGATAATGGTGATCATGTAAAAGTAAAACAAAAAGTTGAAGTTTCATCCTCCCCGATCGTTGAAAGGAGATGAGCCCCGACGCGATCCTCCTCCACGGACCTTACCTGGATTCTGCGCATGTGCCCGTCGGCAAAACACACATTCAATGCCAGACACATTCACAGGACATGGAAAGCCCGGGAAATTTAAAATCTCTTTGCTCTCAGCTACCAAAGGTTGACTAAAGCCTGGAGCAGTGACCGGTGGCCTCGTTGAACGGTCCCCAGTCAAGTGATGAAAACGTAGCGATATACCTCAGACCGGTCTCATACAACCTGATAGCAATTACGGATTCTGTATGCGTCTGATCAACGGTTATACGAAGATCATCCAAATCAATCATTAGCTGGTTGGAATTACGTAATCCACTTGCAAAAAACAGACAAGGGAATCACCCCTGTCTTCGGAAATACCACACAGTTTACATTATTACTTTTATCTAAGATTTAGGGAATGGCAAAAAAGGCGCGGAGGGGGGGATTATTTTTTATTTATTTTTTCCCTACAAGTGAGCAATGGAGCCTAGATATTATTCATTTGTGCCCTGAAAGCCGATGGGTGTTCCCTCCATTATAGGCCTAACGATGTGTCCTGTAAGTAGATTTGGCCTTTAATGCGTATGTTTCTGAACACGGGACAAGCGGGGGTATCCATTTTGGGGTGAAAGTCTTCATTCTTATGTGTGTTGTACAAAAAAACTGATTTTAATTTAACACAATTGACAAAGAAATGAAAATCGTAATTTTTCCTACTGCTTTGCTTAGAGTAATTCAAAAACTGTGCAACATTTCAGTTCTGAAAGCCAGGCTGTTCCTTTCGGTTTAGGCCCGTTGTGCATACAGAAATAATATTAGGACCACATTGGGTATGTTACTGAACACAAGACAAACAGGGGTATCCATTTTGGGGTTAAAATCTTCATTCATATGTGTGCTGTACAAAAAAACTTTTTAAAATGACACAATTTGCAAAAAAATGAAAAACATTTTTTTTCTACTGCTTTGCTTAGATTCATTCAAAAACTGTGGGGTAAAAAGAATGCAGTACACCCCTAGATGAATTCGTTAAGAGTTCTAGTTTTCAAAATGTGGTCATTTGTGGGGGGTTTTCATCGTTTTGGTCATTCAAGGGTTCTACAAGTGGGCTATGGGGCCTAAAACATCTTCAAGCAAAATTTCTATTCTGAAAGCCACCGGCTGCTCCCTTCTGCTTGTGCCCCGTTATGCATTGAGACATAATATTAGGGCCACAATGGGTTTTTTTTCTAAACATGGGACAAACAGGGGTATCCATTTTGGGGTGCAAGTCTTCATTTATAAGTGTGCTGTACAGAAGAAACTTTTTAAAATGACAATTTGCAAAAAAAATGAAAAGTGAAATTTTTTCCTTCTGTTTTGCTTAGATTCATTCAAAAACTATGGGGTCAAAATACACAGTACAACCCTACATTAATTTGTTAAGGGTTCTAGTTTTCAAAATTGGGTCATTTATGGGGGTTCTCTATCGTTTTGGCCACTCAAGGGCTCTACCAATGTGCTATGGGGCCTAAAACACCTTCAGGCAAAATGTCTGTTCTGAAAGCCACCGGCTACTCTTTTTAATGTGGGCTCCATTGTGCATACAGACATAATATTAGGGCCCCAATAGGTATGTTCTGAACACACAGGACAAACAGTGGTATTCATTTTGGGGTGTCAATTTTCATGTACACTATAGAAAAATAAACTGCCTTTCAAATAATGTATTTGCAAAAATATTATATTTTATTTTTTCTCTTCTAAATTGCATTCATTTCTGAAAAAAACATAGGGTAAAAATACTCCTGACCCCCTCAGTGAATACATTAAGGGGTGTAGTTTTTAAAATGGGGTCATTCGTGGGGGGTATCTATCATTCTGACACTCATGAGCCTTTGCAATCTTGCCTTGGTGCAGGAAAACAAAGTGTTCCTCAAAATGTTGATAACTGGGTAACATTTTTTTTTGCATTTTCTGTTGCATAAGGTTTTAGAACTATTTCCATATATCTCTGCATCACTGATTCCAAATCTGAAATCCAATGTTTTGTGGATGCTCTAGTTTTCATGGCCTTTCAATTTCTTTTTGTTACAGTTAATGGCACTCATTGTTTTTTAAATTGGAGTTAAAGGGCAACGATGCTTAGATTCAACATAACTACAAGGTAATTAATGTTTTACAAACATTACTTTTACATAATTGTAGTGGTTTTTAAATGTAAACAATTATTATCTGATGAAAACACTGTTATTTGGGCTTTTTTTTAGATTGATTCATGGCTTCTTCGAGTAAGCATAAATGTAAAAATAGTCCTGACATCTTCTGTTATATATGTGGCTACTACACATTTCAACATCAAAGGCGGAATATTTCATCATTTGTGACACGTGCATATATTGCCTATTTTCAAGTTCCCCTTGACGATCAAGTCAAGAATTGGGCTCCTCATATTGTGTGTCATAATTGTGAAGAAATGCTTTGTGACTGGACAAAAGGAAAACACAAAGGCATGCCTTTTGGTATTCCCATGGTGTGATGTGAATCCAAGGACCACAGCAGTGACTGGTATTTCTGCCTGACCAATACAAAGGGCACTGGCAAGAAAAAAACAGCATATGATCACATATCCTAGTATTCCTTCAGCAATAAGACTTATCCCACACTCTGAGACACTCCCAGTTCCAGTTTTCAATAGTTTTGTCTCTTCTATGGATGCAGAAAGTTAACATGGTGATCAAGGGGATTTTGATAAGATGCAGGAGGAAATGGTTGTAGAATCTGAAGGTTCTTCTTCTGATGCCAAGTAGTCATTAACCTCTCAGCAGTTTAGCCAACTGGAATTGAATTACTTAGAAAGGGATTTGGGCCTAACAAAGAAAGTAGCTGAGTTGTTAGCCTCCAGGCTTCAAGAAAAGAATGTACTTCACCGGTCAGCTAAAGTATCCCATTTCAGGAAGCGTGAACAAATTTTTGTGGATTTCTTTTCTGAAGACAAACACTTTGTTTACTGTCATGATATCAGTCTTCTCAGCCAGTTAGGTGTTACCACTTACAGTCCAACAGAATGGCGGTTATTTCTTGATAGCTCCAAACAGAGTCTGAAATGTGTTGTATTACGCAATGGGAATGTTTATGCAGTGGTTTCAATTTGTCATTCAGTTCATCTGCGAGAAAATTAAAATGACATAAAAATTGTCCTCAACTTACTGAAGTATCAGAGGCATAACTGGATCATTTGTATGAATCTTAACACCTTAACGACCAGCCCATAGTGTTTTTACGTCCTCCCGAAGTGGGCTTTATTCTCTGAGGACGTAAAAACATGTGTCCTGCAGAGAACAAAAGCCCCTTGGGCTCTGGACGTGACAGCTCCATGCTGTCGGTGTCCGCAGGTAGCTGACAGCATGGAGCTGTCATCCCGGGCTGTTCGGACCCCCCCCCCCCCGGCATTGCGATCGGCGCTATCCGATGGATAGCGCCGATCGATAGCGCCGATCGCAAAAAAGTAAATAAAACTGCAATAAAAGTTAAAGATTCAGCTGTTCTGATAGATCGGATCCATCAGAGCATCTGAAATTACTCACCGAGGTCCGCGGCACGGCTCCCCGCTGTCCCGATGCTTCGGGCCCTGTAGCCGTCCTTCTGCGCATGCGCGCCAGGCGGCATTAGGTCAGCCGAATGCGCAGAAGGCCCGGCGGCGCGGGAAATTTAAAATCTCCTGCGTCCCGGCTCCTGTAGGTAGCCGGGAGGCAGGAGATGTCAGCGGGGACCGCGGTGAGCGGTCCCCGGTACCGCGATCGTCCTTATCCAATGGATAACGGCGATCGCGGAAAAGTGAAAACAAATGTAAAAAAAGAAAAGTTTCACCTCCCCTCATGGATCGGATCCATGAGGGGAGGTGAAAATACTCACCTCAGGTCCGCCGATGTCCTCCGGCCGGTGTTGGTACCCCCCGCTGGCTGCTGCGATGTGCCGATGTGGCGCGCATGTGCAGAAGCCGGCGAGCCCGGCAAATTCAAACTCTCCCTGCACCCGGCTGTCACAGATAGCCGAGTGCAGGGAGATATGACTGGGGACCGCTGTATGCGGTTTCCAGTCATATGATCACCGTTATCCATCAGATAACGGTGATCATATAAAGTTAAAAAGTAAAAAAAAAAAAAAAAAGTTAAAAGTTAAAAAAAGTTTAAAAAGTTAAAGTTTCATCTCCCCTTACAGATCATATCCGTAAGGGGGGATGAAATTACATACCCAAGGTCCCGGATTTGTTCCCTGGTGGGATGTTGATCTGTGGACCTTACCCCAGCTTCTGCACATGCGCCCGTCAGCATGATGGCGGACGCATGCGCAAAAGTGAAAGATTGCCCAAGAAATTTAAAATCTCCCTGCTGCTGGCTAACAAAGGTAGCCAAGAGCCTGGAGATGTCACGGGGAGCTGCGGTATGCGGTTACTGGTCACGTGATCGCCGTTATCCAATGCATAATGGCGATCACGTAAAAGTTCTTTAAAAGGTGGCAATTTCATCTCCCCTCACCAATGCGTTCGGTGGGGGGAGATGAAACATCTTCTCGGAGGCTTCCGCATTTGAATCCAGATGCGATTATCCTCCATGGACCCTTCCGGCTGCTGCGCATGCGCCCGCCGGCAAAATGCCGGACACATTCGCAGGAGCCGGGGAGCCCAGGAAATTTTAAATCTCCTTGCTCCCAGCGACCAACGGTCGCTGAGTGCTTGGAGCAGTGAGCGGTGGCCTCGCTAAGCGGTCCCCGGTCACGTGATAAAGTAGCGAACTAACATTAGGACGGTCACACATGACCGGAGAGGAATTACAGGTTCTGCATGCGCTTGATCAGCGGTAATCCACGGATCAATCTCATGCATTGGATTACACAATTCCCCCCAATTAGCGGGTCGGAATTACGGAATCCACTCGCCGAAACAGATCGGATATCCGCGACCTAGAGCCCATTGTGCTCTATGACCGTGGATATACCCGCAGCCCATATGCAAACACATTGTGTACGTGCTGCGGGTACCCGGGTCATCTCTAAGCGACGGCACGGGAAATATAAACAAAAAAACGCCTGTGTGAGTAGGCAGTTATGCGCAGTACATTACGTGGCCGTACGCAGGGTCACAGCCAGGCTCACAGCTGGGATCTGCTGCGGGCCTCCGCAAGCAGATTCCGCCTACGGCTACGTGAGCCCGGCGTTATTCAGACCGCTACCTGTAATACGTAATTTACAAGAATCCCCGGGAATGTTCGCCTTCCTGCAGTTCCAGGAGCAGCTTGTTGAGCGCCTTCTCTGTGAGACCGCCGCACCGCAGCAAAATTACTAAGCCTCACAGAGCGCCACTTTTTACACCCCATACCCGCCGCTGAGGTTATGAAATACCCCCCAAAATACATGAGAGGAGGGGGGGCATACCCGGTTTTCTTGCCCCATGTGCCCATCCCAAGCAGCCTCCGTAATTACCCCTGTCTTCGGACATAAAACGCAGTTTATATTATTACCTTTATCTAATATTTAGGGAATGCCAAAAAAAATGGGGATGGCGGGGGGGGGGGGGGAGGGGGGAGGGAGGGATTATTTTTAGGAAGTCCATTTTTTTTCTGTATAAGTGGGCAATGGGGCCTGGAATTTATTCAGTTCTGCCCTGAAATCCAGCGGGCATTCCCTCCATTATGGGCCTAGCCATGTGTCCTGTAAGTAGATTAGGGCCACAATGGGTATGTTTCTAAACACGGGACAAATGGGGGTATCCATTTTGAGGTGAACGTCTTCATTCCTATGTACACTGTAAAAAAAAAACAGTTTTTAAATTGACAAAATGACCAAACAAATGAAAATCGTAATTTTTTCCTTTTGCTTTGCTTAGATTCATTCAAATACTTTGGGGTCAAAATATGCAGCACACCCCTAGATGAATTTGGTAAGGGGTCTAGTTTTCAAAATGGGGTCATTTGTGGGGGTTCTCTATCGTATTGGCCGCTCAATGGCTCTACAACTGGGCAATGGGGACTGGAATTTATTCCGTTGTACCCTAAAATCCAATGGGTGCTCCTTCCATTATAGGCCTAGCTATGTTTCCTTTAAGTAGATTAGGGCCACAATGGGTATGTTTCTGAACACGGGACAAACGGCGGTATCCATTTTGGGGTGAACGTCTTCATTCCTATGTACACTGTCCAAAAAAAAACAGTTTTTAAATTGACACAATTGTCAAAAAAATGAAAAGCATAATTTTTTCCTTCTGCTTGGCTTAGATTCATTCAAAAACTGTGAAGTCAAAAAAGTCATCATACCCCTAGATAAATTCGTTGGGGGTCTACTTTTCAAAATGGGGTCACTTGTGGGGGTTCTCCATCGTTTTGGTCACTCAATGGCTCTACAAGTGGGCAATGGGGACTAAATCTCCATCAAGCAAAATTTCTGTTCCGAAAGCCACCGGTTGCTCCTTTCATTTTGGGCCCCATTGTGCATACAGACGTAATACTAGGGCCACAATGGGTATGTTTCTGAGCACAGGACAAACAGGGGTATCCATTTTGGGGTGCAAGTCTTCATTCATATAAGTGCGGTACAAAAAAAACTGCTTTTGAAATGACAGAATTACCAAAAAAATGAAAATCGTATTTTTTTTCCTTCAGCTTGGCTTAGATTCATTCAAAAACTGTGAAGTCAAAAAAGTCATCGTACCCCTAGATAAATTCGATAAGGGGTCTACTTTTTAAAATGGGGTCACTTGTGGGCGTTCTCCATCGTTTTAGTCACTCAATGGCTCTACAAGTGTGCAATAGGGCCTAAATCTCCTTCAAGCAAAATTTCTGTTCCGAAAGCCACCGGTTGCTCCTTTCATTTTGGGCCCCATTGTGCATCCAGACGTAAGATTCGGGCCACAATGGGTATGTTTCTGAGCACGGGACAAACAGGGTATCCATTCTGGGGTGCAAATCCTAATTTTCATGTGTACTATAGAAAAAAGTCCTGTCTTTAAATTGACATATTTGCAAAAATATGAAATTTTAGTTTTTCTCTTCTAAATTGCATTGACTCCTGAAAAAAAACTGTGGGGTTAAAATACTCATGACACCCCTCAGTGAATACGTTAAAGGGTGTAGTTTTTAAAATGAGGTCACTTGTGGGGGTATCTATCATTTTGACTCCTATGAGACTTTCCAATCTTAGATTGGGGTAGGAAAACAAAGTGTTCCTCAAAATGCTGAAAAGTAATGTTACATTTGTACGTCTCCTAAATGGTTAAAAAAAACGAAAGTTTTTCCAATGTGCACCCAAAATAAAGTAAACGGATGGAAATATAAATCTTAGCAAAAATTTCTAGATTATGTTTACACATATTTGAGATATTGCAGTTGGAAATGTGAAAAAATGACGATTTTTTTAAAATTTTCCCAATTTTGGCGCTTTTAATAAATAAACACAAATTCTATCGGTCTTTTTTTTCCACCTAAATGAAGTACAACATGTGGCGAAAAAACAATGTCAGAATCGCTTGGATATGCAAAACCTTTCTGGTGTTTTTCCATGCTAAAGTGACACGTGTCAGATTTGCAAAATTTGGCCTGGTCATTAAGGCGCAAACAGGCTTGGTCACTAAGGGGTTAAAATGGTAAATTTCCTCCTAGGGCAACAGAGAAGTTTCACAAAGTATCTTTTCTTTCTGTGTTTGTGGGACAGCCGAGCTCGGGAGAAACACTGGACACAGAAGGAATGGCCGAGATGTGAAGCTCTGGAAGTAGGGATGCCAAATATTGTGAATGAACCTATAGTTAGTCGAGACAGGATCATTTTCCCTCCGCTTTACATCAAACTTGGCTTAATGAAGCAGTTTTTTAAGGCTTTGAATACAGAAAAGTGAGTGCTTTCAACGTAGTGTTTCTGCTTTTCCTGCCTTGTCTTTCGAGAAGATAAAAGCAGGTGTGCTTGATGGACCCCAAATTTGAACCCTCATACGTGACAAAGAATTTGCCAGGAAGATAAATAAGGGGGAGGAAGCAGCATGGCTGTCTTTTGTGGTAGTTACAAAGAACTTCCTTGGCAACAAAAAGCAGAAAACTATGAACTTCTGGTTCAAAGGATGCTGTTAGCTTTCCACGACAAAGGATGTAACATAAGCGTTAAGAGTCACTCCCTGAACATTCACCTTGATAAGTTTCCCGAAAACCTTGGAGCTGGTAGTGATGAGCAGGGAAAACGCTTTCATCAAGATCTAAAGATGATGGAAGAGCGTTATCAGGGGCGATGGGACAGGATTATGATGGCAGACTACTGCTGGAGCATCAAACTAGATTGTGCTCTGCAAGTACACAAACACAAGAGCTACAAACACAAATTCTTACCTGACTGGAATCTAAATGAGTTTTGCGCAAATTTTATGCTAAAAATAAGTGTTTTTGATTTGTTCTATTTCAAAATTGTAGAAAAATTCTAAAGGAATCATATGTTTTAGTGCATTAGTGTATTTACTGTATTATATACATTATTATATTCTCACTAGGATGATGTCCAAGAAGACATTCTGCTTCATTATGTTAAACTACATGTTGAAGATTTTACATTAAGATGAAAACCTAAAACTTTGACTTGCAAAACAACTATAGCTTACAGAGAAAACGTATTCCAGATTTTAGATCAGCGCACTCAAATTAAGTAAGAACAAGTGTTTTTATGGATGCAACAAAAATTTTGTTCCCCAATGAATCAATGTTAAATTTGTACGTCTCCTAAATGGTTGAAAAAATATGAAAATTTTTAAAATGTGCATCCAAAATAAAGTAAACAGATAGGAATATATATCTTATCAAAAATTGTACAGTATGTTTACACATATTGAGATATTACAATTGAAAATGAGAAAAATGATAATTTTTCAAAATTTTCCCAATTTTGGTGTTTTTAATACATATGCATAAATTCTATTGGTTTATTTTTACCACCTAAATGAAGTACAATATGTGGTGAAAAAACAATGTCAGAATCACTTGAATATGCAAAACCTTTACAGAGTTATTATATGTCAAATTGACACATCAGATTTCCAAAATTTGGCTCTGTCACTAAGGTGCAAATAGCCTTCGTCATTAAGGGGTTATTGGGGGGATATTTTAGTTAAAATGCAGCAAAATGTTTCCTATGACTTAAAAAGAGACTTTCAGACACATACTGAATCTAAATCATCTACATATTGACCCATTAACCCCTTCCCGCTCCAAGACGTACATTTACGTCCTGGAGCGTTGGGGTATGTATGCAGAGCGGTCGCAGGGCGACCTCTCTGCATACAGCGTGGGCGTCAGCTGTTTACTACAGCTGACACCCGCAGGCAATAGCCACGATCGGCCGTTCGGCCGATCGCAGCTATTAACCCTTTAATTGCTGCTGTCAATTCTGACAGCGGCATTTAAAGCCCCTGAACGCTGTACGGGGGTCCCGTATGGCCCCCCTACGGGGAGATCAGGGGAGGTGTGCAGGAGTCATGGCTGCCGAGGGCCTTCTGAAAGGCTCCAGGGCTGCCTTGAGAGACTGCCTATCAAGCCATCCCCGTGGGGTGGCTTGAAAGGCTGCCTGTCAGAATGCACTATGACATAATGCTATAGCATTACGTCATACTGCAGGAGCGATCAAAGTATCACATATTGTAGTCCCCTAGGGGGGCTTAAAAGAAAAGTAAAAAAAAAAAGCAATAAAGTTTTTTTAATTGTAAAAAAAAAAAAGTAATACAAATTTAAATCACCCCCCTTTTGCCATATCTATAATTAAAAAGTCTAAATCATAAAATAAAAATACATATTTGGTATTGTCGCGTCCGTAAAAGTACGATCTATTAAAGTAGCACATTATTTACCACACACAGTGAACGTCGTCAGAAAAAAAAATAATAAAGAATGCCAGAAATGCACTTTTTCAGTCACCCCATCTCCCAGAAAAAATGCAATAAAAAGCGATCAAAAAGTCGTATGTATTCTGAATTTGTACTAACGGAAACTACAGGACATCCCGCAAAAAATGAGCCATTGCTGAACTACGTTGACGGAAAAATAAAAAAGCTACTGTGCGCACAAGATAACAGCAGAAAAAAATTCAAAAAAGTTAAATGTCTTTGAAAAAAAAAAAGTATTATAGTAAAAAAAAAAACTATATAAGTTTGGTAGCGTAGCAATCATACTGACCCATAGAATAAAGTTATCATGTCGTTCTTGTTGCAGTTTGTGCGCCGTAGAAACAAGACGCACTGAAAGATGGCGGAATGTCGTTTTTCTTTTTATTTTACTCCACTTAGAATTTTTTAAAAGTTTTTAGTACATTAAATGGAACATTAAATAGCACCATTGAAAAATACAACTCGTCCCGCAAAAAACAAGCCCTCATACAGCGACGTCGATGGATAAATAAAGGAGTTATGATTTTTTTAAGGGGTGGAGGAAAAAACAAAAATGGGGAAAAAAAGGGCCGCATCATGAAGGGGTTAAAGACCAAGTGCTGTAAAGACTAAGGACTGTAACAGAATCGCTAGAGGTTGCTAGGGTGTTCAGGACTGTGATGCAGTATTCTAAAGAGCATGTCAAGTTCAAGAGAGCGTACCGCTGATGCCTGTAAATAGACTACACCACCGTTACAGCTGCCAATTATAGTTAATTGCTCATTTTTTTGGAGTCCGTCTCTTATTTCCACCTGCTCATGGGGGTCTCCCACACATTTACTATCATTCTAACTGTGCTGTTATTATTACTGCTTACTTATTATTTCATATGGAAGTGCTTAAAAGTAAAATTAGCTTGAGTCACAACCTTAGTAATTAGCACTGATTAGCACTAAACACTTGGAAATATTTGTTAGATTAAATTCACTTGCACAAATATATCGTTTAGTTCATTTTTTGTTATAATCCATTTGGGTACAAAATCTGTAAGTCAAAGGGATAATACTCATAAGAGCAGGTGCGTAACTATAGGGGATGCAGGGGATGCGGTTACACCCGGGCCCAGGAGCCTTAGGGGGCCCATAAGGCCTCTCTTCTTTATATAGGGAGCCCAGTACTATGAATAAAGCATTATAGTTGGGGGCCCTGTTATAGGTTTTGCATTGGGGCCCAGGAGCTTCAAGTTATGCCTCTGTGCAGCATGGTTTAGGTATGGGTACAGATACAGATACAGATAGAGGAGGGGCCCCAGCTCACGTTTTGCATCAGGGCCCATGAGCCTTTAGTTACGCCCCTGCATAAGAGGATAGTAAAATACAGACAGATGTGGCTGCACAGCATGTAATATATGTCTTTCTCCTTTTCCATGTAGACATATACAGTAAATTCCACAGTATGTTGTCTATAGAGTCTAGATTTGTATTTTTGCCTCAACTCACTCACATAATATGAAGTTAAAAAGAAGTGACATCAACTGAAGCTAGATAGGCATAGCGCTAACTGAATGTTCTTCTGTTATCTTCTGTGACTTCCAAGGGTTGTTGTAAACAGGCAGGCTCATCTTTTAAAGAGGCAGGCGAGTTCATTGTTAGGCAATTAAAGCAGTCCCAATAGATTAATACTTTCTATTTTCTGTGTCTCAATTACGAGCTTTCCTGTGTAGACTATGATAGGACATGCAGAGTCACCTCACTACTTAGGAATATCACCAAGTAAAGAATTTTAGTGTCCAGGGCTACATGAATAGGCTACATTGGCTTACATTCATAAAGCAATGTGCACCAGTTGTTCGGCATGAACTGTGGAAAAAAGTCAGAAATCATGATATGCGCCAAATTTATGCAAAATACTCTTTTTGGCCCTCGGGATCCTCAAAGGGTGTTTGTGCTCTCCAACTTTTACATAGATGTACTAACAATGAAGCTGGAAAATAGTGCAAATGTTGGCACCAGTCTATTAACTGACATGAGCGTTTCACATTGTGTCCAGCAGCAAATCTATTAAGAGGCACAGGCCTCATGTAACTGCACCTCCGTGCACCAGGTGAAAACCTACACCAGCTGTGAGCTAGAGTAGATTTTTGCTGTAATGTTTGCCAATTTCTGGTGTAGATTATAGTAAATGTGACAGGCCATGAGTGACCCCTTCCCCTTAATCTTGGGGGAACCTTTCACTCTCTGCTTTTTAGGTGAAGCACAGTGGCTCAGTGGTTGGCAATGTTGCCTTGCAGTGCAGGGGTCCAAAGGACAGCATCTGCATGGAGTTTGTATGTTCAGTCCATGTTTCAGTGGGTTTTCTCTAGGTACCCGGGTTTCTTTCCACATTCCAAAAATATGCTAAAGGCCTTAGTCAGACGGGCGTTTTTAGCCGCGATTTGCGCATGCGCATGCGTCCTGCGATTTTATACAACCATTGCTTTGCAATGGTATCGGACACATGAGCGCTTTTTATGCGCTCGTCCGATACATTATAGAACAGAAATCGCAGATCGCTTATCACAGAGACGGGAAGTCTATATGTAAATTTTTCTTAAAAGCCCTTCACAGGTATAGACTAAAAGAATATAGTTTATTAGAAACTCTTAAAAACATATACGGGCTGACTAACAGTACTAACATACATTAACACAAAAAAGAGGAGAAGATATATTTCGGTGCAAGTTTGAATTATGCATCCAATGTCTCCAATGTAGATAATGGTCACAATAGCATGGTCAGTATAAGTGGATAACTTTAGTGCATATACAGAGTTCCTGCACTGAATGACTGGTGACAGTCGTATGTAGAGGTCGCAGAGAACTACGGCTCTGAATGACTGGTGAAGTCACAGAGAAATACGGCTCAACGCGTTTCTCCGCTCGCTTTAGAGCGGTTCATCAGGAGCCTCAGATGTATATTTGACCAAAAAATCTTTAGTGGGATTAATAGCGTCAATCATTTAATTGACTAAGCTATCTTCCTCTTTTAGGATATATAATCAGTAGGATTAAATTGGCAAGAAAGTGGGTTGTCTGCGAAGATGTCGCCAACAGGTATATATATACCAGACACCGTTAGACAAAAAGCCAGCAGGGTACGATGGTATAGTGGCTACGTTGGTAAAGAAGGAAGGAGGACTCGGATAAAGAACTTATGCACTGACAGTAGTCACAAGTCAGATGCGTGTTTAGATATGTCAGCTATAAGGATCCTGTATTTAGCGCTGTATACCTATCCTCCTACAAGTGTTGCAATGTTAGCAGCACTAATGTAGAATTTCTAGTCATATGCACTGACATTAATAGAAAGTCAGGTGCATGTTCAGATAGGTCAGCTAAAGAGGATCCTGTATTTAAAGCTGCATACCTATCCTCCTAAAAGTGTTGCAATGTCAGCAACACTAATGTAGAAATGCTAGACTCCTATCAAAAGTTCAGACAACTAATCTAATATTCAAGCAGGCAGCCAAAAATAGGCTTCAACAAATTTTTCTGCTCAAACAATAGGTCCCCAAGATAAGGCTACCTAGTGTGCCAAACATAGAGTAAAATAACAAACAGATAAAGCCTGTGGCCCTGATGGTGAGCCACAGGTAAATGGTTAGCTAGTGCAAGATCAGCGCTGTATATACCAGGGAGAGAACCTCCCTGTGGGAGGGATTTGATGAATACACCAATGAGGGCTGCTGAGAGGAGAAGATCTGTCAATCATTCTTAATTAGGCCAAAAAAAAAAAGTAAACTCAATTTTTTTTTATTTTTATTTTTTCTCCTTTTCCCTTCTCTTCTTCTTTCTCCTTTCTTTCTGCCTAGCACATTAGTAGTTATAAGCTCTATTTCGACCTAGTGTGAAAATAATAGCATCTGAGAGTGATGCCATAAAGGTACTGATAGAGCAGTCAGGCGTTGTTAAAGGGGAAGTAAATAATGTGCTGCAGAGAATGATTGTTTATATCATTTGTACTAAAAGGAAGACATCACGATAAGATGTCCAGTTTGCTTCATATAAGGTTAGGAGGATACAAATACAGCAGCAGCCTCATTGAGGAGTATAGGAATATCGGTATAGTGCTTGCCATCAATCGGTATGGAAAGAGTTAATGATGTCTATATTATACATAGTTTCAGATGATGTTCCTAATAGAATTGGTAAGGATGCCGTAAGATCGATATTCTCAGGAGGGATAGTGCAGAACAAATAATGAGAGTTGGGGAAAGGGGCTATTTTACAAAAAGCAGTTAAAACATAAACTCTCATTCAAGCCAGCAGGGCTTAGGGTATTCATACGATATATCCAGGCTGCCTCTTTTTGTAAGAGGCGCCTGTCAATGTCACCTCTGCGTCCGAAAGTCCTCAAGAGTTCAACTCCCTGGAATGTGAGTGAATTTGCATCACCGCCATGTAGGGACCAAACATGGTCGGCCAATGGTGTTGACTCTTTGCGATTTATATTGCCCACATGTCCCAAGATCCTACGTCGTAATTCCTGAATGGTTTTCCCCACGTAGACCTTGGGACAGGGGCACGTCGCCATGTACACTATGTTTTTGGTCCTACAGTTAATGAAACTGCGGCACTTGTATACTTTATTGTTGGAGGCACAGTGGAAAGTATCACTTTTCAAAATGTATGGACAAGCCAAACAGCCATGGCAGGGGAAGGTACCGTTTGGTCTAGCAGATCCTAGCCAGGTTTTTTTGGTGTCATCTTGATACAAATGGCTCTTGACCAGATGGTCTTTGAGGTTATGGCCTCTCCGATATGTAATTAGTGGCATGGGTGATATTGAATCGCCAAGATCCATATCATTCTTCAAAATATCCCAGTAGTGACTTACGATGTTTCTGACTTGTTTGGAGGCCATATCGAATGTGCCTATAATGCGTGTGTACTGGTCAGTTGGACGTTTGCGAGGTGTTAAGAGAGTAGTCCTGTTTTGTTGCATAGCATGAGAGAAGGCACTTTGAATGACGTCTTCTGGATAATTTCTATCTCTAAAACGTGTCATCAGTTTTTGGCTTTCTTCTAGGAACGTGGAATCGTTCGAGCAGTTTCGTCGGAGCCGCAAGAATTGTCCCTTAGGGATTCCGCTTTTTAGAGGGACTGGATGATAGCTCTGCCACCCCAGTAAACTATTTGTGGCGGTAATTTTGCGGTACAATGTTGAGGAGATAGTGCCGTCCTCGTTCTTCTGGATCATTAAGTCTAGGAAAGGTAGACTGGTGGTGTTAAATTCACTCGTGACATGCAGATTTAAGGAGTTCTGGTTCAAAGAGTTCACAAAATCTTGGAAAGAGGATTCTGTTCCTCTCCAAAGGACAAGAATATCATCAATAAATCTAAGCCATAGTATGATATTATTTGACCATTCCATATTGTTGTAGATGACCCTTTCCTCCCACCAGCCCAGGTACAGGTTAGCATAGGATGGGGCACATGGCGTCCCCATCGCTGTACCCCTGAGCTGGTGGAAGTACTCGGAGTCAAACAAAAAGTAGTTATGGCGTAAGGTGAACTCAAGGAATTCCAGTATGCACTCATTGTGATTGATGTAATGGGAGCCCCTCTGTTCTAAAAAGAATTTTACTGCCTCAAGGCCTCCTTCGTGCGGGATAGAACTATAGAGTGCTTCTATGTCGAGTGATGCGAGGAAGGTATCTGGCTCAATTGAGATTCCATCGATAAGACGAAGAACGTCCATTGTATCCCTGACATGTGAGCGCAGGGATACGACAAAAGGGCGTAAGATGTTATCTATGTATGTACTTAGATTCTGGGTAAGGTTGTTGATGCCCGATACTATTGGTCTCCCTCTGATCGGGTCAATACCTTTGTGCACTTTTGGCAACGAGTAAAAAGTTGCCACTGTTGGATTAGTTGGATAAATAAATCGAAGTTCTTTCTCACTTATGCACCCCAGATCTCGTTGTCGTAGCAGTAGGTTCCTCAATTTGAACAAAAATGTATTAGTAGGATCGTTAGTCAAGCGACCATAGGTCGATGTGTCGCTAAGAAGTTGTCGACACATGTTGACATATTGCGATCTACTCATTACAACAATATTACCGCCTTTATCGGCGGGTTTCACAATAATTTGTTGATTAGATTCGAGGTTCTTTAGTGCTACGAGTTCACCTTTTGTTAAATTAGGATGTACGGTCTTTGGAGTACGAAGTGCCTTCAGATCTTTTTTAACTAACTTCTCAAAAATGTCAATTTCCGGACTTTTCAAAGCTGGAGGATTTGATTTATTGGAGGGTTTAAGGGTCGTGAAGGGGCCAGTACCCTGGTCTCTCTGGTTTTCAGCTTCTAGATCTAATAGGACTTGTAGTCCCAATTGGTCAGAGGGCTCTAGGCCCATTTCATTTAGTTGTTCTCTGTTTTTGATGCTGAAATACTTTTTCCAGCGGAGTTTGCGTGTGAAGAGGGAGATGTCCTTCGTCCACACGAACGGATCATAGCGGGTCGTGGGGACGAAGGACAGCCCCCTCTCCAACAGGTGAATCTCCTCTTTAGTCAGGTTATAATCTGACAGATTAACAATCTGTAACCTATCTTCAGAGATGTTGGCATCGATATGTGTAGTAGACTCAGTGGTTCTATTATTTAGACCATATGCTGACATGCTGGAGGGATGTATAAGGGAGCCAGGGATTGATTGGTCCTGTGATGTCATTTCGATGTTGGAATGTCCCGTCTGCCCCTTAAAAAATATTGAGTAATGGGGGGCTCAGGACAAACTCTTTCCTGTGGTCTCCTGCCTCTACCCTTATTGCGTGGTTGATGTCGGCTTTTATAGCGTCTATACCCTAATCTGTTAGAAGAGGAAGTATCACTTTCAGACAGATCTTGGTCTGAGGAACTAATCTCTGTTTCCGAGCGAGTAGAGGGATCAAAGTATGCTCTATTTTCTTTAAAATCCTGTAAATCACTCCCGAATTGTAGATGTTTCCTATCCTTTATTTGAGCAGTAAATTTCTCGATGTTGGATTGTAGGATTTTTTCTTTATTTACAAATTCGGGGTCAGAGCTGAAGATTTTTACAGCTTCTATCTGTTCTTCTAGCTTTTTTTGATTAATTACAAGGGTTGATTTTTCTTCTTCCAACAGTAGGTTAATGAACCTAAGGGAAGACTGTGTGGATTCTTCTTCCCATTTTTTTAGGAAGGTCGTATTACGCAGTCTTTTGGGGGGCAAAATAGGGTTTCTCAGGCCACGTGGTACTATGCGATGTTCAATGTATTTATTTAGCCCTTGGACCTCCCACCAATTGCGAACATATTCGCGATATATTAAGGTGAGATCTTTAAACCCCTTTTGAATAGATTGTTCCTGGGGTGAAGCTCTGAATTCCCCCTCAGAGAATACCGATCCGGCATCGGTTAACCATTGCGTGGTACTGAGGTCCTTTGAAAGGAAACCCGCCATATAAATTATTTGCTTATCACAGAGACGGGAAGTCTATATGTAAATTTTTCTTAAAAGCCCTTCACAGGTATAGACTAAAAGAATATAGTTTATTAGAAACTCTTAAAAACATATACGGGCTGACTAACAGTACTAACATACATTAACACAAAAAAGAGGAGAAGATATATTTCGGTGCAAGTTTGAATTATGCATCCAATGTCTCCAATGTAGATAATGGTCACAATAGCATGGTCAGTATAAGTGGATAACTTTAGTGCATATACAGAGTTCCTGCACTGAATGACTGGTGACAGTCGTATGTAGAGGTCGCAGAGAACTACGGCTCTGAATGATATCGGCTCTCCCTGGTATATACAGCGCTGATCTTGCACTAGCTAACCATTTACCTGTGGCTCACCATCAGGGCCACAGGCTTTATCTGTTTGTTATTTTACTCTATGTTTGGCACACTAGGTAGCCTTATCTTGGGGACCTATTGTTTGAGCAGAAAAATTTGTTGAAGCCTATTTTTGGCTGCCTGCTTGAATATTAGATTAGTTGTCTGAACTTTTGATAGGAGTCTAGCATTTCTACATTAGTGTTGCTGACATTGCAACACTCTTAGGCCTTAGTCAGACGGGCGTTTTTTGCCGCGATTTGCGGATCGCATGACGGATGCGCATCCGCAAATCGCGTGACCGGTGCGCGCAAGTCGCCCGCAAATCGCCCGAAAATCTGCTCCTAGCCGCGTTTCATTAGAAACGGGCCGGAGCTGTCCAGCGCATTGCATTCAA
Source organism: Eleutherodactylus coqui (assembly GCF_035609145.1). Taxonomy (NCBI): domain Eukaryota; kingdom Metazoa; phylum Chordata; class Amphibia; order Anura; family Eleutherodactylidae; genus Eleutherodactylus; species Eleutherodactylus coqui. The sequence goes on from NC_089838.1 coordinate 281,853,858, forward strand.
TGGAGACGGCAATACAGCCGTCTCCATTGAAAGCAATGCGCTGCGGGCGAGCCCGGGATGAATTGTCGGTAAGGGCTTAAATATATAAGCCCTTACCTGCAATCCATCCTAAAATGTGTTAAAATAAAAAAAAATTGCATTCTCACCTTCTGCCTGCAGCTCCGGGCAGCCGTCCTGCAGTGGGTGTGAAGGGGGTGTGAGTCAGACCTGCCCCCTGATTGGCTCAGCGCTGAGCCAATCAGAGGCATGCCTCACTCACACCCATTCATGAATTCATGAATGGATGTGAGTCAGACCTGCCCCTGATTGGCTCAGCGCTGAGAGGCAGCAGTCACTCACCCATTCATGAATTCATGAATGGATGTGTGAGTGAAACCGGCCTCTGATTGGTCAGGCTGTGACCAATCAGAGCAGATCATTCAGCAGGCGGGGATTTTAAAGCCCCGCCGGCTGAATAGTGCCGAGAAGCAGTTCAGGAGAACTGACAGCGGCCGCGGCTGGACTCCGGCTGCAGCGGAAAGGTGAGTATACAATTTTTTTTTATTTTAACACATTTTAGCATGAATTGCAGGGAAGGGTTTATATATTTAACCCCTTCCCGACAATTAACACCGCGCACGCCGGCAGCCCATTGCTTTCAATGGAGCTGCTGTATTGCCGCTCCATTGAATTCAATGGGCAAACATCGTTCTTCTCTGCCACAGCTGTTACAGCTGTGGCAGAGAAGAATGATTTGTCTTCTATATGTTCTCAATGGGGTCGGCGCTGCTGCCGCCGGCCCCATTGAGCGCATATACAGAAGCGAACAGGAATCGCAGATCGCAGATAGGTGCGATCTGCGATTTTTTGTTCTATAATTTTTCGGACGAGCGCATAGAAAGCGCCCATGTGTCCGATACCATTGCGAAGCAATGGTTTTAAAAAATCGCCGGACGCATGCGCATGCGCAAATCGCGGCAAAAAACGCCCGTCTGACTAAGCCCTTAGGAGGATAGGTATGCAGCTTTAAATACAGGATCCTCTTTAGCTGACCCATCTGAACATGCACCTGACTTTCTATTAATGTCAGTGCATATGACTAGAAATTCTACATTAGTGCTGCTAACATTGCAACACTTGTAGGAGGATAGGTATACAGCGCTAAATACAGGATCCTTATAGCTGACATATCTAAACACGCATCTGACTTGTGACTACTGTCAGTGCATAAGTTCTTTATCCGAGTCCTCCTTCCTTCTTTACCAACGTAGCCACTATACCATCGTACCCTGCTGGCTTTTTGTCTAACGGTGTCTGGTATATATATACCTGTTGGCGACATCTTCGCAGACAACCCACTTTCTTGCCAATTTAATCCTACTGATTATATATCCTAAAAGAGGAAGATAGCTTAGTCAATTAAATGATTGACGCTATTAATCCCACTAAAGATTTTTTGGTCAAATATACATCTGTGGCTCCTGATGAACCGCTCTAAAGCGAGCGGAGAAACGCGTTGACCCGTATTTCTCTGTGACTTCACCAGTCATTCAGAGCCGTAGTTCTCTGCGACCTCTACATACGACTGTCACCAGTCATTCAGTGCAGGAACTCTGTATATGCACTAAAGTTATCCACTTATACTGACCATGCTATTGTGACCATTATCTACATTGGAGACATTGGATGCATAATTCAAACTTGCACCGAAATATATCTTCTCCTCTTTTTTGTGTTAATGTATGTTAGTACTGTTAGTCAGCCCGTATATGTTTTTAAGAGTTTCTAATAAACTATATTCTTTTAGTCTATACCTGTGAAGAAATCGCAGATCGCACCTATCTGCGATCTGCGATTCCTGTTCTCTTCTCTATATGCGCTCAATGGGGCCGGCGGCAGCAGCGCCGACCCCATTGAGAACATATAGAAGACAAATCATTCTTCTCTGCCACAGCTGTAACAGCTGTGACAGAGAAGAACGATGTTTGCCCATTGAATTCAATGGAGCCGGCAATACAGCCGCTCCATTGAAAGCAATGGGCTGCTGGCGTGCGCGGGGTGAATTGTCGGGAAGGGCTTAAATATATAAGCCCTTCCCTGCAATTCATCCTAAAATGTGTTAAAATAAAAAAAAATTGTATACTCACCTTTCCGCTGCAGCCGGAGTCCAGCCGCGCCCGCTGTCAGTTCTCCTGAACTGCTTCTCGGCACTATTTAGCCGGCGGGGCTTTAAAATCCCCGCCTGCTGAATGATCTGCCTCTGATTGGTCACAGCCCTGACCAATCAGAGGCAGGTTTCACTCACACACCCATTCATGAATTCATGAATGGGTGAGTGACTGCTGCCTCTCAGCGCTGAGCCAATCAGGGGCAGGTCTGACTCACATCCATTCATGAATTCATGAATGGGTGTGAGTGAGACATGCCTCTGATTGGCTCAGCGCTGAGCCAATCAGGGGGCAGGTCTGACTCACACCCCCTTCACACCCACTGCAGGACGGCCGCGCGGAGCTCCGGCTGCCGGGAGAAGGTGAGAATATATATATTTTTTATTTTTACACATTTTAGGAAGAATTGCAGGGAAGGGCTTATATATTTAAGCCCTTCCCGACAATTCATCTCGGGCTCGCCCGCAGCGCATTGCTTTAAATGGAGCCGGCTGTATTGCCGTCTCCATTGAATGCAATGCGCTGGACAGCTCCGGCCCGTTTCTAATGAAACGCGGCTAGGAGCAGATTTTCGGGCGATTTGCGGGCGACTTGCGCGCACCGGTCACGCGATTTGCGGATGCGCATCCGTCATGCAATCCGCAAATCGCGCGAAAAAACGCCTGTCTGACTAAGGCCAAAAGGTGCATTTAAAAATTGTAAGCCCCAATGGGGACAGATGGAAATTTGTGTGCTGTTCACCCTGGCAGGCATTGTACATTGTATATCCTATTCTTGTCCATGATATGGATTAAAAAGGACACACTGTCATGTTTTTGCATGGACCTCCGGTATGTGGAAAAATTTTCATGTCTAAAGAGTTCCAGTAAAGTCAATGGGTTCTTGTATTGTCCATATGCAGCCTGTTGTAAACACTGACTGCATACCGACTAAATACATGGATGTGTGAATAAGCCTTAAAGTTAATTAGTATTATTCAACTGGACCCCACCCGGTTTTTGAAAAACTGACAGAGCATGGTGTAAATGCCTGAAAAGTTGCAGTTTTGGTGCATGCGCGAAAAATGCAACTTTTGGGCACTGTAATCCTGACATTAATATAGTAGGAATAGATTTGATTTTGTAACTTTTAAAGGCACCAGATTTATTAAGAGGTGTGCTCCTTTTCACAAATTTAGTAAAAATTAGAGATGAGCGAGCACCAAAATGCTCGGGTGCTCGTTACTCAGGACGAAATTATCGCGATGCTCGAGGGTTCGTTTCGAGTAACGAACCCCATTGAAGTCAATGGGCGACCCGAGCATTTTTGTATATCGCCGATGCTCGCTAAGGTTTCCATTTGTGAAAATCAGGGAAATTTAAGAAAGTGATGGGAACGACACAGCAACGGATAGGGCAGGCGAGGGGCTACATGTTGGGCTACATCTCAAGTTCCCAGGTCCCACTATTAAGCCACAATAGCGGCAAGAGTGGGCCCCCCCCCCCTCCCAACAACTTTTACTTCTGAAAAGCCCTCATTAGCATGGCATACCTTAGCTAAGCACCACACTACCTCCAACAAAGCACAATCACTGCCTGAATGACACTCCGCTGCCACTTCTCCTGGGTTACATGCTGCCCAACCCCCCCCCCCCCCTCCCCGCACGACGCAGTGTCCACAGCGCACACCAAAGTGTCCCTGCGCAGCCTTCAGCTGCACTCATACCACACCACCCTCATGTGGTCATTTATAAGTGCGTCTGCCAGAGGAACCGCAGGCACACACTGCAGAGGGTTGGCACGGCTAGGCAGCGACCCTCTTTAAAAGGGGCGGGGCGATAGCCCACAATGCTGTACAGAAGCAATGAGAAATATAATCCTGTGCCACCGCAATCAGGAGCTACACACGTGGGCATAGCAATGGGGAACCTATGTGCCACACACTATTCATTCTGTCAAGGTGTCTGCATGCCCCAGTCAGACCGTGGTTTTTTATAAATAGTCACAGGCAGGTACAACTCTGCAATGGGAATTCCGTGTGCACCCACAGCATGGGTGGCTCCCTGGAACCCACCGGCTGTACATTAATGTATCCCATTGCAGTGCCCATCACAACTGAGGTAACGTCCGTTTAAATGCAGGTGGGCTTCGGCCCACACTGCATGCCCCAGTCAGACTGGGGTTCTTTAGAAGTGGACAAATGCAGTTACAACTCCGTGTGGACCCACAGCATGGGTGGGTGCCAGGAAGCCACCGGCGGTACATAAATATATCCCAATGCATTGCCCATCACAGCTGAGGTAATGTCATGTTTAATGCAAGTGGGCTTGGGCCCACACTGCATGCCCCAGTCAGACTGGGGTTCTTTAGAAGTGGACACATGCAGTTACAACTCCGTGTGGACCCACGGCATGGGTGGCTCCCTGGAACCCACCGGCGGTACATAAATATATCCCATTGCAGTGCCCAACACAGCTGATGTAACGTCAGCTGTAATGCAGGTGGTCAAAAAATTAATTGGATTACACTGTAGGCGAGGGCCCCCAAAAATTGGTGTACCAACAGTACTAATGTACATCAGAAAAATTGCCCATGCCCAACCAAGAGGGCAGGTGAAACCCATTAATCGCTTTGGTTAATGTGGCTTAATTGGTAACTAGGCCTGGAGGCAGCCCAGTTAAAATAAAAATTGGTTCAGGTGCAAGTTTCAACGCTTTAATGAGCATTAAAACGTATAAAAATTGTTTACAAAAATTATATGACTGAGCCTTGTGGGCCTAAGAAAAATTGCCCGTTCGGCGTGATTATGTGAGATTTCAGGAGGAGGAGGAATATTATACACAGATTGATTAAGCAAAAATGTTGCCGTTTTTGATGGTGATAGAGAACGATGCTTCCATCCGCGGGGGCAGCCTACATATTGCTTAGGTATCGCTGCTGTCCGCTGGTGAAGAAGAGAAGTCTGGGGAAATCCAGGCTTTGTTCATCTTGATGAGTGTAAGCCTGTCGGCACTGTCGGTTGACAGGTGGGTACGCTTATCCGTGATGATTCCCCCAGCCGCACTAAACACCCTCTCTGACAAGACGCTAGCCGCAGGACAAGCAAGCACAAATTAATTTGATTACACTGTAGGCGAGGGCCCCAAAAAATTGGTGTACCAGCAGTACTAATGTACATCAGAAAAATTGCCCATGCCCAACCAAGAGGGCAGGTGAAACTCATTAATCGCTTTGGTTAATGTGGCTTAATTGGTAACTAGGCCAGGAGGCAGCCCAGTTAAAATAAAAATTGGTTGAGGTGAAAGTTTCAACGCTTTAATGAGCATTGAAACGTCTAAAAATTGTTTCGAAAAATTATATGACTGAGCCTTGTGGGCCTAAGAAAAATTGCCTGTTCGGCTTGATTATGTGAGGTTTCAGGAGGAGGAGCAGGAGGAGGAGGAGGAGGAATATTATACACAGATTGAAGAAGCAAAAAGGTCCCGGTTTTTGATGGGGATAGAGAACGTAGCTTCCATCCGCGGGTGCAGCCTACGTATTGCTTAGGTATCGCTGCTGTCCGCTGGTGGAGAAGAGAAGTCTGGGGAAATCCAGCCTTTGTTCATCTTGATGAGTGTTAGCCTGTCGGCACTGTCGGTTGACAGGCGGGTACGCTTATCTGTGATGATTCCCCCAGCCGCACTAAACACCCTCTCTGACAAGACGCTAGCCGCAGGACAAGCAAGCACCTCCAGGGCATACAGCGCGAGTTCAGGCCTCGTGTCCAGCTTCGACACCCAGTAGTTGTAGGGGGCAGAGGCGTCACGGAGGACGGTCGTGCGATCGGCTACGTACTCCCTCACCATCCTTTTACCGTGCTCCCGCCGATTCAGCCTTGACTGGGGAGCGGTGACACAGTCTTGCTGGGGAGCCATAAAGCTGGCAAAGGCCTTGGAGAATGTTCCCCTGCCTGCGCTGTACATGCTGCCTGATCTCTGCGCCTCCCCTGCTACCTGGCCCTCGGAACTGCACCTTCTGCCACTAGTGCTGTCGGATGGGAATGTTACCATCAGTTTGTCCACCAGCGCCCTGTGGTATAGCATCACTCTCGAACCCCTTTCCTCTTCGGGAATGAGAGTGGAAAGGTTCTCCTTATACCGTGGGTCGAGCAGTGTGTACACCCAGTAATCCGTAGTGGCCAGAATGCGTGTAACGCGAGGGTTACGAGAAAGGCATCCTAACATGAAGTCAGCCATGTGTGCCAGGGTACCTGTACGCAACACATGGCTGTCCTCATTAGGAAGATCACTTTCAGGATCCTCCTCCTCCGGCCATACACGCTGAAAGGATGACAGGCAAGCAGCATGTGTACCCTCAGCAGTGGGCCAAGCTGTCTCTTCCCCCTCCTCCTCATGCTCCTCCACCTCCTCCTCCTCAACGCGCTGAGATATAGACATGAGGGTGCTCTGACTATCCAGCGACATACTGTCTTCCCACGCCTCCGTTTCCGAGTGCAAAGCGTCTGCCTTTATGCTTTGCAGGGAACTTCTCAAGAGGCATAGCAGAGGAATGGTGATGCTAATGATTGCAGCATCCCCGCTCACCATCTGGGTAGACTCCTCAAAGTTTCCAAGGACCTGGCAGATGTCTGCCAACCAGGCCCACTCTTCTGTAAAGAATTGAGAAGGCTGACTCCCACTGCACCGCCCATGTTGGAGTTGGTATTCCACTATAGCTCTACGCTGCTCATAGAGCCTGGCCAACATGTGGAGCGTAGAGTTCCACCGTGTGGGCACGTCGCACAGCAGTCGGTGCACTGGCAGATTAAACCGATGTTGCAGGGTCCGCAGGGTGGCAGCGTCCGTCTTGGAGTTGCGGAAATGTGCGCTGACCCGGCGCACCTTTCCGAGCAAGTATGACAAGTGTGGGTAGCTTTTCAGAAAGCGCTGAACCACCAAATTAAAGACATGGGCCAGGCATGGCACGTGCGTGAGGCTGTCGAGCTGCAGAGCCTCCACCAGGTTACGGCCGTTGTCACACACGACCATGCCCGGTTGGAGGCTCAGCGGCGCAAGCCAGCGGTCGGTCTGCTCTGTCAGACCCTGCAGCAGTTCGTAGGCCGTGTGCCTCTTCTCTCCTAAGCTGAGTAGTTTCAGCACGGCCTGCTGACGCTTGCCCACCGCTGTGCTGCCACGCCGCACGACACCGACTGCTGGCGACGTGCTGCTGCTGCTGACACATCTTGATTGTGAGACAGAGGTTGTGTTGGAGGAGGAGGAGGGTGGTTTAGTGGAGGAAGCATACACCGCCGCAGATACCAGCACCGAGCTGGGGCCCGCAATTCTGGGGGTGGGTAGGACGTGAGCGGTCCCAGGCTCTGACTCTGTCCCAGCCTCCACTAAATTGACCCAATGTGCCATCAGGGAGATATAGTGGCCCTGCCCGCCTGTGCTTGTCCACGTGTCCGTGGTTAAGTGGACCTTGGCAGTAACCGCATTGGTGAGGGCGCGTACAATGTTGCGGGAGACGTGGTCGTGCAGGGCTGGGACGGCACATTGGGAAAAATAGTGGCAACTGGGAACCGAGTAGCGCGGGGCCGCCGCCGCCATCATGCTTTTGAGAGCCTCCGTTTCCACAAGCCAATACGGCAGCATCTCCAGGCTGATCAATTTGGCAATATGCACGTTTAACGCTTGAGCGTGCGGGTGCGTGGCGGCGTACTTGCGCTTGCGCTCAAACAGTGGCGCTAGCGACGTCTGGACGCTGCGCTGAGAGACATTGCTGGATGGGGCCGAGGACAGCGGAGGTGAGGGTGTGGGTGCAGGCCAGGAGACGGTAGTGCCTGTGTCCTCAGAGGGGGGTTGGATCTCAGTGGCAGGTTGGGGCACAGGGGGAGAGGCAGTGGTACAAACCGGAGGCGGTGAACGGCCTTTGTCCCACCTTGTGGGGTGCTTGGCCATCATATGCCTGCGCATGCTGGTGGTGGTGGCTCCCCAGCTGATCTTGGCGCGACAAAGGTTGCACACCACTGTTCGTCGGTCATCAGGCGTCTCTGTGAAAAACTGCCACACCGTAGAGCACCTTGACCTCTGCAGGGTGGCATGGCGCGAGGGGGCGCTTTGGGAAACAGTTGGTGGATTATTCGGTCTGGCCCTGCTTCTACCCCTGGCCACCGCACTGGCTCGGCCTGTGCCCACAACCTGACTTGGGCCTCCGCATCCTCGCCCGCGTCCACATCCTCTAGGCCTACACCTACCCCTCAGCATGCTGTATTACCAGTAGTGCAGAAACAGAATGCTGTAATTAAATGTGCCACTTATTGGCCTGTGGTTAGAGGCTGACTTCGCTTACGGAACGCACAGCAGAGCCAGGAAATAATTTTGCGCAAGCCTGCTGTAACACTTAGCTGGCTGCGTATGAATTAGGAGGACAACTACACCCAGCACAGACCCAGTACACTGAGGACAGTCACAGGCAGCCCAAATAGATTTTTTTTCCCAAATGTTTTTGGAAAGGCCCACTGCCTATATTCAATAAATATGTCTTCTGTCCCTGCGTCACCACTACTGGCCCTGGAGTATGTAAAATAACTGCAGACTGTTGCACTGTGGACAGGAATACAGCGGTGATGTAAGAGGCAACACAGAGCCAGGAAATAATTTTGCGCAAGCCTGCTGTAACACTTAGCTGGCTGCGTATGAATTACGAGGACAACTACACCCAGCACAGACCCAGTACACTGAGGACAGTCACAGGCAGCCCAAATAGATTTTTTCCCCAAATGTTTTTGGAAAGGCCCACTGCCTATATTCAATAAATATATGTCTTCTGTCCCTGCCTCACCACCACTACTGGCCCTGGAGTATGTATAATTACTGCAGGGCGCAATGCTCTGCACGGCCGATATACAAAAAAAAAAAAAAAGTGCAACACTGCAAAAAGCAGCATCCACACTACTGCACACGGTTAGATGTGGCCCTAAGAAGGACCGTTGGGGTTCTTGAAGCCTAAAATACTCCTAACGCTCTCCCTATAGCAACTCCAGCAAGACAGCACTTTCCCTGATCTCTGTCAGAACGCATCTGTGGCGAGCCGCGGGAGGGGCCGATTTTTATACTCGGGTGACACCTGATCTCGCCAGCCACTCACTGCAGGGGGGTGGTATAGGGCTTGAACGTCGCAGGGGGAAGTTGTAATGCCTTCCCTGTCTTTCTATTGCCCAGAAAAGCGCGCTAACGTCTCAGAGATGAAAGTGAAAGTAACTCGAACATCGCGTGGTACTCGTCACGAGTAACGAGCATCTCGAACACGCTAATACTCGAACGAGTATCAAGCTCGGACGAGTACGTTCGCTCATCTCTAGTAAAAATCCATCTTTTTTTTTTAGCCTGAGGTAAGCAAATGCGAGACATTATTTCTCAGGCTTACATGCAATAATAATGCTAATAATCTGTATTTATATAGCGCTAACATTTTCACAGCATTTTACAAATCGGGGAAATATACACAAAATGAGTCATAGCATACAGTATTAAATTGATGCAATGCAAAGATGTGTTTTCAGGGCACACTCAAAGCTCTAAAGGCTTTCTGAATTAGCCTCATTGTGTGGGGTAGCGCATTCCAGAGAACTGGTCAGGTTCAGGAAAAATCTTGGAGGTGGGAATGGGAGGTTCAGATTAGAGCGGAATTTAGTCTAAGGTCATTAGCAGAATAGAGTGGTGGTAGACAGAGATGAGGCAGGAGATGTGGGGTGGCACAGCATTCTGGAGAGCCTTATGGGTGAGACTGAGGACTTTAAGTTGTATTCCATATTTGATGACCAGAGTAGTGATTGGCATAAGCTGGGGGCATCAGTGTAGCGGCTTGACAAAAAGATAAGCCTGATTGCTGCATTCAGGATGGATTAGAGAGGGGAGAGTTTGGTGAGGGGAAGACCAACCAGTAGCAGGTTACAGTAATTAAGCCGAGAGTGGATAAGGGCAACAATAAGAGTTTTTGATGTCTCCACAGTGAGGAAAGAACAAATTCTGGAGATGTTTTGGGGTCAAGGTGACATGAGCAAGCAAGTGACTGGATGTGGGGAGTGAAGGAAATCAAATATGACCCCAAGACAGCAGGCATGCTGTGGAGGAGTTACAGTGGTACCACAGACTGAGATGGAGATATCAGGTTTAGGTTGGTTAGTAGATGGTAGAAACACAAGAAGTTCAGTTTTTGAGAGATTCAGTTCTACACAGAGACAACATAGTGTTAGAAAAAGCAGACCAACAATCTCTGGACTTCTGTAGAAGAGAAAATTTGATATCACAGGAAGAAATATATTATGCAACGTTCGCCCTGAGCATAAGAAACACCACACCCAGGATGAACGCAAATAGGAGGCTGGTCATTATGTAATGTCCGTGTAGGCCATGGAAACAATGACCTACGCGGACGCAACCCAAACAAGGACTAGAGAGAAAGTGGAATGTGCATATGTGCTGAACACCATAACAAACTGAACTACAAATGGGACTTGTGAGCAGACATCTAACAATGGCTAACAAACACCAAAACACTTACCTAGAATATAAACATGCATAAGCAGATGGAATAGCTAACGTACTTATAATGTATTGGCTCATATTTTGGCCAAGATACTTAAGCTCACGAGCCCACGACAAGGGTCCTCACCTCATGAGTCCTTACAAGACAACTTGAACCCCAGCAGGGCAATTGTCTCATAGGGACAGCCCTATGCTGGAACCTAGGGGCCTGTCTCAGCATAGATGGTTAAAAACATACAAGCTGAACAAGACATTGTTCACACCAACAATCAAGGAAACTACAGACAAGGGAATCCCACCCAGAACCTCATGCATACAGCAATACCAAGCAAAACATGTAAGACTCCAAACACCAGGGTTCTGAGAGGGAATGAGGAGAAAAATAAATGACCAGCTTCAGAGGAGCTGGCATTTATGTGCAGCAGACCGGATGATTGGCTGACTGTAACAATACACACCCAGCCAGCTCATTCATCCCACACCTGTGGAAGTATGCTCTTGGAAACCCATAGAATTACAGGTCCCAGGAACACAACGTGATATATAATTGGGTGTCATCAGCCTAAAGATGGTAATGAAACCCAAATCTACTTATAGTTTGCCAGGTAGGTGCCGTGTACATGGAAGAGAGGACCAAAGACCAAGACCTGAGCAACCACAACAGCAGGGGAAGAAGTAGAGCAGGCGAACGATACACTGAAAGAGCAGTCAGATAGGTAGGAGGAAAACCAAGCAAGTGCAGTATCTTTAAGGCCAAGACAGAGCATATTGAGTATTTGTCGATTAACAGTATCAAACGCACAGATTCAGAATGATCGATAGAGATTGGCATTCAGTTTACCCATCAGAAGATCATTTGACACTTTAGTAAGAGCAAGTAATGTAAAATGTGATGAGCAAAAGCCAGACTGCAAGAGGTCAAGAAAAGAGTTATGTGAGAGATAGCTTATTAGGCAAGTTTATCTATCCCATTATTATATACATGAGATGTTCTATTTAAGTTAATACAGATCACAATCATTCCGGGTTACATATATGCATTGTTCATGGACATCTAGATGGCACAGTTTCTTTTTGATATCACTGTAGCTGTTCACTGGAAAGAATCATACAGAATATGAATTGCTTATGGCACAGTCAAGCCTTCCCTATATTTCTCTCCTTTTCTCGCTATATTGATAACAGCTATGTGCCACCTAGTCATCATTTCCTCGTCTCACTTCCAAACAGATGCTTAAGGGAATAACTTACATAGACAAACAGACTTGTTTTCATTTAGATAACCACCCAGAGACCGAAAATAATCTTCTTTCTGGAAACTTGTATCAATAGATATAAATTCTATTGAGACAGCCTTGCAGTTGTGTGCAGTGGGAATCTTCCTCTTACCACAGCATGAGCTAATATAGATACACACTCTGTTTGAGGCTCCGTATGTTCACAGTTTGCATACCCTTGCATACTGGTAACATATTAAACACCAGTTGAGAATTCTTTCCAGTTTTCCTTCCAGTGCCTCCACAACAGGGATGTATTAAGGGTACTTTGGAAGCATACTTGGAGCTTTTCCATCTATTTCAGCACCTACTATTTATCAAGACTGTCACATATCAAGCACCTGATTGTCTATGCAAGATATTCACCTACACTTGTAGACATGACTGTTCAATAGGCATGCACATTAGATCAACAATAGATTGTCCTAACTCGCCAATTGCGGCAGGACCGTGGCAATCATCGAATGTGTATGGTGGCCTCCGACTCTCCTTTGATGGCAACAGGTGAGATAAGAATTGGGTAATAGGATTTCCACTGCCCAATCCTTTTGTTCTCAGGGGATAAACCACTACCAGAGCTGGCTAGTAGTGTCTTTTTCCCTTCTCTGCATACATCCCATCTCTTTTGGCCAACAGCCTTGTAAAGTGTATGGGTAGCTTTGAGTCTGTTGACCTACTTTTACAACTTACTGTAATTTATAACACAATGGCAGATGTGGAAGCAATTGTATGAGGTCTATGATGTGAAATGGTCTGTAGACTGTCTGTGTCACTGCATCTATACCTGTTTTGGCACTTTTGATAAAGCTGTTATTAGCTCCAGAGGAATGAAATACCATGGATTTTTCTATGTATTATTTGGTTGTCTAGTCTAGACTATCACAGCAAGCATGGCCAGAGGACAAGCCGCATAACACCGATGGTCTGAGCGTGGATCTTCCTCCACATGTGGACTGAGGTCTCGTAAGTGATTCTGGTTTCACATATATTTTGGTAGATACAACTCTACGAACGCCACCTCATTGATAGCTGTATTGATAAATAGTAGATTAAAAATGTTCAAAAATATGCTCCTCACAAACCTAAACTGCTTCACACATATAGGAGAAGCTATGGAAATAACATTATGGCAGTGAAATATTCAATCACATGCGAGGTGAACCACCATATTTACAATGCTTCTGAAATTATAGAAAGCAATGATAAACTTAATGGTCATGCATTTTGACAGTCCTAGAATGCCTGGCAGCATAGGAGACCTTTAAGACTCTCTTCCCATGCCCCATGGTCAACAGGTTTATCAAATGTATCACTTTTCCTCCATTGAATCTCATCTGTCATTATTCTCAGCTGAGGGGGTAAAGCCAGTCTCATTCTTTCCCTGATGAAACTCCTTTCATTTTTAATGGTGTTCTTAAGATCCATAGGATGAAGTTATTCATGTAGCCAGTGTTTTAAATCCCACATACTCTCAGGTACCTTTTCTAAATTGTGCACAGGTCACAAGCTTGACTTTGTTTTTGATATACATTATGTGTAATCTCAGGGGGTTTTGCTTGCCATCTTTCTTCAGTTTTGCAGTGATTTTAAAAATGTTCATGGTGAGGCCATAAGAGGCCACATCTCTATATGGTTTTGAGACTTGTACCATTCCTTCTCTGCCTGTAAAGTCCTGGTCAAGTGGGAAAATGCATTATCTTTTAACCCTTTCCAATCCACTGTCTAACCTGTGAAGACATTATGATTTAAGGCTGTACAGCTCCGTTGTTGGTAGACGTCCGTCGGGGTTCTCTTACTGTATATTGCCAGCTTCTCTGCTGTCGGAGCCTATCCAACGTGTCACCTCATGCAGTACTGGCTTTAGCCAGCATATAGCGCCGTTGTATAACGGCAGAAAAAAAGTAAGCCCCCTAGGAAAACCAGGCTACAAATTGGATTGGAAAGGGTTAAAATAGTGGTGAATAAAGTGCAAGACGCAAAAGAGGTCTATGGAATTCTTTTTACTTAACTGAATTGAGCTGCACTGGAAATGGAGAACAATTGTTTAATGTGGCCAGTTTTTATACTCCAACACTATTAAGGCCAATGGAAAACAGTCTACTCCATCAGGGGAGGTACAGTTCTTTCATTACAAATACAAACTGAGAAGTAGTTTTCAGTACAGCCATGATAAAGCTTGCAAATTACTGTTGGGTCAATGGCTTCTCTATCTTGCTACTGTTTAAAACACAATTCTCACAGGTCAAGTCACAGTCAGAGGTACCCGCCTATGAGGCAGGTTGAGCACCCTGCCTCGAGGAGTGACCCTTCCCTACTGCAGGGGGATGCAATTTGTAAAAGAACCACTGCCTGTCTGGGACCAGTGAGTCACCAGCACTGCCAGCTGATCCTCTATGGCAGAATTTAAAGCTAATCCCTTCTATATGATGCAGGTGGCATGATGATTTCATCGCATTGCCAGCATCATTCCACAGGATGTCGGACAGAAAAGGCCATTTGGTGGATAAAAGGTGCCGTTAGACCATAAGGAGGTGAGTGAGTTTAGTATTTTAGGATGGGGGACTGTATGGCTACAAGTGACAGTATGGGTAATACTACAGGGGACACTATGGCTATTACTAAAGGAGACATTATGGCTATTACTATGACAAAGGGACATTAAAGGGGTTGTCCCGCGCCGAAACGGGTTTTTGTTTTTTTTTAAACCCCCCCCCCCCCCCGTTCGGCGCGAGACAACCCCGATGCAGGGGTTAAAAAAACAAACCGGAGAGTGCTTACCTGAATCCCGGCGGTCCGGCGTCTTCATACTCACCTGCTGAAGATGGCCGCCGGGGTCTGCTCCCTCCGTGGACCGCAGCTCTTCTGTGCGGTCCATTGCCGATTCCAGCCTCCTGATTGGCTGGAATCGGCACGTGACGGGGCGGAGCTACACGGAGCTGGCATTCTGCACGAGCGGCCCCATTGAAGACAGCAGAAGACCCGGACTGCGCAAGCGCGGCTAATTTGGCCATCGGAGGCCGAAAATTAGTCGGCACCATGGAGACAAGGACGCCAGCAACGGAGCAGGTAAGTATAAAACTTTTGATAACTTCTGTATGGCTCATAATTAATGCACAATGTACATTACAAAGTGCATTAATATGGCCATACAGAAGTGTATAGACCCACTTGCTGCCGCGGGACAACTACTTTAAGGCTGTTTATTACTATAAGGGACATTTATTATTACAGGTGACATTATGGATATTTATTACTACAGGGAGACATTATAGCTATTACTTCTACATGTGATAGTATGGCTATTTATTACTAAAGGAGGTAATATGGCTATGTATTACAACAGGGGGACTTATGGCCATTTATTACTAAAGGTTATGGTTATTTATTATTACAGAGGCAGTACGGCTATTTTTATTACATGGGGCACTATGGCTATTTTTTACTACAGAGCACTACTAAAAGTTTATCTTTTTTTTTTTTTTATAAATCAATGTTTATTAGATTTGTGATACATACATAGACAGAGATAACAACACTAAGAAGATCAGATGTCATCTATGAGGGCACATTTGTACCACCCCTAGACGTCGTGGCCTAGAGATGCTGGATGTAGCAGGTGGTGCGACTCTAGTGGACAGTATACTTAATAAACATGAGCAACATGAACATCTTCTAAAACGGGAGGCTGTATCCGAAGCAAAGCCAGCTATGAAAATTCAGTCAGCCACTTATAACTTTCTGACGAAACAAGACAGACAGCGGGGAAGGGGAAGATATGTTTGGTGAGAAGAAGGGGAAAAGGAGGGGGGGAGGTGGGGAGTGTGATAGGAAAAGGGGAAGGGAGATTAGTGCTCCCAGAAAGTGATTAATATCCAGGATGACAGTTTGGAGGCCCGATTGGAGGGTTCTCCCTAAAGGCTGGGAGGGGAGGGGACTCTCTCAGGGGTCATCCATCTCAGGAAGAAGAGGAGGCTCAGCCACAAGAGGGGAGATTACTATAATCTAGGAACACGGCCACCCGCTCCACGTGTAATTTCTCGATAGCTCAACTCTGGTCTACTCTCCTAATGTCACGCCAGGGTCCCCAAGTCTCCAGGAACCTGTCATGCGTTCCACTGGACCAGCTCGAGAGCTCCTCTAAGTTTGCCAACAAATCGACTCTAGACCTCCAGAGAGCCAACGTGGGAGGGTCCCTCTGTTTCCACATCACCGGGATAAGAGATCTAGCTGTGTCGATCAGGAGAGCAATCAGCCTGTGCTTAGTCGGGTGAAAGGCAGGGGTAGGTCTCCGGGGAGAGCACCAACTCAGGCGAGAGCTTTTTCATCTCCTCGCCCAGAGCCCTCCAAAAGGGCAGTCCCACCAGATATGCAGGTAAGATCCCGTGGACTTCTCGCATCTCCAACACTCGTCGCGCGCCACCAATTTGTGGTCGTGCAGCCATTGCGGGGTCCTGTACCACTGCGCCAGGAGCTTGTAGTGAGACTCCTGGGTGGTGACACATGAGGAGAGCCCAAAGGCCGTCTTTAAGATCAGTTTGGTCTCGCTTTCTGACAGAGAAATGTGAAGCTCTTTCTCCCAGGAAATAAGGAAGGCAGGTTTCGTGTAAGTAGAGCGGGATATAAACTTCTTGCGAATATGAGATATTTTCCTCGAAGAGGGAGTGGAGTGGCTTCCAATCGCGGTTTCAAAAGAGGTGAGTGGCCTAGAAGAGTTGTGGGTTTTTAGAAAATCGTTTAGGACCCTAACTATATGGGTCGATACTAGAAAGGGGAGGGAGCGATTAGGGAGGAGGTCTTCTAGGGTGATGAGGGGGGCCTCATGATTGAGTGTGAGAACGTCTTGGAAGCGTTTCTCCGAGGGAATCCTCCAGACCCGCATCGAGCATGGGTCCAGTGGGAGATTCATATATTTATATAAAGCGGACAGGGGTGTGCAAGGGGAGGGGGTGGAGCCAGGGTCCTCCCCAGGGTGTCCCAGGATTCCATCGCTCCCTCCAAGAGAGGATTATTTCTGCGATCTCTGCTGCCCTTCCTCCCCGGGAACCAGAGGTCCTCTAATAGGGTAGGGCCGTAGGATCCCTTTGCTAAGCGGTAAATCAGTGGATCTCTATTTGGGTGTGTTAGTTCCATCCAATGGTTCAGATGAGTGGCAAGGTATAATTCCCGTGGGCAGGGGAGGTCCACTCCTCCTTCCGTGCGCCTTCTGGTCAGCAGACCATGGGCCAGTCTCGGTTTCTTTCCCATCCAGAGGTATCTGGAGAAGATTGAGCGAAGTGTTTTAAAGAAGCTGGATGGGAGAGATATAGGGAGAAGCCTAATTTTGTAGAGAATTATGGGAATGACATAAGATTTTAGGATGTTCTTACGACCTAGCCATGGAATAAAGGGGAGATCGTAGGAACGTAATAATTTCCTAATCTTGGCGAGAGTAGGGAGGAAATTTGTCGAGAACAGGTCTTCCGCTTTCTTAGTTAGCTTTATGCGCAAAAAATCAATGGCCGAATCGGACCACGCAAAGGGGGATACTTTTTTGATAACATTAAATCAGTTGGTGGGGATGGATACGTTTAGAGCAACAGACTTGGTGAAATTAATTTTAAAATTAGAGAGGTCTCCGAAATTCTCCAACAGATAAGTAAGACAGGGGAGCCCTTCTTCAGGGTTAGGGCGCCCACCCACTGGCGATTTTTTTTTCTTTGCGTTTTGCGTTTTTTCTCAAGAGCAATTAGAATTGAATGTACTCCTGTCCACTGGCGGTTTTTTTTGCGGTGCGTTGCGATTTTTAACATAGGAACTGTCAGTTGCATATGTGTCCTTATTTTTCTCCTAATGCACCCATGAATGTCAATGGAAATTAATGGAAAAGGCGCGAAAAAGCCGCGAAAACGCGGCAAAAACGCGCCGAAACCGCTGCATTTTTCACGCATGAAAATCGCAAATGCCAGTGGGTGGGCGCCCTTAGTGATAAGAAAGATAATATCGTCGGCATAGGGCGCTGCCGAGAGAGTATCGTTACCTATTCTTAGGCCTTGTATGACGGGGTCTAGTCTAATCTTTTGGAGGAATGGCTCCAGGGCAAGTATAAAGAGCGTAGGGGAGAGGGGACACCCCTGCCTAGTACCGTTCTTTATGTCCAAGGGTGGGGAGAGAGAGTTATTGATCTTGAGCCTTGCATGGGGCATAGCATAGAGAGAGAGAGAATCGCCGACACGAATTTTGGGGGGATATTGAAGTGCAGCAAGACTTGTTCCATATATAGCCAATTCACACGATCAAACGCCTTTTCGGCATCTGTGCCTACTAAGGCAAGTGGTATATTGTGGGTTTGGGAGAATCTAGCCGCATATAGAAGTCTCAAACAATTGTCTCTCCCCTCCCTGCCCCCTGCAAAGCCCGTTTGCTCAGGATTGACTAGGCTGGTAATGTGTTTCTCCAAGCGTTTTGTTAGTATTTTGGCCCATAATTTCATGTTGAAATTAATCAGAGAGATGGGGCGGTAGCTCCCACAGGATTCGGGGTCTTTATTTTCTTTGTGCACCAGGATAATGTGCACTTCCTGCGCCTGTCTAGGCAGGGGGGTCCCACTCAAGAGAGAGTTATAGAACTCAGTTAATCTAGGGATAAGAGAGGTACTCAGGGATTTATAATATACAAGGGAAAGGCCATCTGGGCCCGGGCTCTTGCCAGGGGGAGAGGAATTTAGAAGGTCCTCTACCTCCTGTGGAGTGATCGGAGACAAGAAGGATGCGGCATCATCCTCTTGTATTTTGGGGAAGCTTAAGTCTTTGAGGAAGTAGTCGATTTGTTTTATTGCGCTGGAAATATTTTCAGAGGTGAGCCGGTCTCTGAGGTTATATAGGCAGGAGTAAAAAGTTTGAAACTCTTTAGCAATTTCTGATGTGGAGGTGACTCGATGACCCATGGGGGATTTGATGGCCTTTATGAGATTTCTTGCTTGAGCTTTTTTAATAAGGGACGACGTAAATTTGCTTCCCCTATTTCCTTGGGTGTATGAGATATGTTTGAGATATAGGTGTTTTTTATTAAACTTAGATTCCAGGAGGAGTTTAAGTTCTGTTCGGAGGGAAGTAAGTTTCTCTGTAGCGGCTTTACTTTGGGAAAGTATGGTCAAGCGCTCCAATTTGGCGATTTGGATGAGCTTATCATCAATGTCTTTTTGTTGCTTCTTTTTTGCCCTGGAGACAGCGGCAATCAGAAGTCCTCTCATAAAGGCCTTATGGGCCTCCCACACTATCGGGACTGACAGGTCGTCTGAGTTATTGAGTTGGAAGTATTCCTCCAAAGCTTTGCTTAGTTGGGATCTGTCTTCCGCCAAGTCGAGGAGAGAGGGGTTGAGTCTCCATCTCCATTCATGTGGGGGAGAATTTGGGAGGTGGAGGGTCAAGTGAACTGGGGCATGGTCCGAGATGGCCATGGTATCTATCAGAGCTTTTTTTGTGTGTTGCAGGAGGGAAGAGGAGACAAAGACATAATCTAAGCGCTGAAAGGAGGAGTGGACCTGCGAGAAGAATGTATAGTCCTTAGTGGACGGGTTGAGGCATCTCCAGGCATCGAGTATGTCCAGCTGAGAGAGGCATCGTATGAGCTTACTTAGTTTCCTTTGCGATAGCTGGGATTTCCCGGACGATGAGTCCAGCCAGGGGGAGAGGGTGAGATTAAAATCTCCACCTAGAATGATCTGGCCGGTGGCGAAGTGTTTGAGTGCTTCTAAGTGTTTCGTCAGCCATACTATCTGGTCTTCATTAGGAGCATAGAGATTAGCGAGGGTTATTTTAGTTTCATTAAGGTGTCCACTCAGGAAAAGAACCCTGCCCTCCTCATCTGCGTAGCGAGCCTCATAGATAAAATTGAGGGATTTATGTATTAAAGTTGACACTCCTTTGGAGGCGGAGGAGGGATGGGAGCTATGAAATGCCACAGGGAACTGACCACCAGGTAGGGATAGACATCTGTCCCCCTTAAAGTGGGTCTCCTGCAGAAACACTACCCCAGAGCCATACCTTTTCAGGAGAAGTGCAATGTGGTTCGGAGAATTCAATCCATTCACGTTAAAGGTAGTGATCTGGAGGGGTCTCTCCATATCGGAAACGTGGAGCGGGTTGACGGTCTCCTTGCTAGGGAAGGAAGAGAAGGGACAGAGTTATGCAAATGGATGCTTTAGAGATCGAGTCCTAAACGTCGTCTCCTGGGCTAGCCCAAGAATTAGGAGGGGAGGGGGGAGGGAAGTGTGCGGAGGAAGAGAGGGGGAGCAAAGGGTTGACACGAAAGGGAAGATTGGGTACAGAAAACTTGTTGCAAACCGCAACACTAATATAGTAATTTTAGAACAGCGGGTCCTAGAAATACAGACCCCGCTGGAATGAGGAGCGAGTTGTGTGGGCCTCACAAAGAAGGTCCACCAACTACGTCAAAAACAGCCTGATCAGATAGGCGCCCACAGGAACTCAGGTTTGGAGAGCAGATGCTGTAGCCGCATATCCGCTGCTAAGGGAGAAAAATCAGCATTAATGCAGTATACATACTTAGAACAGCAACAAAAAGAACATTATGTTGATAATAATAGTGGCCCAAGTCTGCCAATAGGAGGAGGCAGGCCCAACGAGGACACGCTTCCTAAAGTGTTCGTAAACACCAAAGGCTGCCATACAGGAGGATGGCAAAGCCGAGGAGGCATCAGGAGGAAGGCAAAATGGGAGTTCTGAATGGCTCCTCTTTCTTCAGCCGTCGGAGACAACAGGGGGATCCTTAGCCTTCTTCTTTTTACCCCTGGGCGATTTGGGATTGCCCGCCACTTGCCAGGATTCCGAGAAGGCCAGCTTTGGAAGCTTAGGGAACTCCGGGAGGGGTAGCCAATTTGGTAAATCTATCGGGTCCATCTTGAGGTGTTCCCAGCAACTGCTGAGGTCATCTGGAGTGCGAACCAGTAGTCTGTGGCCCTTGTAGGAGATGTTGATGCCAAAAGGAAAGAGTCATGCGTAGCAAATGTCTCTTGCTCTGAGAGCTTCTAACAGAGGTCGCAGAATACGTCTCTTTGTTAGGGTAGCTGGGAATAGATCCTGGAAGATTTGGATTGGAGAGTCCCCGTATGTTAAATCTTTGTGGTGTCTAGCAGCTTTCAGGACGGCAGAAGTGTCTTGGAAGGTGAGGAGCTTGCAGATAACATCTCTGGGAGGCTCTGTTGGAGGGGTCTGAGAGCGCGGTGGATACGTTCTACAGAAATTATCGCTGCCCTATCTGACCCAAGTAGCTGACCAAATATTTCAATGGCAACTTTAGACAGGGCCTCCGCTGCCCAGGATTTGGGTATGCCTTTAAAACGGATGTTACACCTCCGATTGCGGTTCTCCAGATCCTCCTGGAGAATGAGGGCTTTATTTAAGTTGTCATGCTGCTCCTTTAATACTTTAGCCATGATCAGGGCATGAGATGTTACAGATGCAGAGGCAGACTCTAAATCTTCAACTCTGCTGCCCATCTGCCTTATATCCTCTTTTATTTCTGTCAGCTCGTTGATGAGGGGGCGCAGAGCGTTTGTTATTAGCTTCTTCATAAACCCCCGAGACACAGTCCCCGAGTCTTCCTCATCAGAGGATAGTTCTCCCTCCCCCTCCTTACTGTAGGCAGATGCAGCCTCCGAGGCTGGCGCCATCTTGTTGGATGGGTGAGGAGAGCGCTTCAGAAAGCGCTGCATCCCCGTCTGATTCTTGGATGTCCTGGGTGTGCAGGCTTGTTCTCCTCCCTTGTACTTCAGAAATTTGGGCATTTTGCAGCTGTGAGCGGTGCTGTGAGTCCTCTGCGGGCGCCGTACTGAGGGAGCTCCGGTCTCAGGCGGCCATTAAGCTCCGCAGTCAGGCTCCGCCCCCCCTAAAAGTTTATCTTAATATAGGGATTACTAATATGAAAAAGCAAAGAACCAAAAAAATTTGTGTGACAAAATTTGAAGAGGCAAATTGTATAAAGAAGAAGTTGTCATGTCAGTCTGGACTAGATAGAAAAGAAAATGACAATACTAATTTAAAATGATGTCATGTGTGAGTCACAGGGCCATTGTTTATTCTGTCACTGGCTTCCTCTGATCAGTACTGTAGTCACTGTATAGTTTACAGAGTAATGATGGGCTGTAGCATTCTTGTATGTGAACTGACAGCACCCATTATACTTTACCATTGTTCAAGTCATACAGGAAGAACAAGCGTAAATAGCAGGGGCTTACTTGACTTTACAGCTTATACCTCTATTGATCTTGGCTTTGGTGCTGTACTTATGTACTGAGCTTGGTTCTGGGAAAGTATGTATGTAATAAACTATTCTAGGATCAATAATTGCAACAATATATATTCACAGTATTGCAATATAACCAAAAATCAGAACCCCAGTACCATATTCGTGCTTCCCCACTCTTTACATGTCTTCACTATTATGTCTGAACATGATGCAAAAGGCCTCATCTGGATTGGGTGTAATATTTGATCTTAAAAGGATCAATAGACACACAATATACTAATGTGGAGAATATATGATATTTATAATGAAACTAAAAACTGTGGGGGGAAGGGTGACAGGAAATCTAACCCTAACCTACCAATGCGATGAGACCCTACCTAAAAGAAGAGCACTCTCCCTGGTTAAGGCAACCCCACCTCAGGAGCCTGGGTGACCCTGATTTTCCCTGGTGTGAAACAGGAATAATGTTTGCTACATTAAACAACAAGACATGCAATATAAATGTTAAATAGGTCGTGAACGAGATGAAATGCCATTGCAGAAATAGCAATAAGGAAGAAGGTTTATGTTACAAAACCCAAAATATCCTTAAAGTAGACTTATCTGACAGTAGAACAGAACAGAGCCACTGACTTAACCAGAACCATCTTCAGACTAGTACAACCGGGGTCCTCAGTGAGGAGCTGGCATAAATGTGCACAGACATACGCTGATTGCTCGGCTGCAATGCCCACCTCCCAGCCGACCAATCCATCCACACACCTGTAGATAAGTGGCTTCGTTCCATCTAATGTTGAAATTACACCGGGTCTGCACTTGCATGTCAATTACATGTGCCAGGGCTGACACGGTGGCATCACCCCAGTCCCGCCGTGACTTTATCGTTGTTAGTTTGCTGTTGACTATTTTTCTCAACAAGATATCTGTCAGAATATAACAGTGGGAAATAAAAAGATCCTAGAAAATACCAGAGAGCATGCAAGCCAAAGTACAGTACTAGTAAAATCTAAATGATATTATGCCATTTTGTGTTTATAGGCAGGTGTCAACTGCCAATATGGTAATTATAGCTATGCAGTACTTAGAAAGGTTCCTTGAGCTGACACTTTTATAACATAAACATATGTGATGGATATATTTTACTCTGTGCTCTAAAGTACAATATACCGCTAAAACGCAGAGCTGTACTAAATGATGAAATAATTGTAAACTATATTTGCCCATAAAATATTTTTGCGGTGAAGCCTGGCAGGTGAAGAAATGTCACGAAAATATAAGCCTCTCTTATCATAGTGTTACTGAAGTCAATTGTAACAATTGGATTGTAACGTAGCAACTGATCACTTCATAGTATAGTTAATACAAATAAAGGCAATGATTGACTCTCTGTTGGATGACCGGATGGGTCAATGCCATCGCAGGTCAGTTTTCAGTTGTCAGATACCATTGCTGAGTGTAGTAATATCATCTAAAGGGGTTATATGGTTTAGAGATATTCCTTTCTAAGACATTCATGGCTATTATGGGAATATCCATTTGTATGTCACAGAAACATCCGAGCTGACTGTTTTGTACCATTTCATAACTCCCCTAGTGAGGGGGCTATAGAAACAGCATAGCACAGTGAGTTATACTATTTCCATAAGTCCCAATTTGCGGAAACAGCATAGCTTGTTGTGCTACACTGAGTCAGTAACTCCGAATCACTTCCATGGGAGTTACGGAAACAGCATAGAATAGCCAGCTTGACTATTTTCATTATCCCGACTATTTCTGGCCATAGCATCAGATTGACGGAGATGATAATACCACTTTGGTTTTCAGATACTTTATTAGGGAATTCTAAGATAGTAGAGGTGGTCTTCTACTAAGGAAACTCATCTATTAGCCAGAGTAGAGACCAACTCTGGAGGAGTTGAGTAAGTTCTTCTAGGTTCTCCTACAGACTGCAACTGGTTGCTGGGGACCCGAGCTGTAAAAAGCCCTGTGATGATCATTTTTGGGGGGAATGCCTTCTAACTAAAAGGCACTGTCCAAAGCAGACAACCCGGGCAGTTTCTAGGTAATTTGCCCAATAGGGCAAAAAGCAAAGAAGCCCCACCCCATCCCCAGTATACCGAGCATTATAAAAGCGATCAAACAATCAGGTTTGTGACATCCTTAGTAGGACAGAATAAATATTTATCAAACATTTTTTGTCATTTAACAAAAAAAAAACGGTACACAGTTTTAAAAAAAACATTTTTTAGTTTTATTTTGTGAAATGTAAATAAAACCACACACGTGGTATCACTGTAAACATCATGACCCGTATAATTACCCCCAAATGACCTCCTGAACAAATATATACCAAGAGTAACATTATCAATAATAACACTATATAATGTCCACTTTATACCGCCATACCATGATCACGCATTACCATAATATAATGATGGGATACCACCATACTGTTATTGAATTACCACTACAAAGACCGATATTACCAATAATCACACCATATGAGGGCGAAACAAGATCGTGATCACAGAATGCCTCCTTTGTGTACTGTGCTTTTTAGTAACTCTAAGACCAATATTACTACGATGAAATCGCCATATAGCAGTATATACTAGTTTTACACAGGCACACTGTGGACTGTATAGAATGTCACGAGGTGTAGAGTTGATATAATGAAGAAGAAGCTCTGGCAGCATGCAGGGGTGCTAAAGAAAGGTAGACTTTTATTGCCCCATCACAAAAGATTACAGCAACATTTGGCTGGTAGGCCTTTCTCAAGCTCAATAGTTATTTAACCCCTTAGTGACCAAGCCTGTTTGCGCCTTAATGACCAGGCCAAATTTTGAAAATCTGACACGTGTCACTTTAGAATGGAAAAACACCAGAAAGCTTTTGCATATCCAAATGATTCTGACATTGTTTTTTCGGCACATGTTGTACTTCATCTAGGCGGAAAAAAAAGACCTATAGAATTTGAGTTTATTTATTAAAAGCGCCAAAATTGGGAAAATTTTGAAAACATCGTCATTTTTTCACATTTCCAACTGCAATATCTCAAATATGTGCAAACATAATATAGAAATTTTTGCTAAGATATATATTTCCATCCGTTTACTTTATTTTTGGCGCACATTGGAAAAACTTTCGTTTTTTTTTAACCATTTAGGAGACGTGCAAATTTAACATTACTTTTCAGCATTTTGAGGAACACTTTGTTTTCCTACACCAAACCAAGATTGGAAAGGCTCATAGGAGTCAAAATAATAGATACCCCCCCAAGTGACCCCATTTTAAAAACTACACCCTTTAAGGTATTCACTGAGGGGTGTCATGAGTATTTTAACCCCACAGTTTTTTTTAGGAGTCAATGCAATTTAGAAGAGAAAAACTAAAATTTCATATTTTTGCAAATATGTCATTTTAAAGACAGAACTTTTTTCTATAGTACACATGAAAATGAGGATTTGCACCTCAGAATGGATACCCCTGTTTGCTCCGTGCTCAGAAACATACCCATTGTGGCCCGAATCGTATGTCTGGATGCACAATGGGGCCCAAAATGAAAGGAGCAACCGGTGGCTTTCGGAACAGAAATTTTGCTTGAAGGAGATTTAGGCCCTATTGCACATTTGTAGAGCCATTAAGTGACCAAAACGATGGAGAACGCCCACAAGTGACCCCATTTTGAAAAGTAGACCCCTTATTGAATTTATCTAGGGGTACAATGACTTTTTTGACCTCACAGTTTTTCAATGAATCTAAGCCAAGCCGAAGGGAAAAAAATTACGATTTTCATTTTTTCGGTAATTCTGTCATTTCAAAAGCAGTTTTTTTTGTACCGCACATATATGAATGAAGACTTGCACCCCAAAATGGATTACCCTGTTTGTCCCGTGCTCAGAAACATACCCATTGTGGCCCTAATCTTACGTCTGGATGCACAATGGGGCCCAAAATGAAAGGAGCAACCGGTGGCTTTCGGAACAGAAATTTTGCTTGAAGGAGATTTAGGCCCTATTGTACACTTGTAGAGCCATTGAGTGACCAAAACGACGGAGAACACCCATAAGTGACCCCATTTTGAAAAGTAGACCCCTTAACGAATTTATCTAGGGGTACAATGACTTTTTTGACTTCACAGATTTTGAATGAATCTAAGCCAAGCCGAAGGAAAAAAATTACAATTTTCATTTTTTTGGTAATTCTGTCATTTCAAAAGCAGTTTTTTTTGGAACCGCACATATATGAATGAAGACTTGCACCCCAAAATGGATACCCCTGTTTGTCCCGTGCTCAGAAATATATCCATTGTGGCCCTAGTATTACGTCTGTATGCACAATGTGGCCCAAAATGAAAGGAGCAACCGGTGGCTTTCGGAACAGACATTTTGCTTGAAAGAGATTTAGTCCCCATTGCCCACTTGTAGAGCCATTGAGTGACCAAAACGATGGAGAACACCCACAAGTGACCCCATTTTGAAAAGTAGACCCCTTAACGAATTTATCTAGGGGTACGATGACTTTTTTGACTTCACAGTTTTTGAATGAATCTAAGCCAAGCAGAAGGAAAAAATTATGATTTTCATTTTTTTGGCAATTATGTCAATTTAAAAAGAGTTTTTTTTTGTACAGTGTACATAGGAATGAAGACATTCAACCCAAAATAGATACCCCCGTTTGTCCCGTGTTCAGAAACATACCCATTGTGGCCCTAATCTACTTAAAGGAAACATAGCTAGGCCTATAATGGAAGGAGCACCCGTTGGATTTCAGGGTACAACGAAATAAATTCCAGTCCCCATTGTCCATTTGTAGAGCCATTGAGCGGCCAAAACGATAGAGAACCCCCACAAATGACCCCATTTTGAAAACTAGACCCCTTAACAAATTCATCTAGGGGTGTACTGTGTATTTTGACCCCACAGTATTTGAATGAATCTAAGCAAAGCAAAAGGAAAAAATTACGATTTTCATTTTTTTGTCAATTTTGTCAATTTAAAAACAGTTTTTTTTGTACAGTGTACATAGGAATGAAGACCTTCACCCCAAAATGGATCCCCCAGTTTGTCCCGTGTTCAGAAACATACCCCTTGTGGCCCTAATCTACTTACAGGACACATGGCTAGGCCCATAAAGGAGGGAATGCCCGCTGGATTTCAGGGCAGAACTGAATAAATTCCGGGCCCCATTGCCCACTTATACGGAAAAAAATTGGACTTCCTAAAAATAACCCCCCCCGCCATCCCCATTTTTTGGCATTCCCTAAATATTAGATAAAGGTAATAATATAAACTGCGTTTTATGTCCGAATGCAGGGGTAATAACGGAGGCTGCTTGGGATGGGCACATAGGGCAAGAAAACCGGGTATCCCCCCTCCTCTCATGTATTTCGTAACCTCATCGGCGGGGATGGGGTGTAAAAAGTGTCGCTGTGAGGCTTTGTAATTTTGCTGCGCTGCAGCGGTCTCACAGAGAAGGCGCTCAACAAGGTGCTCCTGGAACTGCATGAAGGCGAGCGTTCCCAGGGCTTCTTGTAAATTACGGATTACAGGTAGCGCTCTCACGGCTGTATGCAGAATCCGCTTGCGGTGGCCCGCAGCGGATCTCATCTGGGAGCCCGACTGTGACCCTGCGTACGGCCGTGTAATGTACGGCGCATAACAGCCTACTCACACAGGCGGTCATGTGCAGTACTTTTTTTTTTGTTTGCATTTCCCGTGCCGTCGCTTAGAGATGACCCGGGTACCCGCAGCCCGTTCACAATGTATTTGCACATGGGCTGCGAGTATATCTGCGGTCATAGAGCACAATGGGCTCTAGGTCGCGGATATCCGCAGTAAAATATAGCATGCCGCATTCTGTTTCTGCGAGTGGATTCCGTAATTCCGACCCGCTAATTGGGGGGAATTGTGTAATCCAATGCATGCGATTGATCCGTGGATTACCGTTGATCAAGCGCATGCAGAACCTGTAATTCCTCTCCCGTCATGCGTGACCGGCCTAATGTTAGATCGCTACTTTATCACGTGACCGGGGACTGCTCAACGAGGCCGCTGGTCACTGCTCCAGGCTCTCGGCGACCGTTGGTCGCTGGGAGCAAGGAGATTTAAAATTTCCTGGGCTCCCCGGCTCCTGCGAAAGTGT
The DNA here is from genome assembly GCF_035609145.1 of Eleutherodactylus coqui. Taxonomy (NCBI): domain Eukaryota; kingdom Metazoa; phylum Chordata; class Amphibia; order Anura; family Eleutherodactylidae; genus Eleutherodactylus; species Eleutherodactylus coqui. The sequence goes on from NC_089838.1 coordinate 281,882,177, forward strand.
CCTGCATTTTGCCGGCGGGCGCATGCGCAGCAGCCGGAAGGGTCCATGGAGGATAATCGCATCTGGATTCAAATGCGGAAGCCTCCGAGAAGATGTTTCATCTCCCCCCACCGATCGCATCGGTGAGGGGAGATGAAACTGCCACTTTTTAAAGAACTTTTATGTGATCGCCATTATGCATTGGATAACAGCGATTACGTGACTAGTAACCACATACCGCAGCTCCCCGTGACATCTCCAGGCTCTTGGCTACCTTTGGTAGCCAGCAGCAGGGAGATGTTACATTTCTTGGGCAATATTTCACTTTTGCGCATGCGTCCGCTGTCATGCTGACGGCCGCATGCGCCGAAGCTGGGGTAAGGTCCACGGATCAACATCCCATCAGGGAACAAATCCGGGACCTTGGGTACGTAATTTCATCCCCCCTTACGGATACGATCCGTAAGGGGAGATGAAACTTAAACTTTTTTAACTTTTTTTTAACTTTTAACTTTTTTTTTTTACTTTTTAACTTTATATGATCACCGTTATCCGATGGATAACGGTGATCATATGACTGGAAACCGCATACAGCGGTCCCCAGTCATATCTCCCTGCACTCAGCTATCTGTGACAGCCGGGTGCAGGGAGATTTTGAATTTGCCGGGCTCGCCGGCTTTCTGCGCATGCGCGCCACATCGGCGCATGCACAGAAGGCAGCGGGGGTCCCGACACCGGCCGGAGGACATCGGCGGACCTGAGGTGAGTATTTTCACCTCCCCTCATGGATCTGATCCATGAGGGGGGGGTGAAACTTTTCTTTTTTTACACTTTTTTTCACTTTTCCGCGATCGTCATTATCCATTGGATAACGATGATCGCGATACCGGGGACCGCTCACCGCGGTCCCCGCTGACATCTCCTGCCTTCCGGCTACCTACAGGAGCCGGGAGCCAGGAGATTTTAAGTCTCCTGCGCCGCCGGGCCTTCTGCGCATGCGGCTGACGTAATGCCGCCTGGCGCGCATGCGCAGAAGGACAGCTAAGGCGCCCGGAGCATCGGGACAGCGGGGAGTCGTGCGGCGGACCTCGGTGAGTAATTTCAGCTGCTTCGATGGATCCGATCCATCAGGGCAGCTGAATCTTTAACTTTTTTTGCAGTTTTATTTACTTTTTTGCGATCGGCGCTATCCATTGGATAGCGCCGATCGCAATCCCAGGGGGAGGGGTCCGAACAACTCGGGATGACAGCTCCATGCTGTCGGCTCCCTGCGGACACCGACAGCATGGAGCTGTCACGTCCACAGCCCGAGGGGCTTTATTCTCTGCAGGACTCATGTTTTTACGTCCTCAGAGAATAAAGCTCACTTCGGGAGGACGTAAAAACACTATGGGCTGGTCGTTAAGGGGTTAAATGACATGACAATATATAGTAAAATGCATATGTTCAATAGCCAATAGGGTATGGTAGTGGGATCTCACCTGAGCAACCAATACAGGACATCGCAGCACTTTTGGATCTTCTAAAATCCACTGATGGCAATGTTATTCAGAAATGGAAACCATCTGGTATGTGTGCAGGGCAGCGACATTCAGGGCGACCTCGTAAATTGACAGAACGTGAACAACAAAGAGTTGTATAAGTTGTGAAGGCATCACTCACATCATCTGCCGAAACACTTGTTCAAGAGTTCTCATACACCATTGGAACTTCCATTAGCACCAGAACCATCCTAACGGAACTGCATGTTCAGGGTTACCACCTGTTAACAGCTGCACACAAACCCAACATGACAACAGTGAATGCACAGAGGCACCTGCAATGGTGCTTGGAGTGTCCTTCTTGGACTGTAAATTAGTGGAAGCAAGTGTAGATAGCTGGATCACAGTGCACCGTCATCTGAGAAGATGGCTGGACTTGGGTGTCGCTGTTGCATCATTACGAAGTAAAGTTTGGAGGAGGCTCTATCATGGTGTGGGGATGTTTATGCTGGGATGGACCAGGGCCTTTTGTTATAGAGACGTCCACCCTTAACACCAATGAGTACAGAAACATTCTGAACAATATGGCATTACCTACTCTGTGGCAATACTTTGGTACAACTCCATGTCTCTACCAACATGACTGAGCACCATGTCATACAGCACGCTGTGTTGAGGTTAGGTTTGAGGAGCAGAATGACTGCAAACTTCATTGGCCAGTCCAGGGCCCGGATCTCAATCCCATCAAGCTTCTTTGCAACAAAATGGAACACAGCATCCATGCACACCTATCATCCTCCGCATCACTATCTGAAACTTTTCTCAAAGGCAAATCCCTTCACACATCTATCAGAATGTGAAGACATGCAGTCGTTGAGGCCAAAAGCAGCTCAACACCATATTGAAAAGTGTGAATAAAATCAAATTTTATCACCTTCTATGTGTGATCTAATACTTTTGTCAACATAATGTACCTGCTCTGATTGGCCAACACTGATCATGTGATCAGTGCTGGCAAATCACAGAGCAGTTTATAGTGTAGTTAGAAAATGCAACTAGTTTTTTATTGTTATAATGCATCTGAAATGAAAAATAAAGCAGCTTTGTATCAAAGAGATATTCCCATTTGAGACTTTCATGGACAATCCACAGAATATGCCATGAAACTCTGGCAGGTCCTTGTGATTGCATTTACATCTATCTCTAGTTTTGGCCCACTTTCCCCCAGTTTATTTAAATGTGATAGCTGGAGGTGGTCAGAACTAACAGAAGCAGCTAAGCAGGCAACGCTATATTGTTTCTGTGTCTCCCATAGAAGTCAATGGGAGTTATGAGAACAACATAGCACAGTGAGCAACACAGTTTACACAGTTTTCAAGTCACAGAAACAGCTTAGCTCACAGTGCTACTCTGTTTCCATATATCCCATATGTAAACAGCCTTGGCTGTTTCTGTAAGCTTGAACCATAGCTCTGCCACTGCATACAGTAGAAGCCTGGACAGTGGGGACCAGAACAAGAGATAGGTGTGGGTGACAAATGTGGAACTAACGTCTATCAGACTTTCATGGCATAGCCACAGGGTATGCCATGAAAGTCTCACATAGGAATTACCTTTAAACAATATTCTACCTTTTAGTGTCTACAGTTACTATGCAGATCTATGCATCACCATGGTAGCAGACTACAAACAAACTCTGTGTAGTCTGGTCCTGAAGTGCTCTCTTCTATATGTCTAATCTGTCAAATGCTTAATAGCAAGGAAGTGATGGAAGAGAGTTTGACTTCAGAATTAAACTACATGGAGTTTGTCATTTGCAACCATGGAGATGCAAAGGTCTTCACCAGGGTTTTATCATCATCACAGTAGGGCACATGCTGGCCTTTTAAGACTGTGGACATATGCATGCACACTCTTCAGATAGCAGAGTGGCCCAGGCAGGAAGCTAGAGAAAGATGTCTGCTACAAACACGGGAATAGAGGAAACTGCAGCCGCAAGTAGAAAGAAGTGATGCAAGATGGCAGCCCCCAATCTTAATACCTACAGTTTACCTATAGCCTTATAATTCAGGTGAATTGTTACGATTTTCAGAGTATTCCTAAACAATAGTCTTAAAAGTACATGTATAATCGGTTATTCCCGGACACGCGACCCTCTGGCTTTGACACCCTAGTCTGTGAATCGGTAGCATCTCCTCTTTGTCTTTCACACTGTATAATATGGACATGTATGAGGAGAAATGGTCACTCTGTATCTATTCCACTTCAATAAATATTAAGCACAACTGAAGAAACACATTAACAAGCTGGCTCTTGCCAAGGAAGCTAAAAGCCAAGCAGATTCTGAAATTTGCTGAGAGAGCAGACAGGTAAGTAAGTGGGGTCAGATAAAGGGGAGACAAAAGCAGTACGGAAGTGAAAGCTGCTCGGGACAAATCACCGCTCTCCTACTGCATCCAAATCAGTATGATGTAGACTTCATTACCCAAATCCATCATGGAGAAGAAAAGGTAATGAAAAACTTCTGCAAAGTATTACTTTCACCATGCTGTCCGGATAGAGGGCCAAGGAGAGGATGCACCTAATCTTTGTCATTGTAGATGTAGACGAGATGGATCTCTCCACCAATTGGAGAACTATTGGCCCATGCGTATGACTTCTGCATCTTCATTTCAGTAGACTTTTTTGTTCATTCATAGTATAGAAGAATAATGACATTTTTTTTAAAGAGGTTATGCAGAATTTGTTTCCAGAAGCAGCTCCATGCTTATACATACTATAGGCTGTGTCTGGTATTGTATCTCGGCTTTATTCACTTGAATGAGACTGAATGGCAATACCAGACAGACCCCAAGGAAAGAGGGAGGCTACTTCTACCCTTTAAGAAGGGAATCATAAAATAAGGCTCTTCAATGATCATACTGGAAAATGGTAAACTTTGCCATCAGGACTAGCTCTAGGTTTATGCTACTTTTTTGGGCAATGGTTGCTGTGAATCCCTCTGTCTAGCCAACTTTCATAGACCAAATCAATAAAAAAAATTGACCGTGCTGCGCAAAAAAAATGAGCAGATCTCAACTTTTATTTATTAAACTACTACAGCATCACTCAGTCAATCAGTCAGTCTGGGATCGATGATGTCACCACTCCGTAATCAGTGACTCCACTGCACAAGCAAGGCTGTTTCCGTTATTGGTCAATGAACCTAAATGTACTAAATTAACTGATATTGCGGTACATTGCTTGCTAAGTAGATGTACAGTTTACAGCAGCCTATATTCTGGAATGGCGCAGCTTATACAATTACTATGATCACTTTATAGCAGCAGCTTTGAGAACAGAGAATAAAGGTTGCCACTATTGGTTTCTGCTCTAACAGATTTTGGTTTGTAGAGCAAAATATCATGCGCACATTGCTCTGTCCATGGCCCTTTTTCCATTGCCTTTCTCATACCATACAGTTGTTAAAAGAAGTGCTATACAGTTGGCTACTAATTTAGGGAATTTCGTACAAATCCATATCAATAGCCAACTGGCGACCCCAGCAGCTTCACACTTACTTTCATCCTAACATTTGACACAATGTGGGCAACTATAAATCCTTGCTACTTAGTAAATGTTTTATCACAAAGGAGTCTTAGGAGCTTTTAGACTGATCAAGATGCTACCCATTGCCTTTGTTCTCCTAGAGGAAGAATGATGGAGAGCCCAGAACAATTGCTCTATGTTAACCTCTTATCGGTGAGTGGGATAAGAGAATGTTCACTGATATATATCTCTGGAGATACTTTTAAGCTGACTTTCCTCCCAGGGATCAAAGTTTGGACAGTCAAATTAGCACAAGAGAGGGAGAAGACACAAACACACAAGCTAAAGCATTCAAGAAAGTGAGGGAGAGACAGAAAAGAGCTTCATAGGGAAAACCTACTGGGCTCTGAACTTGTGGCTCCTCAAGCAGGTATGCCAAAATAAATAGATCTCGGAACTTGAAAAGGAAATCAAAGGGAATGAAAATAAATCAAAGGAAGGTAAAGCAATAGTACAAAGTAAATCTGTAGCAGCTTTACATTTCCATGACTATGGTGGTGGTGTTTTACTCGCATCCTATTGAGAAGTCAGGAAGTTGAAGGAAAGAAGAAAAAAATGTTTTGTTTGTTCCGATAAACAATACTAAAAAATATTCCACATTTGCCTGCTGTGTTAAAGGGGTTGTCCCGCGCCGAAACGGGTTTTTTTTTTTTTCAATAGCCCCCCCATTCGGCACGAGACAAACCCGATGCAGGGGTTTAAAAAAAAAAAAACGGATAGTACTTACCCGAATCCCCGTGCTCCGTTGACTTCTTACTTACCTTGCGAAGATGGCCGCCGGGATCTTCACCCACGGTGGACCGCAGGTCTTCTCCCATGGTGCACCGTGGGCTCTGTGCATTCCATTGCCGATTCCAGCCTCCTGATTGGCTGGAATCGGCACACGTGACGGGGCGGAGCTACAAGGAGCAGCTCTCCAGCACGAGCGGCCCCATTCAGAAGGGAGAAGACCGGACTGCACAATCGGGAGATTAGACGCTGAAATTAGACGGCACCATGGAGACGAGGACGCTAGCAATGGAACAGGTAAGTGAATAACTTCTGTTTGGCTCATATTTAATGCACGATGTATATTACAAAGTGCATTAATATGGCCATACAGAAGTGTATACCCCCACTTGCTTTCGCGGGACAACCCCTTTAAGTCTCTGGCTGCCAAAAAGCAGTGTCTGTGTTTATCATATCTGCAGATATTGTGGTGGGTAACTGTTAGCCAAGAAACATGTGAGTGGTGGCACATAGTGTATTTGGGGTATATGGAATGTATTAGGCCGTGGTTTATGCTCAATTTGCAACATCAGTTAAAGGGGTATTCCTGCTACGGGACATTTTTTCAGGTTTTCCCATCCACTGGAATTCAGAACATTCATAGATCAGTGGGGATTGGAATGCTGGGACTCCCAACGGCCAGTTCTCCATTCAAACTGACATTACCCCAGTCAAAGCAACAATCTAGAAATGACTGGAAGTGGGGCAAATGACACTCCCCATTCTCGGGATGGGTGGGATCCCAGCAGTCAGACTCCCACTGATCATGGGCATGGAATATCTTCTATTAACAGGAATACCCCTTTAAAGGAGAAAAGCAAGATTGAATGAAGTAATACTATCAGCTTGTGTGTTTGGGACATTGATGTTGTTGCTGAAGGATAATTGAACCACCTGAGGTGTCATTTTAATCTCCTGGGCCTCAATGCAAAATCTATTACAGCAGCGACCACCTACTATACTATGTGCCATTTATAATACGGATGTCCTCTTGTATGGCAGAGTGGCCATTGTGTCTCCTCAAGCACTCTTGACAGGGTGCAACTGCTAAACATACACTCCTTGCACTCTGTGGCAAATATGTTCAACCTCTTATCCATATTTTTAAGCGTTGCCATTCTTATAGGCTCTTGTGCACAGTAAATTGTTCCATGCCTCTGGGTATCGCTGTAAATCTCTGCGCATTTTTCTTGATATTATTGATAATCAAATCCATTTTTAGACAATTTATAGTACGCAAGTTACCGTATAGCAATAACATGCAATAAACTGCAATAATGGGCTTATGAATAATTGTTTTGCGCCACTAATATGATATATAGCGTAATCAAGATGACACTATTATTATTATAATTATTGTGTACTGTTTACAGATTTCCCTTAAAACAGCCTTAATTTATCTCATAATTAATGCCTTCCTTGTAGATTCGGTGTGTCAACTAAATTATAGGAAAAGAAAATGTATTTCTCCGGCTGGGGATATTAGTGTTTTTATATACAAGCTGTTCCCAGTTCTGATGCTGTTGTGGCCCATTGTTTAGTTATATAGTGACTTAGTTAACATTATTATAATTATCCAGTTTCCAAATTTAGTGGAAGATTGGAATAATTTGATCATGTAAAACAGTTTTAAGCATCTCAATGTATTATATGTGTTACCCGAACATATGGTTGCGTAAATGTATATGATAATGTGTAATAAACATAAAGCATAAATGGAGCAATTATGGGAATTTATGTTGCTTACATTAAAATCCAGAGCAAAATATAACATACGCAAAGAAAATTAATTCAAACTGTAGACCCCATCTTAGCCAGTCATTACCAAAGAGTTTGGTAAGATTAGTCCTCACTCGCAGGACTTCACTAATTGCCAATTGAAATTGATCCCAGCTTCAACCAAAAGGCCTGGATTATTTTGGTATTACTCGGCTTTTTCATTTTACAAATATTTTAAAGCAAAACAAAAAGTTGTGTGATGGGCAGCCAGAGGGGACTGTCATTAGAGGAATGTGATGAGAGGTACAGAGATGAGTTGTAGAGTAGAGTCAAAAAGAGTTACCCCCCCCCCCCCCCCCCAACAGTTTTTTGATGAGCTCAGTTCAGGAAAAGGACATTACAGTTTTGAACAAACTGAGCTTGTTCTACTTCAAAAGGCTGTAGCTCCAGTTCTGTCAAAGTTATTTATCAAAGCTACAGCCATGTGAAGTGCTGTCAGGAATACTGAATTTGCAGCTGTCATTTTTCAATGGGTGGGCAGAGCAGAGTGAAAGGAGAGACCAGCGGCAGCAGAGAGGGAGGGGAGACCAGCGGCAGCAGAGAACATCTGTGATCTTTGTGTTATTCCCCCTGTCCCGGGGAGGGGTGAAATTAATTTTTGTTCATGTAATCACCACCCATCAATCAGAGAGCATACTTACTCTCTGATTGTCACATCTGTTTGTTTTTTTTCCCCAGAAAAGAAGTATTAAAATGAGGACTTGCTCATCTAATCATTACTCCATACCATTTAACTCTGCAGATGCAGATCTAAATGTTTTTATAGAAAAGAAAATGCAAATGTTTTTTTCCACGTACTCAAAACTTTAAATATTGGAATAATGAAAAGAACAAAAAATTCTATGCATATTTAGTATCACCATAACCATAACAACCCGTACTGTGGAATAATACATTATCCAGCACAGTAAATTCCATTAAAAAAAAAAAAAAACTAAAAAAAGAAAATGCTAAAATAGCCATTTTTTTAACGGAAAGTTAAAAATGCTCTGAACCTAGTATGTGACACCACACAAAAAACATTTTTGTAAACAAAAAAGTGTTTATATTGTTCAAGAGTGGCAAAACAATAAAAATTCTAGCAATTTGGTGTTGTCATAATCATAATGACTAGAGTTAAGCGAACATACTCTGCCGAGCTTGATGCTCGTTTGAGTATTAGCGTACTCGATGGTGTTCGTTCCTTGAATGAGCATCAAGCCGTGTTTGACCCTGCCCCAGTTTTTGGCTCCTCCCTGCTGTGACGTGCCTGTTTTGGCCCCTTCCCGCCACGACGCAGCGCACGTCATTGGCAAATTTTTTGTCTCTGACAGGCAGGAGAGAGAGAGAGAAAGAAAGAGAGAGAGAGGAACAAACCTAGAAAAAAAAAAAAAAAGCTCAGCACCCAGCATCCCACATACAAAAATGCTCGAGTCTCCCATTGAAGTCAATGGGGTTCATTACTCGAGTAGAGCTCTTGAATTTTACGAAAAGCTTGACTCGAATAACGCAGACTCGAGCATTAGGGTGCTCGCTCATCTCTAATAATGACCCATAAAATAAAGGTAAAATAATATTTATACCACAAGGTGAACGCCATAAAAATAATAAAAAACATTAGTAAGAAAGTTTTTTTTATGGCCCCCCCCAACAAAAAGTTAATATTTTATTCTATGCATAATATTTACTTGACATTGGCTCCTATAAAAATTAGAAGTCGTCTCGCAAAACACAAGTTGTCATACAGTTACACTGACAAAAGAAAAAGTTATGACTGGTGGAACACAAAAGAGGAAAAGATTTACTGCTTCTAAAAGGGCCATTCACACAGACGTAATGTGCATGTGCAATACACAGATAATTGATCCCACTGGTTTCAATGGGTTCATGCTTTGTACTCTTTTTTGCACACGCATTTCATGCACGAAAATGTAGCATACATGTCTATGGCAGATATGCCGAAAGAACATATCTGGAACTCATTAGGCTAAATAGCCTTTAAAATCATGGGGGGAAGGGGGGTCCTGCACCCATGTGAACTAGCCCTGCAAGCACAAAAAGTGCAGTAATATGCACAAAAATGCATGTAAAAGTGCCTCGTTCATAGCCAAAATGTGTTGCGCTTCCAAGAGCATTTTTGCACTTATGCTCATATGAAGGGGCCCTAAGGCTAAAATCAGGCATGTCATTAAGGCAACTGAGTGCTGCACCAAATATATTTATATAAGACCTCAATTTAAAATCTACAATTTAATAAACTGACATTTTTATTAGGGCCTTTCCAAATTTAATGTGACTTTTGGGGGGAGGGTTGATCTGATTGTTGGCTACTACAGTAGTATAGGCAGGAGGCTGTAAATGTATGTAGCAGTATTTTAGTAGTCTCTGGTGTGAGGAATTGGCAGATGCAAGAAACATTTCTTGTTGTTGATGACAGAGTACGGATGTGAGATTTATATGTGAACATGCACCTCTCAGGGATGATCAATACTAGGAGAGTCCCACTGCTTCGGTACCAGTGAAGGACATTGTCCAGATTAAGTTTTAAATGGGAGTACACCTTTTTGATAAATTCAGATTTTAAAGTAACTTTCCAAACTATCCTTATTAGTGATGTATTAGTATTCACTGTATAGTCATTTTGCCTTTGCTGTAATAGAAAGTAGCTGTCCATAAACTGACTTTCTGCTAAGCATTTGATAAGCTTGTGTTTGTACAGAGCAACCAATTACAGGAGATGGGGGGGGGGGGGAGCAGCAGACTGAATCAGGGATGAGATAAGGGGTGTGTTTTAGACTACCTAAGGCTCCCTGTAGACACTGCAGATAAACTGTAATTACAAATCACAACTCCACTCAATGAAGCTGAAGTACAAATCCAAGGAATGAGATCCAGACAAAATAAATTGCAAGTAAATATTACCAATGTCTAGCTTGGATGTCAGTTTTAAACTTGCCTGGATAGTTATTTTAACCACTTCCGGACTACTGAAGGACTATAAACATCCTGCAGTCCCGATGTTTGTATGGTGTGGGCTTGGGAGCCGATTCCACTCTATACCCGGCAACTATTAGCTATTTCCAATAACTGACAGCTGCTGGTAACTCTGATCATGGCAGTTAACTGTTTATTACCACAGTTAAAGCTGAGTGTCAAGGGGGAACTCATTCCCGCACAACGTCAGCACTCCCTGCAATGCGATCAGAGGATGCTGATGGGCTAGCATGGCATCCTGGAGTCTACTAAAGGGCTGCCATGCATAGATGCCTATCAAGTCCTGCATGAATTAAAAATCGTTATATACTGCAATATACTGCACCTCAGGGTGCATTCAGACGAGCTGGGTTTTCACGCCCAGCCGATATACGGCGTCTCTCTCCGCAGGGGGAGGAGGCTGGAAGAGCCAGGAGCAAGAACTGAGCTCCCGCCCCCCTCTGCCTCCTCTCCACCCCCTGCACTATTTTCAATGAGGAGAGGTGGAACAGGGGCGGAGCTAATTCTTGTAACTTAGCCCCACACCCGTTCCGCCTCCTCTCATTGCAAATAGTGCAGAGGGGCGGAGAGGAGGCAGAGAGGGGGTGGGAGCTCAGAGCACTGCTCCCGGCTCTTCCAGCCTCCTCCCCCTGCAGAGAGAGACGCCGTATATCGGCTGGCGAGAATACCCCGCCGATATACGGTCGTCTGAATGCACCCTCATACAGCTGAATCAATGGAAAAATTAAAACGTTAAGGCTCTTGGAAGATAGGGATGAAAAAAACTAAAAAATAGGGATAAGTCTCTAGTCCTAAAGTGATTAGGAATATAGTGAATACCTTTCAAAAGACTACGTAAAGGGGAAAACCTTCTCTAATGTAGACCACATATTCAATTTTATATATAATGTTCTTCATTTTTAAAGGGTTTTTTTAATACTGAATTGACTTTTTAAATATAGGTCTTTTCGCTTCTATTGCTGAATAAATACACTAGGTACCTGTTAACATGTTTTCACATTGTCTCTGCTTTTCCCGTGACACCTGCCAGACATTGTTGATGTTTACCATCCCAACTTCCTGTTGTGTCACTGCCATGATTGGTACAATATTATGTTATATTCACTTCTGACTTCAGCTGAGATCCGGTCCTCTGTGCTGTCCCGCGGGGATCTGGTGCTCCAGGACCTGACGCTGACCTTCTGTGCATATGTGCCAGGCGTCATTACATCAGCTGCATGCGCAGAAGGCCGGGAGCCCCGGCTAATTTGAAATCTCCTGACTCCCAGCTCTTTAGGGTAGCCGGGAGGCAGGAGATGTCACTGGGGACCGCAGTGACCGGTCCCGGACCCGTGATCGCCTGTATCCAATTGATTACAGCGACCACGGAAAAGTGTAAAAAAGTTAGTCTTACCTCCCCTCATGGATCCGATCCATGAGGGGAGGCGAAAATACTCACCCACTTCCTCCATGGTGTCCGGCGGCGATCTACAGCTGCCACGGGTTTCTACACATGCGCCAATATGGCGCGCATATGCAGAAGGCTGGAGAGCCCAGCAAATTTAAAATTCCCCTGCACCCAGCTGTCAAAGATAGCTGAGTGCAGGGAGATGTCACTGGGGACTGCTGCATGCGGTTACCGGTCACTCACCATTATCCATTGGAAAATGGTGATCATGGAAAGTTGAAAAGTGTAAAAAAAATAAAGTTTAAAAAGTTAGAGTTTTATCTCCCCTTATAGATCGTATCCGTGAAATTACATACCCAAGGTCCCCGGATTTGTCCTCCGATGGGATCTTTATCCGCGGACCTTACCCCGGCTTCAGCGCATGCGCCCATCAGCATATTGGTGGACGCATGCGCAAAAGTCAAGGATTGCCCGGGAAATTTAAATTCTCCCTGCTTGTGGCTACCAAAGGTAGCCGAAAGCCTGGAGTTGTCAGAGGGGGCGCGGTATGCGGTTACTGGTTACGTGATCTCATGGATAATGTGATCACGTAAAAGTTAAAAAAAAGTTGAAGTTTCATCTCCCTCACTGATGCGATCGGTGAGAGGAGATGAAACATCTTCCCGGAGGCCTCCGCATTTAATCCTCAACGTAATCATCCTCCACAGACTTTCCCCGGCTCCTGCTCATATCCCCGCTGCCAAAATGACGGACGCATATGCAGGAACCAGGGGAGCCCAGGAAATTTAAAATCTCCTTGCTCCCGGCGATCAACGGTCACCGAGTGCCTGGAGCAGTGACGGGTGGCTTCGTTGAGTGGTCCACGGTCATGTGATAAAAAGGTAGAGATCTACTATTAGGCCAGTCTCCCATGACCGGATAGTCATTGCGGATTCTGCATGCGTTTGATCAGCGGTAATACGCAGAACAATCAAATGCATTGGATTGCACAATTCCACTCAAATTAGTGGGTTGGAATTACGTATCCACTCGCAGAAAACAGAACGTAGCATGTTTTATTTTATCGCGGATATCCGCAACATAGAGCCCTTTGTGCTCTATGGTCGCAGATATACCCGCAGTCCATACGTGACTACATTATGTAGGGCTGCGGGTACCCGCGTCATCGCTAAGTGTCGGCGCGGGAAATATAAACAAATAAAGGTGTACAGCGCAAGACCGCCTGTGTGAGTACGCAGTTATGTGCAGTACGCTGCCATATGCAGGGCAACGGCCGGGCTCAAAGCTGGGATCCGCCGCGGGCCCCGCAAGCAGATTCCACATACAGCCATGTAAACCCAGCATTATTCAGAGCGCTACCTGTAATATGTAATTTACAAGAAGCCCCGAAACGCTGCCATCCAGCAGGTCCAGGAGCAGCTTGTTGAGCGTCTTCTGTTTGAGACCACTGCACTGCAGCAAGTGAAGACTCACAGAGTGCCACTCTTCACACCCCATCCCTGCCACTGGGGTCAAGAAATACCCCCCAAAAAGCATGGGGGGAGGAGGGATACCTGACTTTATTGCCCCATGTACCTAACCCAACCAGCCTTCGTAATTACCTGTCTTCGGACATACCACACAGTTTACATTATTACTTTTATCTAAGATTCAGGGAATGCCAAAAAATGGGGATGGGGATTATTTTTAGGGAGTCAATTTTTTTCTGTACAAGTGGGCGATGGGGCCTGGAATTTATTCAGTTGTGCCCTGAAATCCAGCGCGTGTTCCCTCCATTATAGGCCTAGCCATGTATCCTGTAAGTAGACTAGGGCCACAATGGGTATGTTCCTGAACACAGGACAAACAGGGGTATCCATTTTGGGGTGCAAGTCTTCATTTATATGTGTGCTGCACAAAAAAAGCTGTTTTTAAATTGACACAATTGCCAAAAAAATTAAAATTGTAATTATTTCCTACTGCTTTGCTTAGATTAATTCAAAAACTGTGAGATCAAAATATGCAGTACACCCCTAGATGAATTCATTAAGGGATCTAGTTTTTTAAAATAGGGTCATTTGTGGGGGTTCTCCATCATTTTGGCCGCTCAAGGGCTCTACAAGTGTGCTATGGGGCCTAAATCACTTTCAAGCAAAATGTCTGTTCTGAAAGCCACCGGCTCTCTGTTTCATTTTGGGCCCCGTTGTGCATATGGGTATGTTTATGAACACAGGAGAAATGGTGGCATCCATTTTGGGGTGAAAGTCTTCATTTCTATGTACGCTGTACAAAAAAAATGTTTTTAAAATGACACAATTGCCAAAAAAATGAAAATCGTAATTTTTTCCTTCTGCTCTGCTTAGATTCATTCAAAAACTATGGGGTTAAAATATGCAGTACACCCCTAGATGGATTCGTTAAGTGGTCTAGTTTTCAAAATTGGGTCATTTTGGAGTGTAAATTCTCATTTTCATGTGCACTCTAGAAAAAAAATTGCCTTCAAAATGATGTATTTGCAAAAATCGGAAATTTTATTTTTTCTCCTCTAAATTTCATTAACTCTTGAAAAAAAAAGCTGTGGGGTCACAATACTCCTGACCCCCCTCAGTAAATACATTTAGGGGTGTAATTTTTTTTAAAAAGGGGGCATTTGTGGGGGTATCTATCATTCTGATGTCTATGAGCCTTTGCAATCTTGGCTTGGTGCAGGAAAACAAAGTGTTCCTCAAAATGTCGAGTCTCCTAAGGGCTCATGTCCACGGGCAAAATAGGATTTAGGATCCGCAGCGGATTTCCTGCATGCGGATCCGCATCCCATAGGGATGCATTGACCACCCGCGGGTAGATAAATACCCGCGGATCGTCAATAAAAGGGATTTAAAAAAAAATGGAGCATGGAAAAATCCGGACCATGCTCCATTTTCGTGCGGGTCTCCCGCGGGGTCGGCTCCCGCGGGCTTCTATTGAAGCCTATGGAAGCCGTCCGGATCCGCGGGAGACCTAAAATAGGAATTTAAAGTATTTACCATCCGGCGCGGGCGGAGAAGATCAGCTGTTCCTCACGGCCGCATCTTCCTTGCTTCGGCTCGGCGGATGTGCCCGGCGCATGCGCGCGGCACGTCGGCGACGTGCCGGCGACGTGCCGCCGGCGTCAGGAATTCATCCGCCGGCCGAAAATGAAGATCCGGCCGTGAGGAACAGCTGATCTTCTCCGCCCGCGCCGGATGGTAAATACTTTTAAATTCTTATTTTCGGCGCTCATGTCCGCGGGGCAGGAGGGACCCGCTGCAGATTCTACATGTAGAATCTGCAGCGGATCTGATTTTCCCCATGGACATGAGGCCTAAGTGGTTAAAAAAACTAAAGCTTTCAAAAATAAAGTAACTAGATGGAAATATATATCTTATCAAAAATGTGTACAGTATGTTTGCACATATTTGATATATTACAAATTTTCTCAATTTTGACGCTTTTAATAGAGATGAGCAAGCACCAAAATGCTCGGGTGCTCGTTACTCGGGAAAAAAAATTCGCGCTGCTCGAGGGTTCGTTTCGAATAACGAACCCCATTGAAGTCAATGGGCGACCCGAGCATTTTTGTATATCGCCGATGCTCGCTAAGGTTTCCATTTGTGAAAATCTGGGCAATTCAAGAAAGTGATAGGAAAGACACAGAAACGGATAGGGCAGGCGAGGGGCTGCATGTTGGGCTGCATCTCAAGTTCCCAGGTCCCACTATTAAGCCACAATAGCGGCAGGAGTGGGCCCCCCCCCCTCCCAACAACTTTTACTTCTGAAAAGCCCTCATTAGCAATGCATACCTTAGCTAAGCACCACACTACCTCCAACAAAGCACAATCACTGCCTGCATGACACTCCGCTGCCACTTCTCCTGGGTTACATGCTGCCCAACCCCCCCCCCCCCCCCCCGCACGAACCAGTGTCCACAGCGCACACCAAATTGTCCCAGCGCAGGCTTCAGCTGCCCTCATGCCACGCCACACTCATGTCTATTTATAAGTGCGTCTGCCATGAGGAGGAACCGCAGGCACACACTGCAGAGGGTTGGCACGGCTAGGCAGCGACCCTCTTTAAAAGGGGCGGGGCGATAGCCAACAATGCTGTACAGAAGCAATGAGAAATAGAATCCTGTGCCACCGCCATCAGGAGCTGCACACGTGGGCATAGCAATGGGGAACCTATGTGCCACACACTATTCATTCTGTGAAGGTGTCTGCATGCCCCAGTCAGACCGCGGTTTTTTATAAATAGTCACAGGCAGGTACAACTGGGAATCCCCAACTCCGCAATGGGAATTCCGTGTGCACCCACAGCATGGGTGGGTCCCTGGAACCCACCGGCTGTACATAAATGTATCCCATTGCAGTGCCCTGGACAGCAGAGCTAACGTCAGATTAAATGCAGGTGGGCTTCGGCCCACACTGCATGCCCCAACCTGACCGGGCTTTTTAATTCATAGACACAGGCAGGTACAACTCCCTATTGTGAAGTCCCTGTGGACCGACAGCATGGGTGGGTGCCAGGAAGCCACCGGCGGCACATAAATATATCCCATAGCATTGCCCATCACAGCTGAGGTAATGTCATGTTTAATGCAGGTGGGCTTCGGCCCACACTGCATGCCCTAGTCAGACTGGGGTTCTTTAGAAGTGGACACATGTAATTACAACTCCGTGTGGACCGACAGCATGGGTGGCTCCCTGGAACCCACCGGCGATACACATAAATATATCCCATTGCAGTGCCCAGCACAGCTGATGTAACGTCAGCTGTAATGCAGGTGGGCAAAAAATTAATTGGATTACACTGTAGGCGAGGGCCCCAAAAAATTGGTGTACCAACAGTACTAATGTACCTCAGAAAAATTGCCCATGCCCAACCAAGAGGGCAGGTGAAACCCATTAATCGCTTTGGTTAATGTGGCTTAATTGGTAACTAGGCCTGGAGGCAGCCCAGTTAAAATAAAAATTGGTTCAGGTGAAAGTTTCAACGCTTTAATGAGCATTGAAACGTATAAAAATTATTTAGAAAAATTATATGACTGAGCCTTGTGGGCCTAAGAAAAATTGACAGTTTGGCGTGATTACGTGAGGTTTCAGGAGGAGGAGCAGGAGGAGGAGGAGGAATATTATACACAGATTGATGAAGTAAAAATGTCCCCGTTTTGGATGGTGATAGAGAACGATGCTTCCATCCGCGGGTGCAGCCTACGTATTGTTTATGTATCGCTGCTGTCCGCTGGTGGAGAAGAGAAGTCTGGGGAAATCCAGGCTTTGTTCATCTTGATGAGTGTAACCTGTCGGCACTGTCGGTTGACAGGCGGGTACGCTTATCCGTGATGATTCCCCCAGCCGCACTAAACACCCTCTCTGACAAAACGCTAGCCGCAGGACAAGCAAGCACCTCCAGGGCATACAGCGCGAGTTCAGGCCACGTGTCCAGCTTCGACACCCAGTAGTTGTAGGGGGCAGAGGCGTCACGGAGGACGGTCGTGCGATCGGCTACGTACTCCCTCACCATCCTTTTACAGTGCTCCCGCCAACTCAGCCTTGACTGGGGAGCGGTGACACAGTCTTGCTGGGGAGCCATAAAGCTGGCAAAAGCCTTGGAGAGTGTTCCCCTGCCTGTGCTGTACATGCTGCCTGATCTCTGCGCCTCCCCTGCTACCTGGCCCTCGAAACTGCGCCTTCTGCCACTAGCGCTGTCGGATGGGAAGTTTACCATCAGTTTGTCCACCAGGGCCCTGTGGTATAGCATCACTCTCGAACCCCTTTCCTCTTCGGGAATGAGAGTGGAAAGGTTCTCCTTATACCGTGGGTCGAGCAGTGTGTACACCCAGTAATCTGTAGTGGCCAGAATGCGTGTAACGCGAGGGTCACGAGAAAGGCATCCTAACATGAAGTCAGCCATGTGTGCCAGGGTACCTGTACGCAACACATGGCTGTCCTCACTAGGAAGATCCCTTTCAGGATCCTCCTCCTCCTCCGGCCATACACACTGAAAGGATGACAGGCAAGCAGCATGGGTACCCTCAGCAGTGGGCCAAGCTGTCTCTTCCCCCTCCTCCTTATGCTCCTCCCCCTCCTCCTCCTCCTCAACGCGCTGAGATATAGACATGAGGGTGCTCTGACTATCCAGCGACATACTGTCTTCCCCCGCCTCCGTTTCCGAGTGCAAAGCGTCTGCCTTTATGCTTTGCAGGGAACTTCTCAAGAGGCATAGCAGAGGAATGGTGACGCTAATGATTGCAGCATCCCCGCTCACCATCTGAGTAGACTCCTCAAAGTTCCCAAGGACCTGGCAGATGTCTGCCAACCAGGCCCACTCTTCTGTAAAGAATTGAGGAGGCTGACTCCCACTACGCCGCCCATGTTGGAGTTGGTATTCCACTATAGCTCTACGCTGCTCATAGTCTGGCCAACATGTGGAGCGTAGAGTTCCACTGTGTGGGCACGTCGCACAGCAGTCGGTGCACTGGCAGATTAAACCGATGTTGTAGGGTCCGCAGGGTGGCAACGTCCGTCTTGGAGTTGCGGAAATGTGCGCTGACCCGGCGCACCTTTCCGAGCAGGTATGACAAGTGGGGGTAGCTTTTCAGAAAGCGCTGAACCACCAAATTAAAGACATGGGCCAGGCATGGCACGTGCGTGAGGCTGCCGAGCTGCAGAGCCGCCACCAGGTTACGGCCGTTGTCACACACGACCATGCCCGGTTGGAGGCTCAGCGGCGAAAGCTAGCGGTCAGTCTGCTCTGTCAGACCCTGCAGCAGTTCGTGGGCCGTGTGCCTCTTCTCTCCTAAGCTGAGAGTTTCAGCATGGCCTGCTGACGCTTCCCCACCGCTGTGCTGCCACGCCGCGCGACAGCGACTGCTGGCGACGTGCTGCTGCTGCTGACACATCTTGATTGCAAGACAGAGGTTGCGTTGGAGGAGGAGGAGGGTGGTTTAGTGGAGGAAGCATACACCGCCGCAGATACCAGCACCGAGCTGGGGCCCACAATTCTGGGGGTGGGTAGGACGTGAGCGGTCCCAGGCTCTGACTCTGTCCCAGCCTCCACTAAATTCACCCAATGTGCCGTCAGGGAGATATAGTGGCCCTGCCCGCCTGTGCTTGTCCACGTGTCCGTTGTTAAGTGGACCTTGGCAGTAACCGCGTTGGTGAGGGCGCGTACAATGTTGCGGGAGATGTGGTCGTGCAGGGCTGGGAAGGCACATCGGGAAAAGTAGTGGCAACTGGGAACCGAGTAGCGCGGGGCCGCCGCCGCCATCATGCTTTTGAAAGCCTCTGTTTCCACAAGCCTATACGGTAGCATCTCCAGGCTGATCAATTTGGCTATGTGCACGTTTAACACTTGAGCGTGCGGGTGCGTGGCGGCGTACTTGCGCTTGCGCTCAAACAGTGGCTCTAGCGACGTCTGAACGCTGCGCTGAGAGACATTGCTGGATGGGGCCGAGGACAGCGGAGGTGAGGGTGTGGGTGCAGGCCAGGAGACGGTAGTGCCTGTGTCCTCAGAGAGGGGTGGATCTCAGTGGCAGGTTTGGGAACAGGGGGAGGGGCAGTGGTGCAAACCGGAGGCAGTGAACGGCCTTCGTCCCACCTTGTGGGGTGCTTGGCCATCATATGCCTGCGCATGCTGGTGGTGGTGGCTCCCCAGCTGATCTTGGCGCGACAAAGGTTGCACACCACTGTTCGACGGTCGTCAGGCGTTTCTGTGAAAAACTGCCACACCGTAGAGCACCTTGACCTCTGCAGGGTGGCATGGTGCGAGGGGGCGCTTTGGGAAACAGTTGGTGGATTATTCGGTCTGGCCTTGCCTCTACCCCTGGCCACCGCACTGGCTCGGCCTGTGCCCACACCCTGACTTGGGCCTCCGCGTCCTCGCCCGCGTCCATGTCCTCTAGGCCTACCCCTACCCCTCAGCATGCTGTATTACCAGTAGTGCAGAAACAGAACGCTGTAATTAAATGTGCCACTTATTGGCCTGTGGTTGGAGGCTGACTTCGCTTACGGAACGCACAGCAGAGCCAGGAAATAATTTTGCGCAAGCCTGCTGTAACACTTAGCTGGCTGCGTATGAATTAGGACAACTACCCCCAGCAGAGACCCAGTACACTAAGGACGGTCACAGGCAGCCCAAATAGATTTTTTTTCCCAAATGTTTTTGGAAAGGCCCACTGCCTATATTCAATAAATATGTCTTCTGTCCCTGCCTTACCACCACTACTGGCCCTGGACTATGTATAATTACTGCAGGGCGCAATGCTCTGCACGGCCGATATACAAAAAAAAAAAATGTGCAACACTGCAAAAAGCAGCCTCAACAGTACTGCACACGGTCAGATGTGGCCCTAAGAAGGACCGTTGGGGTTCTTGAAGCCTAAAATACTCCTAACGCTCTCCCTATAGCAACTCCAGCAAGACAGCACTTTCCCTGATCTCTGTCAGAACGCATCTGTGGCGAGCCGCGGGAGGGGCCGATTTATATACTCGGGTGACACCTGATCTCGCCAGCCACTCACTGCAGGGGGGTGGTATAGGGCTTGAACGTCGCAGGGGGAAGTTGTAATGCCTTCCCTGTCTTTCTATTGGCCAGAAAAGCGCGCTAACGTCTCAGAGATTAAAGTGAAAGTAACTCGAACATCGCGTGGTGCTCGTTTCGAATAACGAGCATCTCGAACACGCTAATACTCGAACGAGTATCAAGCTCGGACGAGTACATTCGCTCATCTCTAGCTTTTAATAAATATAAACAAATTCTATCGGACTATTTTCACCACCTAAATGAAGTACAACATGTGGCGTAAAAACAATGTCAGAATCACTTGAATATGCAAAACCTTTACAGAGCAATTCTTTGTTAAAGTGACACATGTCAGATTTCCAAAATTTGGCCTGGTCATTAAGGCGCAAACAGCTTGGTCACTAAGGGGTTAAGGTTGTCCTGAGCTGCCCTTTTAGATAGACATGCATTACTTTTTAACTTTAAATATGTATACCCATTTTGACCTGACCCGAATTTAATTTTTTCCTTAGTTCTTCCCTTTCATTCTCCTATACTAAACATTTTAGGGCCGCATAAAATTACTGCTACTTTATTATAAGTATTCATTGATTAAACTGTATAAAAATGTGCCATCAATTTGTCCTTATGTGGTCACTTCATATTGTAAGTGTTAAGATTATATACTTTTTTTTTGCCCCATTTGCTGATGAACCAATGTGCTCATATTAGATTCGGGTTATAGGGTGAGTAGAAGTTACTAGACTACAGAATTAGAGTTCATCATATACTGTATAAAGAAACCAGACTTAAAAGCTATATTTACTTTCTGAACTTCTTTTTTACTGCCCCCAATGCTTCTAAAATGAAAAATGAAGCAATTTTGCAAATTGTCTCAATTAACATGTCCCTATCATTTTGTTCATGGTTACAGACCACAAATAAACCCTGTGTAGTCTGATTCTACAGTCATACTCTTTCCATCTACTCCCTACTATAGATGAGCGAGCATACTCGCTAAGGGCAATTACTCGATCAAGCATTGCCCTTAGCGAGTACCTGCCCACTCTGAAGAAAAGATTTGACTGCCGGCAGCGGGCGGGAAGCGGCTGGGGAGAGCGGGGAGGAACGGAGGGGAGATCTCTCCCTCCCGCTCTCCCCCCTCGCTCCCCCCTGCTCAATGCCGCAACTCACCTCTCACCCGTGCCGGCAGCCGAACCTTTTCTTCCGAGCAGGCAGGTACTCGCTAAGGGCAATGCTCGATCAAGCAATTGTCCTTAGCGAGTATGCTCACTCATCTCTACTCCCTACGTATTGTTAATCTACTAAATGTACACTATTGTTCAAGGGTTTAAGAACATTTCTATTTTTCCAGTTATTTTTGATACAACACAGTTAAAGTCAAGCAAGTGGCATGAAATGGTTCAAGGGTTCACAAAAAATTAAAACATAAAGCTATTATGAAATTTTAACCTGAAATGTAACAATTGTCTGAATTTATGATTTTAACAAAAGGGCTTTTTTTCAGGAAGCACATCAAGAAGAGCTGCTCTACAGCAAAGAAAACGAATTATGGTTTGAAATTGGTTTATGGTTTATTGTAGAATTGGGTTGTCTTCAAGAAATAAGATAATAATAATTTAAGTTGCGAAAATCTTGTTTAATGTTGTACTGAAGGCAGAAAGTGTATAAAATTCCATGCAAGTCTTAACCAATTGGCTGTCACAAAAACTTACATTTCACTGGTTGATTAGCTTTTTTGATTCTGAACAGTTTTAAAGAATCCCCCCATTGTCCTTTTGCCTGTTGTCGAATAGAGTGCTGTCCATCTCTAATAACAGAGACACCAAGATGAAACACTGGAAGTGGAGGTGGGTGTTGTTACATGCAGCCCATGGAAGCATATAGAGAGGGAAGATGGATGAGGAAGCTGCTTCAGAGGTAGGGAAATTAAAGACATGGTTGCTGTGGGTAATATTAAGTGATTTACTGTCCCACAGCTACTGAAATCACATCTACACTGCTCAGTACTGCCATACACTTTCATACGTGATTATATAATTCCTCTGTGTGTGTGCTGCAGAGAGATAGAGAGCAGAGTCTACAGGTTTATGGCAACATATTCTTCATAATTTATGGTTTCATATTGAAGTGGGTTGTCTTCAAGAAATAACTCCTTTAAGTTGTGAAAATCCTTTTTAATGTTGTACTGAAGACATAGAAAGTGTATAAAAATCCATGCAAGTCTTAACCAATTGGGTGTCACAAAAACATCCATTTCACTGTCTGATGACCTTTTTGGATTTTTAATAGTTTAAAAGAATCCTCCCATTGTTCTTTTTTTCTGTTTTAAGACTTTGACATTTTTGTCTGCAATGCGAATGTTGCAGCCATGTATACCTCTGATTCTACAAAAAAGTATGAAGAAAAGGAGCAGAAAAGCAGGCAATAACTTTAACATTCCAACCAATGTACCTTAGTGACTATATTGCATTAATACAGAGTCTGATGTTGAAAGCCCAGCATGCTTCTTAACACTAGGAAATAATGAAGCGTACTTACGTTCCTCCATATGCAGAAGAACTGTAGAAATATTGAAATCAAAGAAATGTTGCAGCCAAAAAAAGCCCAAGAAATCTCATATCATATTTTTTCCTCCTTTTTTGACTTAGTATTAGAGATGAGCGAATGTACTCGGATAGGCACTACTCGTCCGAGTAATGTGCCTTATCCGAGTACCGCTGTGTTCGTGCTGAAAGATTCGGGGCGCTCCGCTGCTGACAGGTGAGTCGGAGCGGGGAGCGGGGCAGAGCGGCCGGGAGAGAAGGAGAGAAAGATCTCCCCTCCGTTCCTCCCCGCTCTCCCCTGCAGCTCCCCGCTCCGCAGCGCGTCCCGAATCTTTGAGCACGAGCACAGCGGTACTCGGATAAAGCACATTACTCGGACGAGTAGTGCTTATCCGAGTACGTTCGCTCATCTCTACTTAGTATACTTCTAATATCACTTACACAGTTATTAGAGCTATTCCCTGTATAGCATAGTTCTTAAGGGGGCCTTCCATACGGTCTTGTCACATAATCCCGTCATAGTGGGGGCAGGTCACCCTCTCTACATCTTTGGACCTTTGGTTGGGGTCTCCTGCATAGGTTGCTGAACCTTATGGTTCCAGCTTTCTTCATGAAGCTTCTGTCATTGCTCTCTCTTAGCAAAGTCGTCTCGGATGGCAGTGATCCAGACATGAGTTTTGCGCCTTGTATCAATTGTATCTCTTCTGGGGAGTCTGCATAGGGAGAATTTCTCTTCACCAACCTTCAGCGGTAAGAACTTTCACTAAATTCTTCTCATTTTTAGAATCAGTGAAATCTGCTTTTATCAGGCTCTCATCATGGCTGAACTGGTACTCTCACCATGACATGTTGTACTTTTTAGATATTTAATTACATGATGGTTTGGCATTAGAGTTGAGCGAACATACTCTGCCGAGCTTGATGCTCGTTCGCGTATTAGCGTACTCAATGGTGCTCGTTACTGGAACGAGCATCAGGCTGTGTTCGACCCCGCCCCAGTTCTTGACTCCTCCCCGCTGTGACGTGCCTGTTTTGGCCCCTCCCCGCCGTAATGCGGCGAGAGAGAGAGAGAGAGAGAGAGAGAGAGAGAGAGAGAGAGACACTGGTTACAGACTACAACAAATCCCGTCTGTAGTCTGCTTCTGCATTCATGTGTTAAACTTGCAACACACATTAGATCAAAGTTTGGCAAACCAAATAATTTTGTCAGAATCTGCCCATAATCTAATATATAAGGTGGAAGATTTATATTCCTGTGATGTTACAATGTAAGGATTGGTCATTTTGGATTTCAGTGTGCCTAATACTTTGCTTTCCGCTGCAGATAAGCGGATGCCAGAGAAGCTAAAAAAAGGAAAATGGCCCCATCTCCAAGGCGTTAATGCATTTCTGCACCTAAATATATCCTGCATGATGTGCCACTTCAGGGTATTATCAATGTACACTCATAAGACCCCACAGCAAAACTCAAAACTATGTCATCCCCCCCCCCCCCAAAAAAAAAAAAATATATACAGGCACATATAATACAGGATAGATAATACATATATCATTGTTTTGCTGTCTTCAATAAATATAGTGGAGATAGTATACCTATAAGACGCTTTTTATAATATGGCAGCTCAGTTCCAGTACATTTAAAAAATACAATTCACTGCCAAATCAACAATAAATTTCTATCTGAGGGACAAAAACTATCATTGACTGAAGGCAGAATATAAAATATAACCTTTATTGGTAATATTAAAAAGAATAAGCTCCAGTTGTATTCAATACATCATTCTATAGAGTGACACGATAAATATAGGGCAAGACCCATACTGGGAACCGCATTATACTGAAATCATAATAATCGCCAATCATTTATGACATCTTTACAAAGTATATCCAAACTGCAATAAAATTTGCTATACTTATTGTGTCACTCTATAGAATATAGATACACAAGGTATTGAATACAACTGGAGCTTAGTTGGATTTTAATATTACTAATGAAGGTTATAATTGAATCCTGTCTATAGCCAATATTTATAGAAATAGTGAAGTAGCCAAATAATAGTCAGATACCAATTCTACGCAGTACTAATGATCATAGGTGATGCTCTCTCCAATGGGAGTCATCCATTTCCATTTTTCTTCTCTATCTGGGCCAAGACCGTGCCCTCTATGGCCCAACAAATTAATAGTGCTCCTTCCGTGGCCCCACGTGGAAGCTGCGTGGTTTGCCGCCATTGCTGGCACGGCACTGTATAGAGTGCTCTTCATAGCTTCACTGCAATGTTGATTGATTCAGTAACTGAACACTTTTGCTGACTATATTCAGGGAAATTGGCAATGGTCAAAGAATATTTGAAAATGTCATTGACTCCCGGCATCTCCCACCAATGTGAAATTGGTGCATCATCAGACTGAATGACTGGATTGCCAAGACACCTGTACTATGATTGAGGCTTCTCCTACAGTTTTGAGCAATTACAGTACTTTCTATAGTGTTTCCTCTGCCTCTTATCGACATATGCCCTACTTATAATCCGCTTCTCACTGTGTAGCAGTTGGTTACATCCATCCAACATCATCCACTGACTAGCAAATTTGTTTCAGACTCCAAGCCCTTATATCATTGGCTTTTCCCATCGCACATATCATTTGGTAGCAATTGTCAGTTTGGCACCCACATTTATCTTAATATGTAAGGTAAAAAAAATGACATTTTAAAATTTGCATCAATGAAAATAAAGGGACTGGAAGTAGAAGAAACTTAGACGAAATCACAGTGGTATCCATACAAGAATTAGGCGAAATCACAGTGGTGATATATAGATAGGTAGAAGAAACTTAGAGATGCAATAGGGGAAGCTAGTGCAGGTAACATACTTGGTGCTTTATTTTTTTAGCAACTTCTCTCCAACATTGATGTTTCACATGCTCCATGTAGGGTAACTGCCCCAGTATACCAACAGCCTCTCTGCACAGTACAACTATTATCAATAATTACCAGAGCCATGCCCACTTTTCAAATAGTATAATGCTAAGCAGCTATTGGCTGATGCTTGAGGAAAAAACTAATCACCACAAGAGGCTTTCTATATACAATATGTTACAGGCTACATAATGTGCACCTTTGCACTCTTATTTTTTTTTCTTTTAACCCTTTCCAATCCATTTATTTTTTCTCATCCATTCTCTCCAGCTCCAAATAAATTGGAGCTGGGGAGAATGGATGAGAAAAAATAAATTTTCCCTGAACCCTCCTGAACTGAAAGAGTTCAGGAGGGTGCAGTTGCTCACTGCACTGTGGAGGGACCTGCTTACCTGTCTGCATCTTCCGCATTCTCCCTTCTGCCTCTCGGCTCAGTGATCATGTGACCGCTGGGGTCAGGTGGCACCCAGCGGTCATATGATCGCCAGTCTGGAAGGCAGAAGGGAGAATGCGGAAGACGCCGGACAAGTAAGCAGGTCCCCCCATGGTGCAGGCACCCGGCTCTTGGTCTTCATTAAAAAATTCTGATTGTTTAATTTATATGCTTGTTTTTTTTTCTAAGGCAATGCAGACTGAAGGAGTGAAATCTTAGCAAATTTTGTCAGTCACAGTAAACTTCCTGATTCCTCATGAAGCCTGCTCCTCTATTGCAAATATGTATTTACTGCCTTCCACTGAGCTACCACAGAGGGCTGTATGACAACGCTGGAGGATGGCGGAGGAAAGCAGAGCAGAACAAGTTACTATTACAGAGCCTGTAATTCACTCTAGGTGAATTTTCTGCTTTTACCAGCAACGAGGGGGAACAGACCAGCAGCTACTCAGAGAAAGGATGAGAGATAGCTGTGTAGCATTGAGTGGGCGTGCTTATGCTACACAGCCTCTGAAAGAGGAGAGTGAAGGAGGAGCTGAGCTTGTGCATGTTCAAACCAGCTAGGAATGCCCCTGATCCAGAAACATGAATGTAGGAGAAACTGCAAACCAAGTATGAGACTTTCTAAATATATGAGAAGAAAAAATCAATGCAAAAAAAGGTGCATCATTTTTTTCTCCTGCAGGGACGTAGTAAGATATATGTGTATTGATTCTTCATGCACAAAGAGTTCCATAGGCTTGGAGCTGATTGCTACCTTTGCACACATTAAACCTATTTATATACCCACTGCAGCAGTAATATAATATATTGCATATACACATATATTTTTTAAAATTTGGGTCAGTTGCAATAATGCACATTATCAGGAGCATAATTATTGTGGATGCAGCTGCACCCACTTGGGCCCTGGAACCTCCAAGGGTACATCAGGTTTCTTTTCCCCATATAGTTAGACCAGCACTATAAGTGAAGCTGAAGAAAGAATAGAGAGATGTCTCTGCGTGTGTGTGGCTCTATCCATTCACTTCTACTAGAGTTATAGAAAGAGGCGCATACGTAACTTCTGTAACTCACGTAGGAAAGAATTGCGAGATACATGCCTATGCACTACCGCATCTTCATTATTTCTCCGCCTGAATATAACAGCCTGCTGTAACTTTATTAGGGCTCCACACCAATCATGTATTTATGACATATGCTTTGAATGTCTGAGACAGGAATAGTACTAGTATGGGTAGAAAGACCTTTTTCGTCTACCTCTGAACCCTATATAGTTACATCCCGTATCCCTCGTCTTTCTTTACACTTTTGTATTTTTGGCAGCCCATTTGTATTCTACTTTGAGCTACTAACATTCATAGCAGAGGCTATCTGTAACACTTATGCATAGAACTGTACCATTATTGTATCATTAAAGAATATATTATTACTGTCCTGTATTACTATGCAGTACATCTATCTATATAAATATTTGCTAATGTTATTTCTTACTTAGAAATACTCGTTGCCTTTCTCTCAATTAGAGAAGTAAAAAAAAATCCACAGCTTTCTAAAAACACCTATTTATTTATAAATGTAATATTTCATTTTTTATTTATTTAATAATGTTTCCTTCTTCTTAAAAACCTCTGGAATGTGCAGTTTATAATTGCCGATGAGAACAACATGGAGATGTCAAGTACTTGTTTTTCTGGGCCACTGTGCTTTATTGATGGTGATATATAATACCGCCCTTAGAGGTGTGTTCATTGTAAAGCCTATTTGTAAACAAAATTTTTGGTATTTCCACCTAGAGCATACATAAAAGAATGATTTGAGAGCCTTCTTTGAGCATTCCACGTATAACTGCTCAAGGGAAAAACACAGTGACTTCAAGTTAATACCACAGCAATTGATGGATTGGCTTTGTGCCTCGTTGATGGTGATACCGAATGCCAGCCGAACCGGGAACTGTAATTGCCTAAAACCAAAAGGCAAATCTGTTGGAATCAGTGGAATGAACATATGGTCTCCCATTGTATAACCTAGGAGGGTTGAGATTCCGAAGCAGCATGATGGGTGAGCCAGCTTTAAGTAACAGGTAATCTGGTGGCATCCTAGCTGGGTTGAGCGAGTGGAGGAACTTTGTTGGATTATGTACAGCCTCGTTGACATCCACAACCATATTGATAGAATTGTATTCAGTTACTGACCCTGGAATCATATCCTGAATGCAGTTATCAATTTCATCAACAACATTTTCAGCAGCGAGGACAACCCTTTCACACAACCACTTGCGATTTTTGTAATTTTTAGATAGGTTTGGATAAACTTTATTTATAGGTTCTGTAACCAATATTGCTATCTTACAGAATGCATCTGGAGAAGAAATGTCCAATTGATGACTCAGTGGGGAAAGTGCTTTCACCAATTAGAAGAAGCTTATCACCAAAACCGTCTGTAATTGATTGCCCTAGATGTGATAATCTCATATTTGATCTTAAAATAATATTAAGAACAAGCATTAATTTTGTCAGCTAGCATCGACATTGGTATGACTGCAAAAGTTTGCCAGAAGTCACCAGCTAAAAGCACCAGAGCTCCTTCCATCAGCTGATTATTCCCTGTTAAGTCTTGCAAAGTTCTATCAAGGCTTTAAGCGATTTCTTGTGTGACGTACTTCATTCTTCACACACAATGGTTTTGCAATTTTTTAACACTTGCGCCTGGCCACTTGCTTTGCTAATATTGCACATGGGATTCTGTTCATTAGCAATGTTTAAGAGTAATTTCCAAGCTGAATGTTCTGTTCACCCTCCATCCATGAGCGTGGATGCAATCCCAGATGAAGCGATGGCAAGTGCCACATCATTCTGTGCTCGAATTTCAGCAAGTAGTAAATGAATCAAAAATGTTTTCCCAGTTTCTCCAGGAGCATCAAGGAAAAGAATTCCACTTTCTTGTTTTCCATTATAATCCAATATGATCATTAATTGAAAGAGAGTTATTTGTTTCTACAAATATTTATAGTTCCTCATCCTCAATATTGTAGTTCTTTTCTCTCATAAGGCTGGTATTTAGCATGTCATGCTGACTTTGTTCTAGGGGTTGTATGGCTAACTGTAATACTGTCTTGTTACTGATGGCTAGACTTGTGTCTTATAACAATATAAGTGCCCTGTTCCAAAGTTCAGGAAAAAAACTTAAATCAACAGTGAGATTATGTCTTTGGCCTTTGGCAAGCATATCTTCATTCATGCTCTTGATACTTTTCCCATACACTGTTAGGACTAGATTGGTTGCAGGTCATTAGTATAATGGCAAAGAGATCCCTTATTTGCTCTGGGAAAGACCTTAAAGTCGCTTCTGTTAATGTAATGCCCCAGTGTTGATCCTTAAGAAAAACAAGCGTACTGCTGTGAAAGAAATTGGTCCTTGAACTATATGAAAAAATCACAGAAAGCGGCCATATACTTACCACTGTAACTAATACAAGAGGAAAGGTAAAAGAACCACATGCCTCATCATGCCATCAGCCAAACTGCTATATGTAGGAGCATTGCACAGGTGCTAGGTACTGAGGAACATCCACTCACACGCCTTCCTTATACTGAGGGGGCGGCTGCTTAGTGCTATACTTACATATACTCTGTTTCCCTGAAAATAAGCCCTAGCATGAATTTTCAGGATTTTGAGGATGCTTGAAATATATGCCCTATTCCAAAAATGCACCCAAGTTACAATTAATAAAAAAGTCAATTGAAATAGTGTCCATATGTAAAGAAGTAAAAGCTTTTGGAGCAAAAATTGATATAAGACCCTGTCTTATTTTTGGGGAAACAGGGGTAGTACATATAGTGCACCATACAGGTTTGCAACCTATTAATGGCACCATGTTTCAATCCAGCGGGCTGCCCTGCACCTCATAGGTATGCTTTATCTGTGTGCAAGTATGGTGCTAAGCAGCCGCCCCTTCAGTATAAGGAAGGTGTGTGGGTGGTTGTTCATCAGTACCTTCCCCCTGTACAATGCTCCTCCATTTTACAGTTTAGCTGGCTGCATGTTGAGGGATGTGGTGCTTCTACCTGTTGTTTGGAGGAACTACGTAGACATGACAAAAGGCTTAGCTGGTAAGTGCATAATGTTCAGATATTGGTTCTCCTTGTTTTCTTTTGCAGAATCATTTCCTAGTTACATTCCAACTGTAATATCTGGAAACCTCAGGTGACAGAAATGTACTGTTGACATAATTGAGAAAAGGCAGTCAAAGTCATTGTTGGTGGCTCAGCGGCAACTGTCTGTGCATTATTATTTATAAAGCATACTCTTTGACCACTCTAAATGAATGCTAAGGCAAACAGTGGTTGGCTGGCGTACATGTATCTGAAAACTCAAGTCTATAAAAACAGCCATATTACTTCCCTTGTTAACATACAAATGCACTTGATGGATTTTACAATGCAGAGTTAAAATATTTAATGCTGATGGGCACTTGGAACATTTCCAAAAGAAGTGGGGAGTAGGGAAAAACCCATCTGTTGTCCGCTTTTATTTTCGTGTTACCTCTAATCTTCAGTCTCCACCATGCATCTAACAAATTCTTATCTGCTGTTGCTGACAACTTTATCTTCCAAAAGGTAGAAGAGAAAACAAGGGGATTCGCTATCTTGGACCTAATTCTTACCAACAGGGAGGGAATTGTTGAGGAAGGAAGGGTGGCTGGGACCTTAGGAGGCAGTGATCATGCTATCCTTCAATTTTGGATAAAAAGGGGAGGAAGGCCTGAGAAAACTCAGACCTCAAGATAAAATTTCAGAAAGGCAGATTTTAATGAACTCAGAAAGAGAATAGGAAGGGATAGGAATCCAATGGCTGGATGTTCTTAAGATTGGGAAATATTGCAAAATGAGATTCTCAAAGCACAATCGTTAAAAATCCCTAAAAGAAGGAAGAATTTGAAGCATTTAAAGAGACAAGGATGGTTAAACACAGAACTTGCACACATATTAAAAATGAATAAAAATGTGTTTATCAAATGAAAAGAGGGGGAAATGTCAAAAGAAGAATATAATGTGGTCTGCAGAAACTGTAGTGCAAGTGTCAGAAAAACTAATAATGAATTGAGGTTTGCAACAGAGGCCAAAAGCAATGAAAAAGGATTTTGGGGGTATGTCAAAAGCCAAAGAATAGTCAAAGATGCTATTGGATGCTTACAAGATGAAAATGGTGAATTGGTTAAGAATTATGTGGAGAAGGCCGAACTTTTAAATTCCTATTTTGTATCTCTTTTCTCTCAGAAAGTAGATGTAACATCAACTGATCTTTCCTGTGCTAGTGGGAGAATAAAAGAATGCAGGCTATCTATAAGCAGAGAGAAAGTGAGGGAACACATAGCTAACTTAAATGAATTCAAGTCTCAAGGTCCAGATGAATTACATCCTAGGATACTAAAGGAAGCAGCAGAAATAATTGCTGAACCACTTGCTATAATATTTGAAACTTCCTGGAGAACAGGAGAAGTCCCAGAAGATTGGAAAAGGGTAAATGTTGTCTTTATCTTCAACAAAGGGTAGAAGGTGGATCCAGGAAACTACTGGCCTGTAAGCCTGACTTCTATACCAGGAAAGGTCTTTGAACAAATTATTAAACAGCATGTATTCAAGTGCTTGTGTAAAAATTGAGTAATTAACCAGAACCAGCATGGGTTTGTAACAAACAAGTCATGCCAGACAAATCTAATTTCCTTCTATGACAGATTTACCGACTGGGTTGATCAGGGAAATGCGGTGGATATAATATATCTTGACTTTAGTAAAGCATTTGACAAAGTATCTCATACCATACTTATTTGAATAAATGACCAAATATGGGATTGACAAGGCAACTGTTAGATGGATTCACAACTGGCTGAGTGATCATACTCAAAGAGTGGTCATAAATAGCTGCACATCAAAGTAGAAGAATATATCAAGTGGAGTCACTGATTCATTGTGAACGCCCCCCAACTCACTTACATGGTGTCAGACTCACACAGCAGGGCAGGCAGGGCATCACTGACTTGTTGGAGCAGGTAACTTTGCAGTCAGGAAAAGTGCTCCACGCTCTGTCCAAACAATGTACAAGGCAACACCTGATGGGATACCCAGGACATAGAAAGTAAACAAAGGTTTATTTGTCTCAACACAATTTAGTCAGAGGGAACCTGTGTGTTCTCAAATCTCTGACTCCTTATTACATCACATACAGAGCTTTATTTATCGAGTAGACAGGCTTATAAAAGCTAACACTTATTGGCTCATCTTATATTTTAACATCAGGTAGAGAAAGATGGAAATAAAGTTTACTTTCACTTACAAGTTTAGAGAAGGGAGGGGTAGAGAGTGTGAGTAAAGGAAGGTGGGTATTAGTGGGTGAATTCCAACTGTTGCTGCTGGTATCTGGTTACACAGTGTATCTTAACTACAACTAGTATCACACAGGAAAAGATTAGATACACAGCAAAGCAGACTGCATGTAGAGACAACTATGTTTCAAGGGGAATGAAGCTAATAAGACTCAAATTAGTATACAGTAGAATAAACAGAACATTAATAATATGCTTCAGCCTTTGGGCTGATAACAGAGAAACAATAGTTTATAAGTCCTTGTACCACACAAATAGACTTCAGAGGGGACCTTTCAGCATAGATAGGACCATGCACTGGCACCACAGATGAGTCATCAAGAGGTAGAGCCTTTAATCTCCCACAAGCAGAGACAGGCCATGAACTGCTTGCGGAGAGCATTGCTGACCCCCTAGTGCTGCGGTCAGCATCAGGTTAGGTCTATCACGTCAGCATGTTATAATGGGGGCCAGAAGGTGGCAGAAATTAAAAGATCCTCTACTGTCACTAGTGGATGCCACGGATGGAAACACTAATGGTGGGTAGCCACCCACAAGCAGGCCGGCTGGCCCACTGGCTGTTGAATACTCAACAGGATTGCCAATCCAGGCCTGCTCCCCTTGCCAAAATATCAGAAGTACATCATAAGATCGAGGTGTTTCTGAAATGCACTGCAGTGAATCACTTCGCCTTTGGATGATGATGTCACGATAGTCAAGTTCATCACCTGCTATAATGATAGTAACTTTGTTTATCTGAGGAGCATTGAAACAATGCTATTATTAACCCACTGGTCTTTTATCATTCATCGGCATACGTTCTAATGCGGCTTTGAACATGTTTGTGAGGTGGTTGTGTTGATTAAACATCCGCTGTAAGTTCAACACAATATGACATCTCACATCGGGGATGTAATTGCATCGTTGACCCACCTCCAGTTGCTTGTATCCCATAAAGTAAATTTGTGAAAACTTTGGGCTTTGATAAAGGAAGGATAGCAAAGATCCTGCCTTGTGGTGCATCTCAATTTAAACTTTGAAAGTTGTTGCAAAGCCCGTTCTTCAACTATAGATGTAGCACCAAATGATGTCATTTAGAAACATGAATTGTATCTTTTTATGTTCTGTAAGAAATGCTTTGATTCTGAAGAAGTCCCAGGCACATAAGATAGGTCATCTGGTGGTGATTCCAGAGGTGGAAGTTTACCTTTTTCACTCCTACATCACATTCCAGAAGGTTTTGTTTTACATTTCTTGGTGTGACAGTAGCTACATATTTGGTCTATTCATCTAGTAACACCTTCCAACAACAAATTGGAATGCCTTGAGACACTGACTCTGTCTTTCTCTTTTTGAATTCGGACCTGATGCTGTTCTGGGGTCTCTGCAGCCCTTGATGTAGTGGCTCTTTCCCACAACACTTGAAGTCAGGCCTCACATTGTTCTGTGGTTTCTGACACTCTTGATACACTGACTCTTCCTCTCTCTTAGAATTCTGGCCTCATGCTGATGACTCTGCAGCCATTGATGTAGTGGCTCTTTCCCGCAATACTTGAAGTCGGACCTCACACTGTTCCATGGTTTCTGACGCCCTTAATACACTGGGTCTTTCCCTCTATTTTTAAATTTGGGCCTCATACTGTTCCGAGGTCTTTGCAGCTCTTGATGTCCTGGCTCTTTCATGCTCATTCTGAAGTCATTGGTCACGTTGTTCAGTTGTTTCACTCGCTCACAGTAATTCTACTGACTCTGCTTTCAACTGGACTTGTCCCATGAGTTTTCAGTTTTTCTGAGGCTTTCTGGATCTGTGTAAAATACTGTATTTGCTGTATATTGCAACCAAGCATGATTCCCTAAGCTTCTCTAGTAAAATGAAAGCTGTGCTGTAATTGCTTGCTATGAGCAACAAATAACAGACAACCTCCCATGAGGAGTATGTGTAGCAAGTTTGTTTTAGACTATATTACTATTGTAATTCATGTACAAGCTTCCAACTAAACTGTATTCCTTGTTATTCTTTGCAGCTTATATGTCCCTGTATTCCAACAAGGGAGATTCAGGGACGCCCCAAGTTCCCGATGAGGAGTTGGCCTCATCGGGTTGACAGCTTGCTTTTAGTTAGCGTTTTATCGCATTAGTAGTTTGGGTCAAATTTCCGGTTCCCCCACTTTTAATTTTGTTGACCATAAGGGTCAATTCAATTTGGCGTATTTTCTGCCCATATTCAGTCCACACTTTTTGCTGACTGAATATGGACAGCACACAGGCCAATTGAATTAAATTGGTGTATTCAGACATGCATTTTTTAGGCAGACCAATGATTTCTGTAAAAAATGTAAGCATGTTCTATTTTGATTGTTATTTATGGACCAAAATTACCCATTAAAATTTATGGATCTGGGCCGCTAGTGACTGCCTTGGCAGGGAAGATCCCAGTATGGTTGCATTTAAGGTGAGGAGAAGGTGAATAGGCACTAAGGGGTCACTATTAAACCCCTTAGTGACCACCCCATTGCCTTTTTACATCCTGGCTTGCTGGGCTTTAATCCCAAAGGACGTAAAAACATGCTCCCTATGGGGATTAAAACCCTGCAGGCTCTGGATGTGACAGGTCCATGCTGCCAGTTCTTGGAGGTAGCCAACAACCTGGAGCTGTCATGGGGGGCCTCGAGAAGCCCCCTTCCTGGTAATGCGATCAGATAACAGTAAATAAAAAGCTAAAAAAGGTTAGATTTTCAGCTCCCCTCATGGATCCCATCCATGAGGGGGGCTGAAACTACTCACTACCATCCTCCGTGATGCCCCACGTTGATCTGGTCTGGAATGGACCTTCTGGCGTCTTCTGCATATGTGCGCCAAAGGAACAATGGAGACGCATGCACAGAAGACCAGATTGGCACAGGACATTTAAAATCACCTGGTCCCAGCTACTGAAGATAGCTGTGAGGCAGAAGATATCATGAGGGGCCGTGATGAGGGATATAAAAAACCTTTACGGAGTTATTCTATGTTAAAGTGACACATGTCAGATTTCCAAAATTTGGCTTGGTCATTAAGGCGCAAACAGGTTTGGTTACTAAGGGGTTAAAGAGTATGTAATGAATATTGTTTCCAAAGAGACCATAATCTGAGGAATGTCGAATGTGATTAATTTGCCCAACTCAGTAGTCCTTCAAAGCCACAAACTTGTTTAACTTTCTCACTCCATGACATCACCGATGGGTGGATTGGTTTGATTTAATAAAAAAAATCTTTGGATCTGTAAAAAAAACATGAAAAATATGCATTAGCATCTGTGTCTACTGGGGTTTTTTGCACACCCTATTTTCTGTGGGTTGTGACAAAACCTACATCACTTGGACCTTCTTGTATTTTTCTTGTGCAGGCAAAAACAGATGACACACGGGTGCAACATGGATGTAAAAAAGACATACATATGAAGCAAAAATGCATGCACCATGCACATAGACGCACAATGCTTTTGAATGCTGAACTGCCGCGTAATTTGCTGCAGGAATTCTGCAGCATTTCTGATATGTATAAACATACCCATAGAATGGTAGAGTTGGAAGGGACCTCCAGGGTCATCGAGTCCAACCCCCTGCTCAGTGCAGGATTCACTAAATCACCCCAGACAGATATTTGTCAGCCTTTCTTTGAACACTTCCATTGAAGGAGAACTTGCCACCTACCGTGGCAGCCTTCTTCCACTCATTGATTACCCTCACTATCTAATATCTAATTTGGGTCTCCTCCCTTTCAGTTTCATCCCATTGTGTCTAGTCTTTCCTTGTACAAATGAGAATAGGGCTGATCTCTCTGCACTGTGACAGCCCTTCAGATATTTGTAGACCGCTATTAAGTCTCCTCTCAGCCTTCTTTTTTGCAAGCTAAACATTCCCAGATCCTTTAACTGTTCCCCATAGGACATGGTTTGTAGACTGCTCACCATCTTGGTAACTCTTCCAGCCTGGTCCCCTTCTGCTTCATCACGGTGATAAATATTCCAGGTAAGTTCCTGGCAATTTATAATGTTTGCAGCTGGTATAAATTTTCATCTTGGGCCTCAGCAGTTGGTAATCCGTCCTGCGAGATGGATGTGTTTTGTAATGCGATGCTGTCCAATCAATAACTTATTATTATATTAAAATAAAGGGTAGAGTAGAGAACAAATATTTCTTTACCATGGCACAAAAAATTACAGGAGATTTCTGATTAACCCCGTAATAATCCGCATTCGTCTCTTGGCTTCCAAAGTGAATTATTAATGAACATTTCAATATGATAAATACCGGGAGAATATAATCTTTGATGAGTTTACCTGCAAATTACTTCTTTTATGAGACAGGGAATGTAATTCTTTAAAAATTACAGACTAGCAACAGTGTGACTGACTTTAAAATAGGGAGGCCTTATATTTGGTAATAACCATAAAGTCTTTTGTGTTGTATTTCATTGTAATTTTGTGAATATTAATCCAAAACACTGAGACATCAAGAAGGAAACTGGAATTAAAAAGTCAGGGTCATTATTTACTAATGGAAGGAAAATTGTAGGTATTTTCCATAATGACTACTCAGATTCCAGTTTTTAAACGATTGTCGTTCTGCACAAGCCACTCAAGAAGATTGGGTGGGAGATCCAAGATAACAATTAAGACAGAGCCGTGTGCAAGGAGCTTGTGCATCCTCCCTGTGGCTCCGTACTAGGAAGTCTTAGCCATTTTGTTTGCCATTATATGGTGCATCTTTATGACACCGTATTATGGAGGTATTCTCCACTAGAAGCAACGTTTTAAAGAAGAATAGTTCCATTATACGGCATCCAATACTGCATTCCTTAACCCAGCAGAAAAATGTTCTGTATTATTGGTGCTGCATTAGGGGATTACAGCCAGAATGGGAGTGATGGTGTCAGGGTTCGAACCTGGGAACTTCCTAGTGAGCTATTCAGCCTGCTGGACAGCTCCCCTACTTAACCTTGCCCTGTTTCTTGCTCCTGCAACCCAGCTCTTGATTTGCTCCACCTGCACTGAATAGACACTCTTTATAAACCTGTCCCTGTCCTTCCCTTTAGTGCATGGTTATTGTGCTCTGAGCCCTTAGTCAAGATCTGCTACCAACTGCTCCTCTCACTACTATTGCTGCTATGTGTACTGAACTCTACCTTTACATGACTGCTCTACACACCAGCTTCTCTGTACCGTGAACTGATACTCACCTGTGTACTGACCTCTGGCTTCCCTTACTACTCTACCCAACTGCTCCTCTGTATGGTACACTGATACCTACCCATGTAATGACCTCTGGCTTCCCTGATTACTTTGTCATACCTACTTCTTTGTACATCAACTGATACCTACCCAAGTACCGACTTCTGGCTTCCCCGACCACGCTACTGACCTGCACTTGTTACAACCAAGACTCCAACCCTGAAACGGATCATAATAGGTTGCAACAAGAGGCTCTGAATCTGAACCAGAGAATGCCAGATGGTTTGAGCTGATGGCGCTAGCCCCACGGTGGCTGTTGCTAAGTGAAACACTCCCCAAACAGCTGAACTACAGTAAAAGATGGTGGTGATGGTGAAGGACTGGTCTCAGCTCCCTGGTGTGATGACTTGGTGTACCGTGATACACCCCGCCTCCCCCCCATCATGGGAAGAGAGTCCATGCAGACAGGAAGGGTAACAGTTAACTCACTTTTACTTAGTCAACTATCCTTATTTAAAGTATACTGATATTTCAGATGATGATAGAGGCACAGGTCCTTGTATATACAAATCCAACATCAATTCCTGGGGGGATGGCTGTCAGTCCTTTGGCCTTTCTTCTTCATCTTGCTGATGTGGGTTTTTTTTTACCACAGCCCCAGAATCTTCAGCACCTATTTTCCCTCAGTAGCCAGATTCTGGAAATATCTGCAGGAGTCCATTAGGATCTGTCCCCTAACCAGCTGTCTTATTTATTTTATGCACTATATGCTCTCTTCTGAAAATTAAAAGAACTTATGTAACTTTTGCTCCTCCCATCTGCCCAATGCTGATTGGCTGATGAGTGAGAGGCTATGTTGCTAGACTATTTGATCCTTCTCTAAACTAAATTCTATTCTAGCCACCACCTTCAAGACAAGACATCAATAATATATATTACACACTTAAAGGCACAATTATACAATGTCTCAGAACCATCAATATCACTAGGTAGTGACAGTTCTGGTTCACTACATAAAGTCTTGCCATAATTTCTCAGTGGGATTCAAATCAGGACTTTAATTGAACCACTCCGAAACTTTTATTTGTTTCCGTTGAGCTATTCAGAGGTAGACTTCTTTATGTGCTTTGAATCATTGTCCTGCTGTATAACTCAACAGAGATTAAGCTGATCATGAGCTAACGGGCAGACATTCTCCTTCAGGATTTTCTGATAGACAGCAGTAGTCATGGTTTCATCGATTGTGACAAGTTGTCTGCAGAAGAAAAGTAGCCCAAGACCATCATATTACTAACATATTGTTTGACTGTTGGTATGATGTTCTTATTATGGTATGCAGTATTATAGCTTTAGGCCAGATATAACAGGAACCGTGTCTTCCAAAAAGATTTATCTTTCACTTATCTGTCCACAGAATATATTATCCAAAAGTTTTTGGGGTTCTTTAGACCGTTTTTGGCAAATGCAAGATGGGCCTTTGTGTTCTTTTTTGGTCATCAGTAGTTTGCACCTTACAACTTTCCCATGGATGCCATTTTGCACAGTGTTTTCTTGTTGTGAAATCACGTACATTGAGCTTCACTGAGGCAAGTGAGACTTGCTGTTCTTTAGATATTTGCATAGGTTCTTTTGTGACCTCTTGGCATTGATGTGCTTTTGGTGAAATTTTGATAGGGCGGACAATCCTGTGAAGATTTGCCATTGCTCCAAGTTATCTCAATTCCTGGATAATGGCTCTCGCTACAGTTTTTCGGAGTCCCAGAGGCTTCCTAACCCTTTCCAGACAGAAACATTGAAGGGCAACAAATATAAAAAAATGGAAGAAATTGGAAAGGGGGTAAATACTTTTTGTACAGAACTGTATGTTCACTTAAATACTTTATACTGGTAGTGTGTGATCAACTTGCTAATATGGTACAATTTCTTTTTCTTATCGCCACATGTGGAATGGGTTCCACGGCTGCCCCAGTCTGACAATTTATTGATGCTTGGAAAGATAGTGAAAAGTAAAAAAATGTACTTGAAATGAAAGAAAAGGGAATAAATCTGTGGAATAGCAAGTGACACTTTGACTGACTATAAAAAGGTTGAACTTTAAGTGGATACTAAGATGTTCATTTAGTCTTAGGCCTTCCTCACACTGGCATTTTCTTTCACCGCTAAACGCTGTCAGAGATTCCCATTGTTTTTTTATACAGCCTCAGACAGAAGGTGTTTAGCGCTCCTCATCAATGATGAGGAGTGCTAAAAGCGGGTGTTTGCCACAGCATCGCTGCGGCCGAAAACAAAAGTGAAATGCGGCAAAGCGTCGTGATTTAAATCACAGTGC
This sequence comes from Eleutherodactylus coqui, assembly GCF_035609145.1. Lineage (NCBI taxonomy): Eukaryota > Metazoa > Chordata > Amphibia > Anura > Eleutherodactylidae > Eleutherodactylus > Eleutherodactylus coqui. The sequence continues at coordinate 281,922,456 of NC_089838.1, forward strand.
TTTGCAGCGTTCATGTGTGAGGGAGGCCAAAAAGGTTTTCTGAGACTTTACAAAAAAGCTAAGGGCAGAAGATGACACAAAATTACAAACTAGGCACTAGGGATGAGCGAGCATACTCGCTAAGGGCAATTACTTGATCTTGCATTGTCCTTAGCGAGTACCTGCCCGCTTGGAAGAAAAGGTTCGACTGCCGGCGCGGGTGAGCGGTGAGTTGTGGCAGTGAGCAGGGGGGAGTGGGGGGACAGAGGGAGCGAGAGATCTCCCCTCCGTTCCTCCCCACCCCCCGCCGGCACCCGAATCTTTTCTTCCGAGCGTGCAGGTACTCGCTAAGGGCAATGCTCGATCGAGTAATTGCCCTTAACGAGTATGCTCGCTCATCTCTACTAGGCACTTCTCATTGGTTACAATAGATGTTCCTCCAGTCCCATGTGTGAATATATGGAAAATGACCACTGAGGCCAGTGATTGCATATTCCCTGCTTAGTTTCTTTTATGTAAGTCTCAGAAAACCCCTTTTACCAAAGGCACTGGAGAAAGGATTTTTGCATTTGCTGTGATAACCTCCAACATTATTGAAAGCTATTCCACTTGGTAAGGTGGCCCATGACCTCTACATCCAGACCGTAAATGAATGCAGAGTTGATCAGGATGATGGAAACAGCCAAGCTCTCTGTGCTACGCTGTGAAATGATACATTGACATTGCAAAGGGAATGCAGAAGATTAGTGGTGGCAAACTAACAAACTTTAGTGAGAAAAGGAAGGTCTCCGTACTTACAGTATGCAGGTTACTAATTTAGAAATGTCTGCTTGCTCCACTATAGGTATTGCTTTTGCTGTCAGATCTGGACACTTTTAAGAAAACATAGCAATGTGTCAATAAAATGCTACATTGTCAGTAGTATTTTGTCATAAAATTGTCAAAAAGAGTTTTGATGGGTTGACAACACAGTTCTGAATGAGCCGGGAAACCTTCAAGCACATTTGTAAAAGTAACCACTGCAATTTTACTGCATATATTTATTTATTTTACTTGGGGAAGTGACATTTAAGAATGAACACGGTAAATGGTGATTTGAGCTGGAAAAGTAGAAAAATATATTACTCAAACTTATAAGGGAAAAAAAGGCAAAAACATAAGGACATTTAAAGTCATTAAACAGAGGAAGAAGAAAACATTTCAAAGTTTCTATAATTCTTGGAGAATTACCAGAATCACCATAAAGGACAAGATGCTAATTTTCAAGGAAAGAGTAACAGTTTATTTTTCTCAAAACTTGGCATTTGCATTGTTTTTCTTCTTTGGTTCTTCCGTTAGAAAAATTGAGTTTCTGAAAATCTCTATTTAAAGGTATATTATTGCAAGACATGCCATTGTGCTTAAAGGGATTTTCTGAACAGAAAGCAGAAATTCTGAAAATGCTGGAATCTAGGAGGTTCAGCTACAGTAAATAGTGGCAATCTGTACCTTTTATCTGCCGCTCTGGACCCTCTTCCTTGATCCATGCAGCCATTGATCTGCCGCTGTGTTTGCATGCATCAATTCTGCAGTGAACACAACACTGTTATCTACAACTTCCAGCATGCATAGAGCTTGCTTATGGGCCAGCGCTGTAGCTCCAACCCCAGCTCATGGGTCCTACAAGTTACCAGCACCAACCTCCCTCTCACTGAGAGTGCCAGAGAAAGCTGATGAAACCGACGGACACGCCATACCGGCACTCTGAACTGCACAGGAGTAATACAGCGCAGTGCTTCCACCCCTGTCCACTCATGTCCTTTCATTCTGCACTGCTCACAGGATGTGGGACATCCATAGGACAAGACGTCAGAGGAGGTGGAGGTATTTTTCAGGCAAAGGATCACGTGACATAGAAAATGAAGAAAGTAGCTAGACCAGGTATGGTGAACCTGGTGAATGACTTTTAAAATGTTAATCTGTGTCCGGAATACCCCTTTAATGGAGTCCCTTTATCAAGACTAGTGTTAAGGGAGCTGGATTTGTCGAACGGTTTTCAGGTTGACTTTGCTAAAAGTTTGATTCGCAAGTGGTGGTCCTGTGGCTCAGCTGTTAGCACTGTGACCTTGCAGGTTAAAACCTGACGACATGGCCATAAAGTTTACCGTATATACCAGCGTATAAGACGACTTTTGAACCCCGAAAAATCTGCTCTGAAGTCGGGGGTCGTCTTATGCGCCGGTAATACAAAAAAAAAAAGTGTAAAAAAAAAAAATCATTACTCACTAGAGATGAGCGAACGTACTCGTCCGAGCTTGATATTCGTGCGAATATTAGGGTGTTCGGGATGCTCGTTATTCTTAACGAGCACCACGCGGTGTTCGGGTTACTTTCACTTTCCTCTGTGAGACGTTAGCGCGCTTTTCTGGCCAATTGAAAGACAGGGAAGGCATTACAACTTCCCCCTGCAACGTTTAAGCCCTATACCACCCCCCTGCTGTGAGTGGCTGGGGAGATAAGGTGTCACCCGAGTATTGAAATCGGCCCCTCCCGCGGCTCGCTACGGATGTATTCTGACATTAGTTCAGGGAAAGCGGTATCGTGTTGGAGCTGCTATAGGGAGAGTGTTAGGTGTATTGTAGGCTTCAAGAACCCCAACGGTCCTTCTAAAGGCCATAAATCGTCTCTATATGCGCTCAGTGGGGTCGGCGGCAGTAGCGCCGACCCCATTGAGAACATATAGAAGACAAATCCTTCTTTTCTGCCACAGCTGTAACAGCTGTAGCAGAGAAGAACGATGTTTGCCCATTGAATTCAATGGAACCAGCAATACAGCAGGTTCCACTGAATGCAATGGGCTGCCGGCGATCGCAGGATGAATGGTCGGGAAGGGGTTAAATATATAACCCCTTCCCTGCAATTCATCCAGAAATGTGATACACTAAAAATATATACCGGCGTATAAGGCGACGGGGCGTATAAGACGACCCCCCAACTGTCACCTTATACGCCGGGAATACAGTGGAGCAAAGAATAAAAATCATTACTCACTTCTTCAGACGATCTGCGCCGCTCCTGTAGACTGTCACTCCTTCCTGGTGTTCTGCGGTGCTCCTGCAGGCTGTCGCTCCCTCCTGGTTCCCGGCAGACCATTGCTTTCTCTACGAAAGGCTTTAAATCCCCGCCTCCAGAAACACACGTGCCTTCAGCCAATCGCAGCCAATGACAGTGATGTAATTGAATTGCTGTGATTGGCTGTGTTTCTGGAGGCGGGGATTTCAAGCCTTTCATAGAGAAAGCTTTAGTCCGTGGACCAGGAAGGAGTGACAGTCTGCAGGAGCGGCGCAGATCGTCTGAAGAAGTAAGTAATGCTTTTTATTCTTTGCTCCACTGTATTGCTGGCGTATAAGGTGACAGTTGGGGGGTTGTCTTATACGCCCCGTCGCCTTATACGCCGGTATATATTTTTAGTGTATCAGATTTCTGGATGAATTGCAGGGAAAGGGTTATATATTTAACCCCTTCCCGACCATTCATCCTGCGATCGCCGGCAGCCCATTGCATTCAGTGGAACCTGCTGTATTGCTGGTTCCATTGAATTCAATGGGCTAACATCGTTCTTCTCTGCTACAGCTGTTACAGCTGTGCCAGAGGAGAACGATCTTTACGCTGACAGTGCGGGGGGGGGGCCCACTCTTGCCGCTATTGTGGCTTAATAGTGGGACCTGTGAACTTGAGATGCAGCCCAACATGTAGCCCCTCGCCTGCCCTATCCGCTTCTGTGTCATTCCCATCACTTTCTTGAATTGCCCAGATTTTCACACATGAAAACCTTAGCGAGCATCGGCGAAATACAAAAATGCTCCGGTCGCCCATTGACTTCAATGGGGTTCGTTACTCGAAACGAACCCTCGAGCATTGCGAAAATTTCGTGCCGAGTAACGAGCACCCGAGCATTTTGGTGTTCGCTCATCTCTATTACTCACCTCCCCCGGCGTTCTGTCGCGCTCCGGCAGGATGTCGCTCGCTACTCGTCCCCGGCGCAGCATTGCTTTCTGAATGCGGGGCTTGAAATCCCCGCCTCCAGAAAGCTAATACACACGCCGTCAGCCAGTTACAGCCATTCAATGACATCATTGAATGGCTGTGATTGGCTAAAACACACGTGGCTTCAGCCAATCACACTATTCAATGACATCATTGAATGGCTGTGATTGGCTGAAGGCGCACGTGTGTTAGCAATCACACCCATTCAATGATGTCATTGAATAGTGTGATTGGCTGAAGCCACGTGTGTTTTAGCCAATCACAGCCATTCAATGATGTCATTGAATGGATGTAACTGGCTGACGGCGTGTGTATTAGCTTTCTGGAGGCGGGGATTTCAAGCCCCGCATTCAGAAAGCAATGCTGCACCGGGGACGAGTAGCGAGCGAGCGACATCCTGCCGGAGCGCGACAAAACACCGGGGGAGGTGAGTAATGATTTTTTTTTTTCTCCACTGTAATACCGGCGTATAAGGTGAAAGTTGGGGGGTCGTCTTATACGCCCCGTCACCTTATACGCCGGTATATACGGTATATGTTCTCCCTGTGTTTCATAACAATCACCTTTATTCATACAAAACACATACATACAGTGTTTCCCCAAAAATAACACCCATCCCAAAAATAAGCCCTAGCCTGATTTTTTTGGATTTTTGGGGAGGCTTCAAATATAAGCCGTACCACGAAAATAAGCCCTAGATACACTACATAAAAAGGAATACATTACCTAGCAGACACCGTCTAGGTCTCTCCTGCTGCTCTCTGGATCTCCAGAGTCCTGCAGTCCTCAGGCCGCTCGTGAAACATCACTTCATGGTTACATGATTCATAAATCAGTTCTAGAAGTTGATGTGTAAGGATCTGAGTAACTCTGATGAGGGACAAACTGTGATGACTAGATGACTGAGTCAGAGCATCACCAAGGAAGCAAGTCTTGTGTTCTTGGTATGCTATGGTTAGTATCCATCAAAAGTGGACAGAAGAAAAACAACTTGCAAGGTTATGGTCTTCCAAGGTTCATCGATGTGTATGAGAGCAAAGGCTAGTCTGTCTGGTCAATCCCACAAAAGAGGCATAAATTGCTTATAAAGTATGTCGGTTGTGATTTTAAAAAGTACCAGAATACACATTGCATTGCAAGGTGCTACATTGAGGTCTCTCTCACACATGCATATGCTACCGCGTATTATGTGTGCGGGTTTTGCTCGCGTAACATACAGTACCAATGTCAACATTGACCTGCAATTGTGCCTCCCACACACAGCATGTGAAGTGCATGCATAAAAAAAATCACGTTGCACACTATTTTGGCGCGTATTACGCTTACATACACACCAAGATAGTGTATGAGGATTAACGCAGCAAGTATGCATGTCACTGATGCATGCTCCCGTGCTGCAATACACTTGTATGAGAGAGCCCTTAGGGTTTCATGGTCACAGACTAATCAGAATTCCCATTCTGATCCCTGTCTATCACCAAAATTACCTACAATGGGCACATAAGCATCAGAACTGGACCATGGAAAATAGAAGAAAGTGGCCTGGTCTGATGAATCACATTTCCTTTTACATCATGTGGCACTCTATTTATATAGCGAAGGAAGGAGGATGAAGAAGAAGGAGGAAAAAGACGTCAATGATCAGGCACTATATGTCACATCCAGTAGTTTAAAAAAGACACCGGTCCGGCAAGTTTGACCTTTTTGATGATCCTATATGATCTTCAGGCTGAAGGAGACCTCTTGACTATATAAAAGTAATCATATCCTTGTAGCCAGGGGGTTGAAACATAAAGTAGAAGAACATGATTATTGCCATAAGTAGATTTTAATATTAGCTGTAGTGCCAGAGAAATGACTGATAATCTCATTGAGAAGAGCAGCCGCTCCTGTTTGCCATCTCCTGTCCTGGGCTGCCTCCGTGACGTGAGCCGGGCCTGTGTTCTTTAGAAATACTGCTCTTGCTCTCTATTAATTTAAGTATATGGAGGTGACAGGACAGCCCGGTATAATTAGTTCACGTTATTAATGATTTAATATTGTCCTTTTTGTGCAGCTCGCTGGCTTTATGAAACTGAACAGTTCATCTCTGCCAGAAATGTTTTATGTCCTGAGTAAATGAGATCACTTTGTTATAACGTCTCTGAGACTGAATGAACAATCACAGTCAAAGGCCGGGAACGGTGTAGAAGGTGGTCAGCTAAATCTCTCCTATTCTATTAACTATATCCACTCCAGGTATATTAGTCATTAAATTCCTTGTGACTAAATAGCACCGACATGCTCCGCAGTGTTGTACAGAAATACTGTACACTATCCACACTGCTCGTCTCCAATGGAGCTTGCAGTCTAACCTTCTTATTTTAGACCAAGGTACAGTACTTTTTAGGGCCAATTCACAGAAAGCCAATTAACTTAGCATTATATTTTTGGAGTCTACAAAGAAATCAGAAATCACGGACAAGAAGGACATACAAACTCCATGCAGATGTTGCTCATGGTCAGGAGACCGGTTCTTCAAGGTTACAGGGCACTGTACCGCCTATGCAGCCCATTTAGTAGTATATTAAAAATATGTACATTAAACAGTCTACATATTTTTAAGTACCTCGTTATTGATTAGTGTAAGTTAAAGGGCCACTCTGGTGTTTTTTGTTCTTTCTAGAGTCCTTCTCCAGGTCATGTGATCTTATTGTGATTGCCTGAGATTGACTTGTCTTTATGTATCGCCCAGGAATCATTATTTCAGTCATCAGGACCCCCTGTATGATGAAATTACATGGACTGTACCGCACAGGCTCTTCACAGGGGGAAGCAAACTCCAATCACAGTTACTGTTGATGATTAGAGGCTCCTGCCACATATTTAGGAGATGATCGTTCAGCCTCCCTGACTGTATAACTATAGTCTGTAGCTTATTTAAGTGAATATAGAAGGTAATGATAATCACACTTTTGTTAGTAAAATTAACATGACCCCATTTTCTATGCGGTAGCCTTCTTGTATGATTCTTCATACACTGTCATTTTCCCTTTAAAATAAGAAACTACAGATATTAAATAGTTGTTTAAAAAAGCCGTGATTGAATGGCTGAGGCGGGAGCTACCAGAAGATAATGAAAAGGCCTCCAGACTGGCCCCCGTATTGAAATGACATGTTGTTCACATATGTTCCAAAATATTCTCTCTAAACAATTTATTGTTTACCATTACTGTACTTTTGTGTTCTGAGAAGCTAATCCTGTGCCTGCGCTGTGTTTGGCCATTTAGATGCTAAATTCCTTATCTCTCATATTCATATTGTGTTTATGTTTTATCAACCAATGGTAATAGATGAATTATAATAAATTTGAATTATTGTAATTGAAGCATGTGCCTCTATAAAAACTGCTGCCTGTCAATCAATAAACAGATAAACTTTAATCACGTCCATTTGTGTTGAAAGCTATTTCCCAGGCTCAGCTATCCTCTAAATGAATTTGGACACCAGAAGCATATCATATAGCAAATAGATTTATTTGCTCTAACACTGTCCTTCCAGTAGGCAAAGGTGGTACTATTGGTAGCTCTAGCTGGTCATGTGATAACCATTTAGAGCTGCCGACTTTTATCAATATGTTGGTTATGAAGTTGGCCTGCAGCATCAATTAGTCATCTTTTTGCACTTTTTTATTCAATATGTATGAAATTTCAAGAATGATATTCAAATAAACTCTCTTCCATGATGAAGAAAGCTAGCTCATAGATGGCACTAGGGAACAAGCCTTCTTCTTACTGTATGAGAGATAATTTGCATATCCTTTTTCCCAGGGAGCATTGCTTGATCTAGCAGAATTTTTACACCAACTTGGCAGTTCGCACAAGAAAAACATTTCCCCCTAGACATCAAAAATGATGCAACAGTTCCTAATAATCTATTTTATTTTGATGTCAGAGATTCACCCCTCCCTAAAATCTAGTACTTGTTCCCATTTTCACTCCCTGTTATCTATTGTATTTGTATATTAATTTACCAACAAACTTCCACAACTATGAAATAAAACTTTATTAGAAACTTGTGGTTATTTTGACTGCCTTAGAGGTATAGCTTGAAATATGTTCAAGGTCAATATAGAGATCTAATCCATTTATACTCAGGCCTGTAAATATAACAAGATGGCACATTCTAGGTCAAGAGGTAGAGGATTTTATCATCAGTGTTAAAAGGGATTTTGATTATTCGGAAAGTAAATCAATATGACTTACAGTAGTCTCTTAGGTTATGATAGCATCAGGTTACAGTATTTGCACCTTACAATTGGCTTTTCTTTCGCCATCATAACTTGAAACCACATTCAAAGATTTTTTTTGTAAAGCACTGCCCTTGGCTATCTGCAATAGTCCCATACAGACGAATGAAGTGACAGAGTGAATGTGTGACTGCCACTCCATTAATACGGGAAGACTCAGGTACCCCTTCTTGTTATCGATGAAGATCCCAGCAGTCAGACCCCCACCAATCAGATACATCACCAGATAGGTGATACATTTTTTTTAGTGAGACAACCCATTTAAAGGGGTTTTCCAGGACACTAAACATTGTTTTCTTGATCAGATTGATTGCTGCACCAAAGCAGGAGAGCACAGGAAGCAGAGAGTGAGCTGAGAGTGCTGTTGAGCCAGTGTCCCTGAAGGCCAGATATTCCAAGGAGGTAATTGTTGGCTGTGCAGCCCTGAACTAGACTAGAAACCAAGGCACAATGAATTACCAGAAGCATACATATGTGCCATATTAAAGAATTGACATCTGCCTGCTGCAGAAGTTATCAAAGAGGGTAGCAACCGAAAATAACTTAAGGCAATTTGCTGTGTTACAGGAGACTGATTGGAGCAAGAATCTGTACAGTGACAAGGACTCCTGGAACCTGTGGCTGAGGAACACTCCTGACTTGGTCAAAGTTACTGCTTTCGCCTTATATATTGTAACTGAGGCTGGCCTTAAATTTACTGTTGGTATACGCAGTAAAATAATTAATAGGACTGTTGTGTAACATAGTATGTAAGGCTGAAAAAAGACATATAACCATCCAGTTCCGCCTATTACCCCCCAATTATGATCCAGAGGAAGGCAAAAAAAAACCAATAAGGTAGAATCCAATTTTCCCCAATTCAGGGAAAAAATTATCCCCGGATCATCAACCCTTTTAAAGTTATTAATAATTATAACATATAATATTGTATCACTCATGAAAGATGCCCAGGCCCCTCTTGAACTCTTTTAATGAATTTGCCATCATCACGTCCCGAGGCAGAGTTACATAGTTTCACTGCTTTCACAGTAAAGAACCCCTTTCTATGTCGGTGTAGAAACCTTCATTTCTCTAGACGTAGAGGATGCTCTCTTATTACAGTCACAGTCGTGGGTAAAAATAGATGATGGGAGAGATTTCTGTATTGTCCCTTAATACATTTATAAATAGTTGTTAGGTCGCCCCTCAGCCGTCTTTTTTCTTAACTAATTAACCCCTATTTTGATAACTTCTCTGGGTATTGTAGTCCACTAGAGATGAGCGAGCATGCTCGGATAAGTCAGTTACTCAAGCGAGCCTGGAGTCCAGAAAAACTCCTATAAAGGGAGTCTGTCAGCCATGTAAACCCTGCTAAACTAACTAGAGGGGCAAAGCACTGATTTAGCGCAAGTTGATGTTTTTTTGAAGGCATACCTGTACAAAATGACTTAAAATGTCCTGCACCACATGCAAATATCCACGGTCTGGGCCAGTGGGCTGGCTCGGACCATCTCTTCTGGCTGGCTTGACTTAATTCAGTGCTATGCCCCTATAGTAAGTTTAGTAGGGTTTACACTGCTGACAGGTTCCATTTAATGATAATGACTCAGTCTGCTTAGCAAGGCTGACAAGTAAACTGCAGGAAACTGGAAATGCCTGCCTATTGTGTTTGCTTCAGTTCAAAAAGAATATTTTGTGCATTTTTTGTACCTAGTAAGGCAACCAGATGTCCCGATTTAGGCGGGACAGTACCGCTTTGGGACCCTGTGTCCCACTTTCTGCCGGGACCCCAGTGGGGCAGCCATTTTGTATATGCTGTAGCCGAAACGCGTTCAGCGCGAACCTGTGAGCTGTATGCTTTTTTTACTCAATAAAAAATGAAATTTTTTAAAGGGTAGCAGCTCCTCTCCACTTCTATTTTTCTTTATATGGAATTTAGCCGTTTGCCATCGGCTGCTTGAGGACGGAGCTCCTGTTGAATCTCAGATCTCCCTGCAACACTGGAAGATACTGCTGGTGAGGTGAGCCCATATTTCTTTTTTGGCTTATTCACAGCCATTTTTCTGCCTTTTGGGGGGTCAGGTCACCGTTCTAGTGATTACTAGCCAGGATGCTGTAGCTCCCTGGCTGGTAATCACTCTGCAGCACCGCAGCCAGATGCACACACTAACAGCAGTGTGTGCATCTGGGATCTTTCTTCCCTCCTCCCCTGACCTCTCCTCTCTGGCTCCACAAGAGGAGAGGAGAAGGGAGGAGACACTGCTGTTGGCGCACACACTTCCGTCTGCCGGCAGCAGAGCTGAAAGGAGCATCGTCGCTGTGAAGACCAGGAAGAGGTAAGTATGTGGGTCTTAGGGGGAGCGCTAATACTATAGGGCTTCTGTGGGAGTCACTACTATTGCTGGGGATACTGTGGGGCTCACTACTATTGCTGGGTATACTGTGGGGTGTCCCTACTATTGCTGGGGCTAATGTAGGGGGTCACCACTATTGCTGGGGCTACTGTGAGGGGTCATTACTATTGCTGGGGATACTGTGGGGGTCACCACTATTGCTGGGCATACTGTGGGGGTCACTATTACTGCTGGAGATACTGTGGGCGGTCATTATTATTGCTGGGGATACTGTGGAGGGATCACTACTATTGCTGGGGCTTTTGTGGGGGGGTCACTACTATTTCTGAGGATACTATGGGGGTCACTACTATTGGTGGGGATACTGTGGAAGTCACTATTATTGCTGGGGATACTGTGGGGGGTGACTATTATTGCTTGGGCTTCTGTGGGGGTCACTGTTATTGCTGGGGCTTCTGTGGGGGTCACTATTATGGCTGGGGCTGGTATAGGGGATACTATTACTGATAAAGTCGCGGTATCGCGACAAATCGCGTCTTATACATCTTAGATCATAAACTGTTCTTTAGTCTTTCATGTTGGGTCTTTTCCGCTGCAGCGCCAAACCGTTTTTTCTTTTTCCACTTCAAGCTGACTTAGGGTGCGTTTACACATGGCAGAAATGCTGCGAAATGTCCGCAGCGTAAATTTCTGCAGCTAAAAAAACTGTCAAAATCTGTACCATTTGTGCAGATTTTCACTAAGAATATCCGCAGCGGCGCTCCTCCTCACCTCTTCCGAAGGCTTCCCACTGTCAGCGCTCCCCAACTTCCAGTTCTCAGCGGCTTGGTCAGGTACGACGCCGCTGGGCAGGTGATGCTGCTACAGGCCGCTGGGAACTGGAAGCCAGGACATGCTAACAGCAGGAAGCCTATGGAGGAGGTGACAGGGAATGCCACATAGTATGAAATCAGCTGCGGATATGCAGCTGATTTCCAGTCAAAATCCGCACCAATGCTACGTATTTTAACAGTTTTTTTGGATGCAGAAATGCTGTGGAATTTGCTCCGTCTTTTTTAAAAATGGCCTGTACTTTTAATAACAATTGAGGTAAAATCATGCGTTGTGATAAGCCCCGCCCCTGACCACACCCCTCTGTCCAGCTTTGACCCTGGAAAAATCTGGTCACGTTATACCTAGCCACATAAAAATAAAGAATACCACCAAGACTTTAAAAAAAAAAAAATGCCATAATAAAAACCTGACGTATATAATATGTCATTTTCTGCTGCTAAATTCTCTTTTAAAGAAAATATCAACCTTGGATGTAATGCTCAATGATAAAGAATTGCCAGTTGTTATTTACCTTGTATGTTCTTTGTGTCCTCCAGTTTGTATCAGCACTTCCCACGCTAAAAAAGGTTCAACATATAGGAAACACAGTATGTGGTGAGAAAGGAAGTTGTGATTTTGATTGACAGTGATTGGACTTTCAATATCAAAACAAGTATTTACATTACACAACATTAATGTACTATACATTACTAAACTGTAACGCCAACTTCATTGGCGGTGGGAAAAAAAATTCTGCAACATCTGTTATCATCTTTATGCATACTTACAGTATTAAATATGGCTTGTAAAAGCCGAAAATCCATTAGGATATCATTCAGAGCTACTGTACAACCCGCTTATTACTCTATTAATGTCCGAAGCCCTCTGTAATTATAAAGCCTATCTACATTAAACCTGAACAGGATTTGATCACCTCACTACACATGGGAAAGCTCACAAGCTGCAGACAAGTTGTAAAGTTGCTTTGCTGCTTTCTACATCTAAATTAGAATTTGATCTTAAAAAGTCAGTCACAAAGTGGAAACCGGATAGATCTTTATTTTGCATCATCAAGAAACATTTTATAAGGGAAGTACATTTAGAATTCTAATATGACTGAGAGTTTTGCTAAAGTGGATTCATACCGAGGTTTTCCTTTACCCAGAGCAAAGATTCAGTTAGTAGTGAGAGCACAGATCATGATGCAAGCCAGTGTAGTGGCCTGAAGTCTATATATCTGGCCCCTCCATAACTGTCATACATGTCATGCCATGTCTTCTATGTGGATGCTCTGTGCAAATTGTCTTGCCTCTAGTTATGTGTATTGCACAGCTGTAACATGTAAGAGGTTAACATCTATGAATGTCTGGGATATGTCTGGAAATTGTAACCAATTGTCATGTCACGTTGGTATGAAGATAAGTATAAGTGCAAGCCAAAAGGTATGGTCTTTTGAGTTCCTTTTCTTGAATGGCAGAGCGCTGGCCACATGGGGGTACCTTTAACCGTCATGTGGTGAAGAAAGGAGAGGAGAGGTATCTTGATGTTCCAACTTCAGGACCCCTACCTTAAGTGAGAGTGAGAGGAGGAGCCACCGTGTAGTGTCCAGGTATCCACCTGCAAGTGAGTGTCAGTGGAGTGTTGTGTCCTCCTCCGGTATGTGTGTCCAGGAGCGGAGTCATACGGATAACTCAGATTGTAGGCCCCTTTTCATCCTGTGTTCTGCTCCCTGACCTCTTTGAACTGTTCTTCCTGCACTGGTGTGTAACGTTTTCAGGTGGAAAAGTAAAGTTCCAGTCACTGCCCGTTCCCAGTGATTCAAGTTTCTAATTTAACTGTGTGGACTCTCTTATTTGCTCGTCGGACATCCAACAGAGTAAAGTAACGGTGGCGTCACATGTGACAACTTTTCAGGTCCACTACACCATTGTTCAAGTAACTGCTGCCCTAGCAAGTGCCATCTCTACCCCGCCATCACAGTGTGTGCCTCGTGTCTTGGCCACTGCAGGACACCACACATGTCTAGGGTTGAGGTGTTGCGAAGCAGAATTCAGGATATGATGCAGCAGAAGGAGTCACCAAAATATGCAAGACCTATTTAAGCAAAAAAAGAATAATGCTAAAGTAATGTAGTCATCCTTTCAACTTTGAAGACCTAGGCACTTTCTACCACTAGCTGAAATGTAGGAATAACAACACTTTATGAGCAATACATAATACTTTGTGAACACTGTCAATAACACTTTGCTATTGTGGGGGCATTGCTAAACCTGCGAAGACAGTGGATGTCTTCCAAGGGAGACCCCTGACAAGGGTGACAAATTCTGTGGCCATCTGATTTCCCAGTGCCTTAAATATGCTGAAAATCAGTGCTGGCGTTCCCTCTGTGAGAGGGGAAACAAGTAGAGCGGTCTTGCAGCCCGCCCAATTGCTCTGCAGAGCAGAGGTCCTGCGGGGCCTAGCACAGCCTCAAAATCCAGGTCCTAGAGTTGCGGGAAGGCTCAGAAGATCATACAGCAACGGAAGCTTGGGAGCCAGATTAATAGAGGTCTACCTGCCTGTGGCTGCTGCAGAGCTTCACAACTAGACATGGACACGGGTAAGGAGATGAGGAGACACCTTCAGAGGGCCAGTGGATCCCCAGCGCAACACCTGTGCTGTAGAGCAGGATCTCCAAATCCTACTTACCACAGCAGAGCTCACAAGCAGAGAGACCCCCGCTGGTTACTGGGTGGGGGATCAAGGGTGAGTGGGGGTCCAGGGCCCATTAACACCATTAGGCCTGTTACATTTTTGGCCTGGAGAAAGCAGCTTTGTCTCTGTCCCCACCTCTCGCTGGGGATCTCCAGAGCCAGTACCTGCAATTTAGTCATTGTGGGCTGAATGGTCCATTTCCTCTACATCTACAATCCTACTAGCATTATTTGTAGAGATGAGCGAACATGTCCGTTACGGACACATCCGCACCCGGACACCGGCTTTGCCGAACACTGCAGTGTTCGCGCGTAAAGGTCCGGGTGCGGGAAGATGCGCGGCGGCGCGGGCGGCAGTAGCGGGGAACAGGGGGGAGCCCTCTCTCTCTCCCTCTCCCCCCCACTCCCTGCCGCACCCCCCCGCGCTGCCACGGCGGCCCCCGAACTTTTTCGCCCGAACACTGAAGTGTTCGCAAAGTTCGGTGTTCGGGCGAAAAAGGGGCGGGGCCGAACGTGTTCGCTCATCTCTAATTATTTGTTAACCCCCTAATGACGCAGCCCTTTTTTTTTTCATTTTAGTTTTTTTCCTCCCCCCTTTTAAAAAATCTTAACTTCTTTATTTATCCATCGAGGTATCTGTATGAGGGCTTGTTTTTTATGGGACGAGTTGTATTTTTAATGCTACTATTTAATGTACAATATAATGTACTGAAAAACTTAAGAAATGGGAGTAAAATGAAAATTTGTTCTTCCGCCATCTTCTGCATGCAATAACATTTTTCTTTTTCCGTTGACATAGTTGTGTGGGTGCTCATTTTTTTTGCGGGATGTCCTGTAGTTTGCATTAGTACCATTTTGGAATTCATACAACTTTTTAATTGCTTTTTATTGGATTTTTTTCTTGGAGACAGGGTGACCAAAAAAGTGCATTTCTGATGTTCTTTATTTTTTTTTTCTGGCAACGTTCATTGTGCATGGTAAATAATGCATCAAGGCCTATTTACACTGGACAAGCATCGGGCAAACGATGCCCGACACTCATCCCTGTGTCTCTGCGTTCCCATGCTTCTGCACGGGAGCTAGCACAGCTGGCTCCGACACGGATTGGCCAGCAGGGGGGCAGGGCAGTGCAGGAGATTTCTCTCCTCTCGCTCCCTGCCCTCTCCATTGAGATACACAGCGGCCGCTCGCTATTAAACAGCCGCTGTTTAAACTTAATGATGAGCAATGAGCTCATCTTTTATCTTTCTTCACTGGATAATCTCCTGCGTGGGTATCCTCAAATTTTTTAACTTGAGCCTTGTACGTAAAGTTTTTCTCAATGAGATTGGTTGTCAAATTTGCCACACTGGCATGACATCCCTGGCTCACCCAGCATGTATAGCAAAGTGCATAAAAAATAAAACACTGACAAATGCGGCTGAATTTTGGCCAAAACACATAAACTGATGGGCCACGGCAAGGCCACTGTGCATACGTCAGAACCTACACTATCTCACTATTAACTAAATTAAAATCACAGAAATGAGAGAAAAAATGCACAAAGACATAACTCACAGAAAAGGGGGCCAAAAATGTACAAGCTGATAAACTGTAGGGCAGGTTCAATCACCGTAGACCAAAAAGTCAGATACACCTTCTTGAAGGTACGATTGTAAAAAGCAAGATTTCCTTTGCCAATCTTTACGCCCCAAACCAAAATCAGACACCTTGGTTACTCCATACTCTCACTAAATTCTCTGACTTTGCACTGCCTGGTGGTGCTCCGAAGCAATTTTAACTTGGCAATTGACCATTCAAACACTACATCGCTCACACCCTCAATCCCCCATAGACAAATTCGCAAATTAAAAATCGCCCTGTCTGAATTAAATTCCCAGGATGCGTGGAGGATCGTAAACCATGAAGACAGAAAATACACCTATTTTACTCAAATATATTTAACATTTCATAGGATTGATTACCTACTAATATCAGGGAAACACGTAAAATCCATCACCACAGCAGACATTGACTCCATCACTATTTCCGATCACGGAGCGAATTATATGACCTCATTGAGGCTATCTGGGTGGCAAGTCTGTAACCAAAAAATCCATTGTGTTTTCTACTGCATAAGCAGACGATTGATGTCACCATCTCTGCCGTAACTCCTGATCACTTCCATTCCCTGGAACGTGAGTGCAGACAGATCATTACTGTGAGCTTCCCAATTAAGCGAAGCCAGTGGGGTGTCTCCTTCGTGCCTAATATTGCCCACATGGGCCAAAATCCTATGGCAGAGCTATTGAATGGTTTTGCACATGTATTTATGTGGGCAAGTGCATGAGGCCATGTATACAGCATTGCTTGTATGACAATTTATAAAATCATACATTTTTTAACACTCTGGAAATCTTAGTTTTTTTTAACAAATTCACAGGCCTTGCAATTTCTGCATTTGTAGATGCCTGAGATATGACTTATCCTTAGCCAATTCAGGGAATTACTGTTTGGTTTTAGATGACTGTGTACGACATGATCACGTATGTTCCGACCCCTCCTGAAAGTAATTTTTGGATGAGGTGCCAATCTGTTTGACAGATCAATGTCTGCTTGCAACAGCTGCCAATAATGGTTCAAAATGCTCCGTACCGTGTTTGCCTGCTGATCATATGTTCCATTAATCTGTATCCTGCTTTCTGGCTCTTGCTCTGCAGTATGCACACAGGATATCAGAAACATATCTCTATCCTGCAGAGAAGCATGAGTCCGAGCCATGTTGATAACATGTTCGGGATAGCCCCTCTGTTTGTACCTATTGGACAGCTTATTTGCCTGATATAGATAGTCATCCTTATGTGAACAATTCCTTTGTAGCTGAAGGAATTGTCCTTTTGAAATGCCCCTTCGAAGTTGGCCTGGATGGAAACTAGGCCCCCTAAGGAGGCTTTTCGCAGATATTGGTTTACGGTATAAGATGGTAGAAATCATACCATCATCATCCTTAAATAGGGTAAGGTCCAAGAAGGAAATACATTTATCTTGAATTTCATACATGAAGATTAAACTTTGGTCGTTACTGTTTAGCATGTTGATGTTCCTGACCACAGAATTAATATGTCATCAATGGAACGAATCCACAACACAATCTGGCTCATCCAGAACTCATTCTCCTCAATAAAAAACAGCCAATCTTCACACCAGCCCGGTAACATGCTAACATAACTTGGGGCACATGGTCTCCCCATGGCTGCGCCCCTGAGCTGGTGGCACAGGTGGCTGTCAAAGAGGAAGATGTTATGATCAGTATGAATGATAATAGTTGCAAAACTAATGTGTTGTGGTCTTAAACAGGTGTGCCCATTTGGTTGCAAAAGTAACTGGATGCTCTACAGCCGCGCCCATGGGGAATTGAGCTGTCGAGCGCCTAGACATACAGACTTGCCAAGAACACATCATTAGAAACAGTGAGACCATTAAGCCTTCTAATCACATCTCCTGTGTCCTCAACAAACAATAAATAAATCTTGTTATTTGTATAGCGCCCACTTATTCCGCAGCGCTTTCAGGTAATTATTATTACCCCCCACCAAGCTGGGTTCTCATTTTACCGACCTCGGAAGGATGGAAGGCTGAGTGAACCTTGAGCCGGCTACCTGAATCATGCGAGGATTAACCTTGCAATCTTCAGGTTGTAGGTGAAAGCTTACACTCTGTGCCACACGAGGCTCTACTTCTACAAATGGACGCAATACTTTATCCAGGTAGGTACTCATGCCTTCTGTTAGGCTGCCGATCCCCGAAACGATTGAAAGACCCTTATGGATTTTCAGAATGCAATAGAATGTTGCAATGCAGGGTTTATGTGGGGCCATAATTTTGTACTCACTCTCATCAATGAACTTTTTGTCTTTAACTGTTGTCAGTAATTTGGTAAGATCCCTAGAGTATGGTTCAGTCAGGTCAGGATGTAAGATCCCATATCCTTCTCTGCCATTCAAAATCCATTTACATATAACGAAATACTTGTCCCTGTCCATAACGAACACGTTGCCCCTCTTAATCAGAGGGCTTAATCACGATATCATGGTCCCTCTCGAGCACATGTAAGGATTGCATCTCATCCTTATTGAGATTCGTCCCCCAATTTTCTTTGGATGGGGCTAATTTTTTTAGGTCCGTCACAACCATACACTCGAAAAGGTCAGTATGCGTAGTATAACATGCTGGAGGCATTTTCTTGTTTTTTTATTTTCAATTGGTAAAGGGGCCATCACCCACCCTTCTCTGCCCTTCTTCCAAAAGATCCTCTAGCATTTGATAACAGGACATATCCCCTTCGGTAATGCCTAGTGACTGGCTGTCAAGATGGTTTTTGATGCAAAAATATTTTGACCATCTCAACTTGCATGTAAATAACGCTATATCCAATTAAAAA
Organism: Eleutherodactylus coqui; assembly: GCF_035609145.1. Taxonomy (NCBI): domain Eukaryota; kingdom Metazoa; phylum Chordata; class Amphibia; order Anura; family Eleutherodactylidae; genus Eleutherodactylus; species Eleutherodactylus coqui. Next base: position 281,941,008 of record NC_089838.1, read on the forward strand.
CATTAAGTTGAGTGGTTGGTACAAAACCACTCAAAGAAGGGTCCTAGCACTGGGATTCAAAGGTTTACTTGATAGATTGACCAGCTCCATCTCATTGGATCTAACAATATTGCCAGATAAATCTAGGTGTGAGGGAGGCATACAGGAAGATATAGACTCAGGGACAAACTAATGGTCTCATTTCTCCCTCAGCATATATTAACTGATGGGAGGCCCTAAAAAAGAAGGGGGATCCCCATGTGAATGAGACCCCCACCCTGAGATCGAGTGTGGCCACTGTGTCCACGATTCCTATTGGGTAGTTCGTTTTGTTTCCTCATAGCCCCTTTACGCCAGATGTGCCACAGTATGAGGAACTCTGTTGAGATTCAGACCTGTTAACTAGTTTATTATTATATGCCCTGTTTTCCTTAAACTCCACCAGATCATGATTAAATTGAAAGTGCTTGCAGCCTTTAATAAAGGCAGTGAATTTTTAAATATTGACCTGCAAAGATTCTTTTCTCCTTTCGAAGTCTGGTTTAGAGCTGAATTTGCGAGTCTTATCCATACAGTCTTTGAGCTCTTTGGAGACTTTATCTTGGCCTAGTTTTTCCTCATCCAGTAGCAGGCACATTAACCAAATTGACCTCTTGGTAGCCTCTTTCTCCCACTTAAGCATAAGAGAAGGGAAACACAATTTTATGACTGAAAGAACATAAATTCGTAGTCCACATAAAAAGATGTGATGTTCTATGTACTTATTCAGGGCCTGTATCTCCCACTAAATCCTAGTATATTCTCATATTTAAGATGTGAAATTCTAAGAAAAGATTGATCGATCATTACGTATTCTGTCTATGCATGGAATTCCTTCTCTGAAGAAAACATAACCTGCTTCCTTGACCCAGTTACTAGTTACAACATCAGTTGATAGGAAGCCCACCATCTGAAAGATGGCTAATAAATCTACATTTTCCAAATGGGTAAAGGAACTCTTTTGGGTACGTCACTATCACAGATTGCTCTTTTCTCAAAGAAAAACTCAGAATTTTTTAACATCAATGGAACCCCAGAAATTTCTACCCGGTTCTCTGGGAGACACACAAAGCCTCCATCAGAGACTAAACTAATAGCCCTAGGCATGAAAGCCAAGAAACAAAGAGGTAAAGAGATGAGCTCTCTGCTGGCTCAAATCTCCAGCTAAGAATACTTACATAAACACTCACTAAGTAATGGCATGTTATTGGAATTGAAAAATCTTACAGATAAATTTAAAATCATCCTCAATATAAAAACGGCAAAGACTCTCTTTTCCTTCAAATATAAAATATACATACATGGAAACAAAGGTCCCAAAACCATGTCAAATTTAATCAAAAAATAAAATGAAAAAACCTTTATCTTTAAATAAAAGACACATCAGGAAACACAGTAATGGCTACTGCTGACATAGTTGGGAAATTCAAAAAATACTATAAAAATCTGATGACAACTTGACAGAATCACATAACTGCATCTCTACTGCTACACTGGCTTTTCTAGAAACCCTTAAGGTACCTAAAATATCTGATGAAGGTAAATCTAATTTACTTCGCCCATTTACCACATCCGAAGAGGCTGAAGTTCTCGCATCCATCCCCAACAGAAAGAGTCCAGGCCTGAACAGACTACCAATTTTATACTATAAGAAATTACTCCTCCCAGTCTTCATAAAATTATGCAATTCACTATAAACAGGCACAAATCTCATCAAGCAATCCTTAGAGGCCTTCATCACCTTAATACCAAAAGACAGCAAAGATCCTGAACTTTGCAGCAACTACCGCCCTATCTCCCTGCTACGCGCAGACGTCAAATTCTAGGCAAAACTTATTGCCCAACATATGTCCCCCTTACTAAAGTTATCCACCCTGGCCAGGTGGGATTTGTACCCAGCAGAGAAGGCAAATCTAATACATCTTGCATTATCAACGCTATCCATTGTGCCAAAATTAACACAAAAAAACCCCACTAGTGTTACTGGGAAAATGTGCTGAAAAGACCTTTAATAGAGTAAGTTGGGACTTCATGAAAACTTCACTAATAAAATTTGGTTCCCTCCTCCAGTTTATAACTGCTATATTCATTCTTTCCTTAAACCCCTCAGTCAGAATCCACATTAATAGTACACTCTCAAACCCCTTCCCTATCATAAATGGGACTAGACAGGACTGCCCACTCTCAGCCACATTATTTGCCCTAGTGATGGAGACCTTATTACAACAAATTAGACCAAATCCTAACATATACGGGCTGCAAATAGGCAACAATAGCCACACTACTGCTGCATTCACAGATGAACTCCTCATACTCATGACCAACTCAAAAGCGTCCTTCCCTGCATTTTTATAGACCTTTGATCTTTTTGGCATGCTCTCAAATCTTAAAGTAAATTTTGACAAGTCAAAATTCTTAAATATCACAACGCCAAAGAATACAACAACATTTTTGTACAACATCAACACCCCTTTAAATCGCCCTCATTCAATATTAAATACCTAGGTGCCATCTTTACATCCAACCTCTCCCTCCTCTTCTATGCTAACTACGCCCCCCTTCTCAAAAAAATTCAGGCTCAATTTCAACACTTAAACATACCATTCCTATCATGGAAGGGAAGGAAAAAATTGTTCTCCATCTTTATATTGCTATATTTTCTATAGACTTTGCAAACAGTTCCAATAGCTATCCCTTATCATTTATTTTCAAATTTAGACCAACTCTTCAGACAATTAATCTGGAATAAACATAAACCCCATTGAGCTTTCTCCTACGTAACCTCCAAAAAATCACAAGGAGGTTTTGGCCAACCAAATACACCTTTATACAACAAAGTGATACATATCGCCAGATGGATCTTCTTAGTAGACCCTAATATAGACTCGCCGACAATCAATCTGGAGAGAACTTTATTGAACCTGGATAACCAACAACTTCACGATATCGGGCCGTGATTCATGGCCCAATATTGCACTTGCCACCATGTAAAATCCCCATGGATTTTCATGTGAAAAAAGCACATCTCTTCGGGGATGAAGGAGGATTATAGAGGTCTCCCATTGCTTGCAATGGGGCCAGCGTTGCTGCTGTCAGCCCTATTGAAAACAATTGGAGATCTCGCTGCTAAATAGGACATACCGCGATATGTTTCCCACATCACATCCCGGTGATGTGAATAAACTTATTCAAAAGAATGGGGTTCATATTTGTGCATTTTGCAGCACACAAATCTCATGAGATTTTCTCGCCAGTGTGAAGGCAGCCTTACACTGATTTAATATCACTGTAGAACAGTTAAGAGCCTTTAACACAGCCCAAGAATCAGGAGCAAACTGTCAGGGCTTGAACCCACGACCTCTTGCATTCCAGTTGGCAGCTCTCCGCTAGGATATTCAGGACTTGGACAGTTCCCTTGCTGAAAACCTAGCCTTGTTCTGTATTTCCTAGTTTCCTAGATCTTGCCTCCTGGTCCTGACCCCGCCCCTGTTCCAAATTGCACTTCCTATATAAGCCTAGCCCTGCCACTCCTTCAGTGCATGATTATTGAGCTCCCGGCCTATAATCAAGTTTAGAAATAGCCAAAGAAAGGTCAGCTTCAAGTGTAAATAAACATGCTTTTATTTATAAATGGTGCCGCATATCAGGAACAGGGTACTCTGTTTCTGATACGTGGCACCATTTATAAATAAAAGCAAGTTTGTTTACACGTGAAGCCGACTTCTCTTCGGCTATCTCCTCATTTGTAATACCGCTAGGACTGGGCGGTGTGGTCTGAGCTCCGTGTCTACATGCTATCACAAACTACAAAGCATTTGAGTGAAGTAGAGGTGAGCAAACTATTTTTCTGATTTTGTTGTAATCAAGCTCCACTGCTGCCTGCTCCTCTGCTGCTACAACCGTCCACCTGACTACGCTTCCTGCCTCATCCTTTGTACTACAATCGTGACCACCTGCTAACGACCCGGCTTCCTCCCGACTACTCTCCAGTTCGGTAGCCCCCAAATAATGGGATATTCTGCGACAAACACAAGGGGGACTATCTTATGTTTTGTTTTGCTGTATTTCCTCAGAAAATCTGCACAGGTTGTTGGTTAATTCTGAAACATGTAGGAGTGAGGCAATATGGCATTGTCTTTATCCTATTCTGATTTCTCCTGTGAATGTATTATATATAATATCTAATACAGCTAATAAAATACTTTTGAACCATACTCTACCATCTGGCTTGGTTACTACACCTGGGCTTAAATCCATTTGTTTGCCCGATGGTTGGGCTATATGAATATACCAACTATCATCTTTCATTGGTTGATCAGCTCATTTCTAGACATAGAAAAAGTTCTGGGCCACAGTTTATTTGCCTTTTCAATGGCCTTTCTTGTGTTAAGATAACTTTTTGTAAGTTATTGTAGTTAATTTAAACTTTGCTACATCTGTATGATAGCAATATGGAGACAGACAATCATTTTTCTTATTCATTTCTATACTGCAGCCCATCTGCCAGTGTGAAACAGAATGGACAAGTGACTGACATGCTCATTATTGGTTAGCATTGGTTACACAGACAGACCATCGGCCCATGTAAAATGACACATTCTACATTTATTACCAAAATGATGTGCAAAAGCAAAGCTCTGCTTTATTTCCACAAGCTTCTCTGCAGGAAGGAAATCCTATTTGCTTGAGGAGAACTCCTGCCCCATAATGCCAGGAATACTGTCAAATGGATTCTAATAGGGATTACGTTTTACATTAAAGACAGGGCCGAGAACAGTTGGTAAAACTGAAGATTGTGATGTTAACATCTTATTTTCCATGAACAGAACAATAATCCTTTGGGGTTTCCTTTATTTTGTTAGTGAAGTAGTTTATATGGCGGGGTCAGTAAGAATATATGTAGCATTAATATAAACCATCTCCTGTGGAGTTCTCCAGCTAACACTTCAACAAAATAAGATTTTTGTGTTCATGGGTCTCTAGAATGTATAAGATTATTTTCAAACAGTTAAGTTGTTCTCTATAGGAAATATATTATGCTGCTTCAGCATACATACGACATATTTACACATAAAGGGGCTATCTGCGTTGAACAATCCTTTTTTTGTTAGACGGATCCCCTGAAAATAAGTTAATCATGTTACCCGGCTGCTTAGACTTACAGCGATCAGTTAAAATTTGTGGGACAGTCTGGCAAAAAGTGTATTATTTCTCTGCAGTGCCACTATAGGGGACATGAAGCATCAATAGGATATGTATGGGAGAAAACTAGATGGATACCCAAGAGAGACGATTTTTGTAGCTGCTCCGCACTCTTGCTGATGGTAAAGGATCCTTCTCCAATAGGGTATTTGCAGTTTTCTTTTTCTTCAATCAGACAACTCTTTAATTCATATATATTAGTGAAAAGTCATCCAAATCCAATGATTTCAGCAGGACTGGCCAACGTGCACATATGTATGGGGGCCTTGTGACTTTCCTCCCTACAAGTGATGTCAAGGGAAAGAAGGATAGGCACAATTTGTGGGACATCCTCTAGCATGTATTGGTACTCAAGCGAGCATTGCCCTTAGCGAGTACCTGCCCGCTCAAGAGAAAAGGTTCGGGTGCCGGCGCAGGGGAGCGGTGAGTTGCGGCAGTCAGCAGTGGGGAGCGGGGGGGGGGGGGAGAGAGAGATCTCCCCTCCGTTCCTCCCCGCTCTCCCCCGCAGCTCTCTGCCCGCCGCCGGCACCCGAACCTTTTCTCTTGACCGGGCAGGTACTCGCTAAGGGCAATTCTCGATCGAGCAATTGCCCTTAGCGAGTATGCTCGCTCATCACTAATTGGTACCATTTTGGAGTACACATGAATCTTTTAAATCGCTTTTTAACATTTTCTCTTGGAGATGGGGTGACCAAAAAAAGCCAATTCTGGTGGGTTTTTTTTCTGACTTGCACCATTCAAGATAAATAATGCATTACTTATATAGATTGTACTTCTAAGGATGCAGCGATACCAAATGTTTTTTTAAATATAGATTTATATGGTGTTTTTTTATAAATATTGCAAAAAAAGGTTAAACATTATGTACCTTTTATTTTATTTTTTTAATTAAACAAACTTTTTGAAACTAATTTTTACATTTTTTTTAATGCCCCATAGGGGATAAACTTGCAATGGTTTGATCGCTCCTGCAGTATGATGTAATACCATATTATTAGGTGACTGGCAATCTGAGAACCAATCTGCAATGGCAGATCTGGGGGCTTTCAGAAGATCCAGACCCCTCCTATTGCTGGCTGCGGACAAGGGGTGGGTGCTTAGCTCTGCCCCCTCCTGCCCATTTCCATTGTAAACAGCCAGAAAGAAGGAGAGAGAAGGTGAGCTGGCATGGGGGAGGGAAGGGGAGGGAACAGCATTGCGGCCTTGGCACATCTGAACGGGAGCACAAACGCTAGATTTGTGCACCCGTTCATGCATTTTTATGGATGCACGTAAAAACGCCTACAGCCATGTGAAAGGGGCCTCAGACTGCAAAGTTTGAATGATCAGTCGTTACTTCCAGTTAACAGGCTTTACCTTGTATTCTTGTAATTGGATTAAATAAATTTTAAAAAAACCTGAAAATTCTATTGCAACAAAAGTTTTTAAAAGAACTTCTCCAACTCTTCCATTCCCTTAGTATTTCAACATCATAACATGAAGGAGACTGACGTAGAAGTGACGTTAAAATGATTTGCTCCCAGCAATTAAACATTGTTTCTATTACTTCTGATGTTGTAAATCACCTTGCGTCTCATTAATAGTAATTTCCATTATTGGTGTCATTCTAACAAGTATGGCATTTGTCTCAGTTATTCCCAGCCGTCCTCTACAGCTGACAACTTCTAAGTATATTTGCAAGTTCCACATTTCCTATAATTGGATGTGACATCAGCAAACGGCCAACACTTGTCTCATACAAAGATTCGCTTTCAAGGGATGGAACAATTTTCAAGAGTCAACTTGTTGTTATCTCATTAGCTCTCTCATCAGCTTGTTAAATTCACAGCAACAGAAGCTAGAATAAGGGCAAAAGTCAAGCGAGGAGAGATGACTCAGCACTAGGCTTTTATGTGAATGAAGAAGGGGATCTTGAAGCTGGTCGCTCCATTTTTCATCTTAATGGCCTGGACTGAAACCACGCCTGGGAATATGCCATTCATTCACTGATTTTTCCATCAGTCTAAAGTGTTAAGAGAGCGACAACCCAAGCCAATAAAACAACCACAATGAAACAAGTCCTAACTAGATCTAATCGGCAAACACAACGTGGACCTGTTCCAAGGGTGGGGTAGTTTAGAAAACTAATTTTCATAAACCCAATTTATGAATTGTCATGTTATAGGGGAGAATACTCTGTTCAGGATCCTCATCCAGAGGCGTAACTTGAAGCTCCTGGGCCCCGATTCAAAACCTGTAACAGGGCCCTCAACTGTAATGCTTTATTCATAGTACTGGGCTCCCAAATGGAGAGGAGAGGCCTTATGGGCCCCCTGAGGCTCCTGAGCCTGGGTGCAACCGCATCCCCTGCACCCTCTATAGTTACGCCCCTGTCCTCATCTATTGAATAAAGCGGAGAGCGGTTACAAAAAGAGTCCCTTACTCTAGAAGACTTTCCCATAATACAAGCATTGATTGAATAGGAACTGTGTAATGCCTAATTTCCCCTGTTATAGTGCTGCAGGGAAACTGAATACTTAGTGTGAACTTGTCCGTCAATGCTTCCCATTGAGACAAACTTTGCTTGTGCCAGGTTCTTTACTAGACACAGGTCCAGATGGGCAGAACACTGGTGCAGGTGCAGAGTGCTCGGCATTCATACACACTACTGTCCTGCCCTTATTATATATAAGGTGGCCAACTCTTTTAAAGGGCTATTCCAAAAAAAATTGACTTTTTTTACTTACGTGTGATCACTTGGGGTCTGAGACCTCCACTGATCCCAAGATTGGGGTCACATATTCTACCCTCTTCACCGAAGTTTCACTGCACCCCCTGCAGTGAGCAGGAGATTAAATAGAGCAGTGGTCAAGCATGTGTGGTGCTGATCTATTTATTTCAATGGGGCTGATAGCTTGTACTGGACTTTTTCTATCTCTGGAAGTCCCATTAGAGATGAATGTAGTGGCACAGCACATGCTCAACCCTCCATTCAGTCTCTTCCTCCCCCAGGGAGGAGGGTGGTTCAGTGAGACCGCAGTAAAGAGGAGAGGGTTCATGGGACTCCTGATCTTGGGATTGGTGGGATCTAAGCAACTTTCACCTATCAGACTTTTATCACTTATCCTAATTAATAATATGGGAATACCCTTTTAAGCTTTAGGGTATGAATACACATTTACAGGTAATTCCGTCTGGAGCACATATTTTTGAGTTACCCTGTCTCTAGTTCAAGCAAGAGGAATTTGACAAATGCCAGTGGAAATTCTACAATTAAATAACTAGGTTACACAAACACAGTAAGTAACATTGTCAATTTTTCCCTTGAGGGTAAGTCATAATAAACAAACTCAAAGAAAAGTGACAATGTATTAGACCTTGTCACTATAATGGGTCTTCTATCGCTCTCCTGACCCAGATAGGTCAAGCCATAAAAGAAGAGATAAACCAAGAGATTAAAAGTGGACAATCATGAGGGACAACCGAGAAAGCTCCAATGTGATATTTATTCTTTACCAACTAAAGGGATACTACTCATGCATTCCAATCAATATTGCAGGTAGAAAAGCTGTCGGTTTGCAAAATTGTTGCGCTTTTAAGTTTTGCAAAACCGATGCATTTTTTCATGAATTTGCAATAATCAAGGCAAAAAGTTAGGCTAAAAAAGCTAAAATGTTATGTATAAATTTACCCTTACTGAACTTACCATTTACTGCGTTTGTGCCTCTCCGGTCGGTTGTATTAATTGCTTGTTTTCCCAGTTTCTTGCTCAGTTACAATGACTGTGAACTGTTGATTTCTCGCTGTAATATAATCTTTTCATATAACAAGAACTTTGTGCAGAGGCTGAATGAAATTCATGTAGACATTATTAAAAAAAGATGTATTGAACACATGGCTTGGAGTACAGATTATATGTTAGTCACCTTTCAACAAGATATCATACAGTATTTCGAGAGAAAGAGTTTCAACAATTGGTGGTTTTGAAAAGGAAAGAAAATACATTCACATCGCTATTCAATTTTTGCCTGAAGGGTGAAGAGTTTGCTTTAAAGAGCAATACTGATTGTATTTCAGCAACATCAACAAACATGTAGAAGGATGGAGATCAAGTGGGACAGTAATGGGTGCGTATTCAGGCCTAAAGATGTCACACTTCTTCACAAAGAAAAGGCTACGATTCTATTCAACTGCTTGATTCCGTACGGTCCAGCATAATAAAGTACAATGTTTCAGCTAGAATGATTGCACATATATATGCCGCTCTCCCAACATTCCTTGGATGACTAACAAGTGCATCCCATTAGGGGCCTCGCTCATTGTTCATCTTTTTTTGCATGCTTTTGTAAACGATTTCCCCATGTTCAATATGCAATAGGGTCGGTCAGGATGAGCCTCCAGCCGTCATCCAATCTGCATACACTGGTCACAGCATCATAGATTGTCTGCCCAACTTAGTCATTGCTTTGAGATAGAGGGCGTACCGCAGGATAGGATTGCTTATTCTTCATAGGTATGGACTCACATATTGAAGGACTTTTCTGAACATACATGCGATTGGAGTAAAGCTGTACATTTTTTAGTCAGTATTGCATGACCAATGAATGTAGTGGGAGTGGTATATGTGCACTTTTTTGTATGATATTAAGCTTGAAAAAAGGCAATCGTTTAAGTCGAAACATTTCACTTTATTATGATGGACCATATGGAATTAGCAGCTGGACGGAATCTCTGATTGTTCGCCTCTTGATGCTGTAGCCTTTTCTTTGTCATGCAATGCCTTGAAGGTGGCACTTCTTGGCACTGAGCACAGTGAAGGTGTCCTGGTGCTGTCCTCCATTTACTTATACTTTGCCCAAATTCTTATTCACAGTCTTTGAATTTGCTACCAGCAAACACTTTGTAAGATGCTAATGATTGAGATGTAGCACATGGTCAAGGCTGTAAATCCTTTTGGCACACAAGTGGTTATAAGGCTAGGAGACACCATCATTGGGAAAGATGCACTAAATTCAGGGGCAGATTCGGAACTTAAAAGGGGCCTCATGTTGTAGGTGAGTCCAAACAACAAGCACAGGGGGCCAACAGAAGTATTACCTGATGCTGGATCTGTGCTTTGAGATGTCATCTATTCCTGGCTGGTTTCTCTGGGCCTGGATGAACTAAGCCCAGTGCACAACTGTACCAATTCAGCTTTTTACTGCACCAAAAAGAAAGCAGAGGGGTGGGTTTATATCAGAGAAGTTGCTGCAGATACCTGATGATGAAACAGGGGCTAGCATCCTTTCCATGCTACACAGCCACATTGGCTTCCGTAATAAAGGTCCCCCACCGCAGCCAGGTTGCAGTTGCTCCATTTTTCACAACCCCAATTCAGCCGTAATGAGGCCAGTGGAGTGCAGTGGGTCTGGGCATCTGCCAAGGTGCTGAGACTATCTCTGCCTGAACAGACCAGCCCGTGACCTGACTGACGTACCAGGATCTCTTTCTGTAAAGTCTATAGCCAATCCACCTTTGGCATTGGGAGCACCAACTGAAACTTTCCAAAAAGAACGGTGAAATTGTGGCTCAGTTGCTGGGTTCTTGGTGCAAATCCAAACTAGGACAATATCTACCTGGAGTTTTTATGTTTCCCCTGCTTTTGCATGGGCTTCCTTCAATACTGGAAAATATAAGGGTAGGTTATCTCCTTGGCACAAAATGCCATCCGTTGTATGTATAGTAATGGCATGGTACAGGCATGGGCTAGGAACTTAAAATAATTGTTATCCCTACAATCATAACCACCTGTACTATGAAATTAATGCATTATTTATCCTGCATGCTAAGCTCCATAAAAACATAGCAGAATTAATGTTTCTAGTTCATCCCCATGCACAAAACAGGAATAAATGTTAATCAGGAAATCCAATGTACTTCAAAATGGTACCACTGAAAACTATAGCTCATGTTGCGAAAAAAAATATGTTCTCATTAAGCTACGCTAATAGTAAAAAAAAATTATGTCTCTCAGAATGACAACACAAACACAATGATCTACAAACTGCAAAAAAGCCTTTTTATTAGGCAAAAGTAGTAAAAATACATGGAACTATAAATTTGGTATAGCCGTAATCACAAAGAATTAATAAATTTAACTGGTCATTTATACTACATGCCATAAGAGCAAAACCGAAAAAAAACTAATTCTGGAGTTTATGTTTTCGATTCTCATGAAAAAAATTGTACAGAAGTTTTTTAATACATTTTATTTACCACAAAAATAGTTTCATTACAAAATACAACTTATTCCAAAAAAAGTACAGCCTCGTACAGCTATATTGAAAGTAAAATTAAAGCGTTGTGGCTCTCAAATTACAGGGATGAAAAAAAACTGTGTGTCTTTAAAGGGGATGTGTCACGGGGTAACGTCAACAGGGCTGGATGCATAGCTGTACAACCGGGGACCCACTAACTCTATTGCCATTTTTTTCATACTCACTTCTTATCACTTGGACTCTTTTTAGGCCTGACTCAGGCAAAGTCAGTGTGCCAAGTGGGCTATCCCCAAACTCAGTCTTAATGAGTGATGTCAGACTGTCAATCAAGTCCAATGCCAACCAATAAAAGCAAACAGTAGAGACCAGCCACTTGACCCATAGACAGTGCTGGGAGCTGGACCTAAGTAGAGCCCATCCCTCTTTAAGGGCTCCGTCAGACGAGTGATTTTTTTTTTTTTTTTGCGCACACCTATGTGAGAACCATAGGTTTCCTATGAAGTGTTCATATATTCGTTTTTTAGAGGTGCAAAATACTCGCACCTGAAAAAGATAGGAGATGCATGCCTTGAAAGCACACCAGTAAGGTCCATGCTGCGCGTAAAGACAGAGGTGACAGGGGATGAGGGGACTCCCAGAGGGTTCCGTTAATCCCCACAGGGAGTCCCCTCATCACTGAACACTGTGACAGCACTGTCACAGTGTTTAGTGATGAGGGGTCTGCAGCGGGAATGAAAGAATTCCCTGTACCAGCGGGCACAGAGGACCACGATGCCATCCCATTGCTTTCAATGGGATAAAGGCAACCCCTGCAGTAATGATTTTCAGGGGAAGAGATGGCGTGAAATACAAGCCTTGACCCGAAAATCATCCCTAGCTGTAAAAAAAAAAAAAATCTACTCACCTACAAGTGCTATCTGGCTCTTCTCCCCATCCTCAGTCTTCATCTGCATCCTGGTGGCCGGGGATTGAAAAATCCCCGCCTTCAGATAGCGCTGCCTCTGATTGGCTGAGCAGCCATTCATTGAACGTAATGTGATAGTATTACAGTCTTCTCCTCAGGCCTCGGTGGTAGGGGATTCTTTCGTCCCCGCGGGGAGTCCCATCATCACTGAACACTGTGACAGTGCTGTCACAGTGTTCAGTGATGAGGAGACCTTCGTGGAGCAGCTGAGCTTCTATAAGCACAGCTGCTCCAAACAATTTTTTACGCGCATGTAACAAAATGTATGGAGCTTCGGTCACCTCATTTTGCACATCCTTGGAGCGCTTTTTTTTTCTTTTGCTCACGTAGGCGCGAAAAAAAATTGCTTGTCTGACTGTGGCCTAGAGAAGATTAGGAGCCCGCTGTCAGCACTGTGATGCACAGGGCTCAGAGCAGAAGAATTTGGCTCTGACGCATGTGTAGTGGTCGGCATTTCTAATTGCAGGTACTGCTGTAATTGATTTTAATGAGAGCTGCGCCTGCAGTTATGAGATCTGGTCACTACACAGGAAGCGGAGCCAACTGCTTCTACTAGTTTATCAATAGTATTTGCATGAAAATCCCTTTAGAGGCCATAATCAGCTGCGTTCTTAAAGATTTAATTGGGTTCCAAAGAAATCAGCCCTAGTAAACATAGTGTGTGTGCATGGCATGGAACCCCCTGGAGAGAATATATCTACCTAGAGCTGCATTTTAACTTGATTGTAAAGCTTGGCTTACACATAAGATCAAAGTAACCAAAAATGTCCGATCTTAACCGTTTCAATAGACCATCATTTTAAGATTTTCCACAATGGCTGACTGCCGATAAGGTGATCCATCTGGTTAATTAGCGATGCCTACCTCCAGCAACAGAGTCATCAACAAATGCAATTGCCAGGCGTGTTGGTTTGAAACACGTATGTGTTCTTGGCCCCATGCTTTCAGAACCATGTTGGGTAGTATTTTAATGTTTTTACAATAAATATTTTCTTTTAGCCACGGGAGTCTGATCTCTTTGGATTTATTTTATTAGGCAGATATAGGTAACATAATAACCAGTGTGATGGCTCAGTGGTTAGCACTGTTTTCTCGAAGTGCTGGGGTCCTGTGTTAAAGCCTGCCCAAGTACAACATCTATATAGATCTGATATGAAGACCGCTATAATCCCGCCAAAATGTCAGTCCTACATATTTATTAATATGACAACCCCAAAATCAATGTCCAAGACAGGGCTGCAGGAATTAGCCTTAAAAAATCGTTTATTGAAAACTACATATATAACAAAAACATTTAAAAAACAGAAGGAAATGCAGCATCAATACAAGGGAAACACATCACCAAGGTCACTCATATAAAAAGTTGCTAAAGAACATTATGCTCATATCAACCTACAATAGGCGCAACGAAGCACAATGTCATACACATAATAAAGTGTTACCACGTGAGCGAGGGTCTGGAAATCCCTGAGCCCCGATGCTGGAGGACAAAGTTCAGGGTGAAGCATGCGCGTGGGGGTGCAGGGATTTCCAGACGCTCAGTCAAATGGTAACACTTTATTATGTGCATGACACTGAGCTTGGTTGCGCCTATTATAGATTGATATGAGCATGTGTTTTCTGTCATTCACATGGGCGGTTGCTGTGCATTGGCAAAACAATATGGTACAACAAGGAAATCCCTTGATGCGCAGAAATCCCCAGAATGACTACTAATTAGAGATGAGCAAGCGTACTTGGTAAGGACAGATACTCGAGCGAGTATTGTTCTTACCGAGTACTTGCCTGCTCGCCCACAAAGATCCGGGTGCCGGCGTGGGTGAGCGCTGTGTTGTGGGAGTAAGCAGGAGGGAGCGGGGGAGAGAGAGAGAGATCTCCCTTCCGTTCTCCCCCGCCGCTCCCCGCCCCCCACCGACAATCCAATGCATCAGATGGTAGCGTATATCGACCGTGAAAACGCCGCCGATATACACTGGTGTGAATAAGCCCATAGGCCACTTCCACACTGATGATGCATTTTTTGTCCGGCTGCACAGCCGAAGAACGCAGGAACGAGAGCAAGCTGCGACCAAGTCACAGTTAAATCTTGCATTCTTTCGCCTATTCACACAGCTGTGTGCGGCATATATACATATATAGATGTTTGGACGCAGCTGAATCATCACCTAAAAATGCTCGTGTAAATAAGCTTACTTTTTTTTCACTGCCTGCAAAGATTTACTCAATGTGCTTAATAAAAGACATTAACAGTCCAACTGTTTGTGCATGTTAATAAATTGTGTTTGCCTATATTGTGACTTAAATAGCAATCAGATCACATTGAATTAGTAATCAATGTAGAAATCCAGGTCATTCAACAGGGTTCATTTACTTTTTCTTGAAACTGTTAATTAAAAAATAAAATACTGTTAACGTTTCTCCTTTATGAGCCGATCATCATTACAGCTGACCATTGCTGGTCACACTGATTGAACTGTCCCTTCAATCCATACAGACAGTAAACGTGGTGAAATTACGAGCCGATTTTTGGTTCCACCCTGTAGACTTTGGCATCTACTCATCTCTTACAATTAAAGCCAACAAGACTGTAATGTTCCATTTCCAGGGCATCATGTGATGTTCCAATAGCTTCATAATTTAATACATGCAACGGTTCAATTGGTTAAGATCAAACAACAGATAAAAACCCAATTTAGCTCAGTTTGACATAACGATCTTATTAGTGTTCTGCATTATGGTATATGAAATCTCATTAGCCACACTAAGAGCTAATGTAAAACATATCATTAATTCTTCAGGCAGTTACAAATAAAACTCATTTAACTGACTATGATTTAACCCCAGCCACATGGCAAGCAGCAGCAATTTACTACTACTCAGCACCTCCTGCAATAAAGAGAGCTTCCAATATTACAGGGTCTCCATACTTCCAGAGTACTCATAGCGTTAAAAAACAAGAATAGTACACTTTTAATGATGCCGCACTATGCAAAAATGCAGAGTATGGGCTTAGTCAGACGGGCGTTTTTTGCCACGATTTGCGCATGCGCATGCGTCCGGCGATTTTTTAAAACCATTGCTTCGCAATGGTATCGGACACATGAGCGCTTTTTATGCGCTCGTCCGAAAAATTATAGAACAAAAAATCGCAGATCGCACCTATCTGCGATCTGCGATTCCTGTTTGCTTCTGTATATGCGCTCAATGGGGCCGGCGGCAGCAGCGCCGACCCCATTGAGAACATATAGAAGACAAATCATTCTTCTCTGCCACAGCTGTAACAGCTGTGGCAGAGAAGAACGATGTTTGCCCATTGAATTTAATGGAGCGGCAATACAGCCGCTCCATTGAAAGCAATGGGCTGCCGGCGTGCGCGGGGTTAATTGTCGGGAAGGGGTTAAATATATAAACCCTTCCCTGCAATTCATGCTAAAATGTGTTAAAATAAAAAAAAATTGTATACTCACTAGAGATGAGCGAACACCAAAATGTTCGGGTGTTCGTTATTCGGAACGAACTTCCCGTGATGCTCGAGGGTTCGTTTCGAACAACGAACCCCATTGAAGTCAATGGGCGACCAGAACATTTTTGTATTTCGCCGATGCTCGCTAAGGTTTTCATGTGTGAAAATCTGGGCAATTCAGGAAAGTGATGGGAATGACACAGTGACGGATAGGGCAGGCGAGGGGCTACATGGTGGGCTGCATCTCAAGTTCACAGGTCCCACTATTAAGCCACAATAGCGGCAAGAGTGCCCCCCCCCCCCCACTGTCAGCATAAAGATCGTCCTCCTCTGGCACAGCTGTAACAGCTGTAGCAGAGAAGAACGATGTTTGCCCATTGAATTCAATGGAGCGGCAATACAGCATGTTCCACTGAATGCAATGGGCTGCCGGCGATCGCAGGATGAATGGTCGGAAAGGGGTTAAATATATAACCCCTTTCCTGCAATTCATCCAGAAATGTGTTACACTAAAAATATATACCGGCGTATAAGGCGACGGGGCGTATAAGACGACCCCCCAACTGTCACCTTATACGCCGGTAATACAGTGGAGCAAAGAATAAAAATCATTACTTACGTTTTTAGATGATCTGCGGCGCTCCTGCAGGCTGTCACTCCCTCCTGGTCCACGGCAGAGTATTGCTTTCTCCACGAAAGACTTTAAATCCCTGCCTCCAGAAAGACACGTGCCTTCAGCCAATCACAGCCAATGACAATGATGTCATTGAATGGCTGTGATTGGCTGTGTTTCTGGAGGCGGGGATTTCAAGCCTTGAAATCCCCGCCTCCAGAAACACAGCCAATCACAGCCATTCAATGACATCATTGTCATTGGCTGTGATTGGCTGAAGGCACGTGTCTTTCTGGAGGCAGGGATTTAAAGTCTTTCGTGGAGAAAGCAATACTCTGCCGTGGACCAGGAGGGAGTGACAGCCTGCAGGAGCGCCGCAGATCATCTAAAAACGTAAGTAATGATTTTTATTCTTTGCTCCACTGTATTACCGGCGTATAAGGTGACAGTTGGGGGGTCGTCTTATACGCCCCGTCGCCTTATACGCCGGTATATATTTTTAGTGTAACACATTTCTGGATGAATTGCAGGAAAGGGGTTATATATTTAACCCCTTTCCGACCATTCATCCTGCGATCGCCGGCAGCCCATTGCATTCAGTGGAACATGCTGTATTGCCGCTCCATTGAATTCAATGGGCAAACATCGTTCTTCTCTGCTACAGCTGTTACAGCTGTGCCAGAGAAGAAGGATTTGTCTTCTATATGTTCTCAATGGGGTCAGCGCTGCTGCCGCTGGCCCCATTGAGCGCATATAGAATGCATCCATAGCGAGCCACGGGAGGGGCAGATTTCAATACTCGGGTGACACCTTATCTCCCCAGCCACTCACAGCAGGGGGGTGGTATAGGGCTTAAACGTTGCAGGGGGAAGTTGTAATGCCTTCCCTGTCTTTATATTGGCCAAAAAAAAGCGCTAACGTCTCAGGGAAGAAAGTTAAATTAACCAGAACACCGCATGGTGTTCGTTACGAATAACGAACATCCCGAACACCCTAATATTCGCACGAATATCAAGCTCAGACGAACGCGTTCGCTCATCTCTAATACTCACCTTTCCGCTGCAGCCGGAGTCCAGCCGCGGCCGCTGTCAGTTCTCCTGAACTGCTTCTCGGCACTATTCAGCCGGCGGGGCTTTAAAATCCCCGCCTGCTGAATGATCTGCTCTGATTGGTCACAGCCTGACCAATCAGAGGCCGGTTTCACTCACACACCCATTCATGAATTCATGAATGGGTGAGTGACTGCTGCCTCTCAGCGCTGAGCCAATCAGGGGCAGGTCTGACTCACATCCATTCATGAATTCATGAATGGGTGTGAGTGAGGCATGCCTCTGATTGGCTCAGCGCTGAGCCAATCAGGGGGCAGGTCTGACTCACACCCCCTTCACACCCACTGCAGGACGGCTGCCCGGAGCTGCAGGCAGAAGGTGAGAATGCAATTTTTTTTTATTTTAACACATTTTAGGATGGATTGCAGGTAAGGGCTTATATATTTAAGCCCTTACCGACAATTCATCCCGGGCTCGCCCGCAGCGCATTGCTTTCAATGGAGACGGCTGCATTGCCGTCTCCATTGATTGCAATGCGCTGGACAGCTCCGGCCCGTTTCTAATGAAACGCGGCTAGGAGCAGATTTTCGGGCGATTTGCGGGCGACTTGCGCGCACCGGTCACGCGATTTGCGGATGCGCATCCGTCATGCGATCCGCAAATCGCGGCAAAAAACGCCCGTCTGACTAAGGCCTATTACTGTATGCAAAGCATAGTGCTGAAGAACAAAATCTGTGGGCTCAATTGGTAGAGCTAGGGGTCAAGGGAAAACATCCAAATGCTGATATAACCCTATTAAATTAATAGATGTACTGTATAGCAATGGGTTAAAGTTGTCTGGTTCATTAAACTGATTTTTAAATATCCTACAGGTATTAAAAAATTATGTTTTAATAAAGGTGAATCCATTACTCAGGATTAGCTTTGAGCGAACTGAATCAGTTAAAAGAACTTTGTTAAATGTTCGGTTCACAGCAGACAGAACTTAAGGCAGTTCACTCCAACTGAACCATCACCAATAGCAATAACCCTGGCAGCGCTTTTGCTTTCCAGTTGTGGGGTCCCTGGTTCAAATCTACGAACATCTGCATGGAGTTTGTAAGGACTCCCAGACTTTCAAAGTAATAATCTTTATTTAACTCCATGCATATGTAGCCCTCAGGCCACTTTCACACAAGAGTATATCGGCCCGCCGTTTTCACAGTCGGCCGATATACGCTGTGATCTGATGTATTGGAATCACGTGGCCATATTCCTGTGACGTACAAGCGCCCGGCCGGCCAATATAGAGCCAGGTGTTTTTACGTTGGACCCAAAAGATAGTCCAGGAACTATCTTTTGTGCCGGAATACATCAGCTGCTGCATGGGCTCCTATGGGAGCCAAGGACAGCGGCTGGAGAAAAGAGGTGGGAGGGAGTTTAGCAGCGTGACTGCTAAACTCCCTCTCTCTTTTCTCCTCCCCTCAGGCTAATTGCAATGGGAGAGGGTGGCATGGGGGTGGAGCTAAGCACTGCCCCATTCCACCTCCTCCCATTGCTGGCTGCAGACAAAGGGTGGGATGGGGGCAGAGCTAAGCTCCCACCCCCTCCCCGCCCCTTGGTATTGGAGGAGCAAATTGGTATTGCAGGAGCAGATAAGCAGGGTGTAGTTGATTACAATGCAGTGCTATCTCTAGATCAGATGGCAAGGTGGTGGGAGATGAGTTGGGCTAAAAGCACAGCCTAATTGTATTATAGGCAGGTGGGTGGGGGATAGATGATCTCAATGCAGAGCAGAGCATGACAAAATAGTAGTACTATTAGGTGCAGCATGCTAGGGGATGAGGGCTTGTGAGATGCTCATCATCTTCCTATATCTCCCAACACTGTCATACAGCTCTCTGTAGTAAGATTTCTCTCTGAATTTCCTCATTTATAGATGACTATATGCTGATTTCTTCCTGTCACTGCAGAAAGCCCCTGAGTGGTCGTTTCTCACAAATTCCTTACTGTGTAATGTGCCCCCTTCACACCATGGACCTTAGCTCAGAAGAGCAGGCTAGGGGATGGGGTGAAAATCAGTCAACAGTTTACTCTTGCTGAGGGATTTATCTAATCTGTCAATCCTCTAATCCGCAGTGTCCTGGAAAAAAATGGTAAAAGCATAGAAACCAAATGATCTGAATTTTTTAATGACAACTGCAATGGGCGAGCCGAGCGTGCCAAAGTAAGGGAGACTAAGAGGTTTGCAGATGGGTTGTCACAGGTGGCTCTGTGGTCCCTCCTGACAGTGGCACTAAAAGTGCTCTGCTCAGGGTTTTATATTTAACAGGAAGGCCTGTTTTGTCACGTGTGACGCCAGTACTTCAACCAGGATCCTTGGGATGGAATGCCAATGAAATAAGACGCGTCCAGTTGCTTGTAGTAGTAAACTGGGAGTACTCAGATTTACTAAGCTGATATTTGCACCGGTAAATATACAATCTCCAAAAACTGTACTTGTTAATGGTACAAGTAGATACAGCAGTATGCAGTGAATTGAACACAATGAAGAATACAGCAATATTGACTTGAATCAGAACTGACTTCAATGCTCTCTCTTCTTTTCTCTGAAACTGATTTGTAAGACATTTTTGCCACTAGTTGCTCTAGCTGAAGGGATGATTAAGGTTTAACAAAGTGTAGGTAAAGCAGAGTGTAAGGGTCACTAGACTAATCCTGGCTTTAAGTTCACGGGTAATTTTAGACTCACTGTTTTAGTGGAAGACCAACCTCTGGAAGATTCTCCTCCTCTCTGCTGTGGGACTCCAAGGGAGCGGAATAAGACCTCGCTCAACCTTGGGAAGAATGTGCTGATCACTGCTTTCTCTCTCTCTTGTACAAGTACCTCCTCCTTCTCTGACACGACCTCTATCCTCCTACGTCTGACTACAACCTCCTCTCTCTCACTCCTGGCTGCATCTCCCTAACTGCTCACTGCCTCCTCCTTATATATCCTCTTCTCCTTCTCGCACTTTCTCTATTCCTCCCACTCTGGACTAGTGTTGCTGCTTTCCCACCCTTGGACTCTACACCAGTGAGTTTAAAGCTGACTATCAGCCAATAGGGCACCAGCTGACATCAGGGCAAAGCTCTAGGCTCAGGGGAGAAACAGGATCTCTCCTACGGATGCACCTTCTATGTCCAAGGACGGCACATAGACAGGTGTGACAGGACAGGAGTTGCTGTGAGTGTTCTGTAGGACCTGCTGGGCCACTACACAACCAATTGCAAAAGTCTTCATTTCAAAAAGCAAAGAAAAAAAAGAGTGTGAAGGTATACAAATTAAAGAAAGGAAGACTAGGACTAATAACCTGAGCAAAGATTCTTTAGCAGATCCCATGGAAGCCAAAAACAAGGACTACTTTTATAATAAATATACACTGTGGTAATGGCCACCCAACCAATGCAAAAGCAATTATTCGGACCTAGAAGAGACAGTAAGATCTTGTATTTTAATATCTGTCCTCCTGTCTTGCCTATCCCTTTGACTACAGTCTCTTATACTTTATCTTAATGATATCTCTATTCTAGTAGCTTGGCTGTCTTCTGATCACAGATACCCTTCATATGTCTTTGCTGAGATCTTTCCTTTTACACGTTTTCTCACTCGGCAATAACAGCAGTATTACACCGCTAGATATACACCAATAAACCTCAGATTGAAAATAGATGTTATTTTATTAGTGGAATTCGTACTCTATATTCTCTATACAAACCCATTTCCTTATTTCCTAGCTACCATGTAATCTCTGTATCCAGATATCTCATGTAACTTTATCCATAAATGTATGGCTTAGGAGCAATAGATTTATTGAACCTGTGAAAGAAAAACACGTGTTGTACACATTCTTGACCATTATTGTGGATTTACCAGGTATTCATAAAGGAAAGATATTTGAAGTAAAACTCCAGAACATATTTAATTTCTGTGGAATTAGCTAGATGACACTTAAGAAAAGCAACACTCTTTCCACATTGCTAGAAAACAAGACCGAATTGTGAATCTATAAAAGAAAGAAAATGAGGGTTCGTTTACATCTGCGCTATTGGTCTGTTATGGAAGCACACCCACTAGTCTAATGGATCTATCTTAGGATGGTAGCGAGCAGCGCCAAAGGGACCTCATGGACTATAATAGGGGTTTCTTTAGTTTCTGTCCAGTCATCCGGCATTTTTCAGGACGAAAAGGAGTGACATGTGAAGGTGACTGCTAAATCTGCATGCCTTGCGTAGATGTAGAGTGGTCACCTCTCCCACAGAACTCCCACAATATGCAGGATAACAGCGTCATACTGGGGTTCCCCGATCCACCAGAGGAAATCTTCTAAGGGCCTACCAACCATCCACACAGGACATGTGCCCATCCATCTACCCTTAATACATTAATAAAAAGATTATCCAAGTTGTTTTCTGAAACAGCCAAGTTCCCATACAGTAACATAACTAACCAGCATATACTCACCTCTGCTGGCTCCCTGCTGTGTCACACAGCACTGTTTCAGCTTCCCCTTCAATGTCATGTTTACAGGCTGCCCTGAGTTCTGTCATTGGCTGAAGCAGCCTGTAAACAAATGACAGGAGAGGAGGGCTGAGCAGGGAGTGGGGAGAGGTGAGTATATGCTGTTTAGTTATTTTAGTGCATGGGGAATGGGGTTTTGCAGAAAAAACAACTTGGTCAACTTTAGCTTTGTTAATAGTTGATTTATGAACCAAGAAAAAAATAGACTGTAACAAGTGATGGGTTCCAAAGTCAACTCCACAGCTTCTGCTAGGCATTTGGGTACATTTTATATGGGTATATAGGAAAACCACAGCGCTCGAGTATTTGAGGGGCAGAATAGTAGGATCCCAATCCCGAATAAAATGTAGTAAAACTGCTGTCCATTCGGATAATCAATTGAATGTATTCTATTTATTTCCCATACTCTTCTATGACAATACAGACAGGTGGTAAAAGTTTTTTAGACCATGGATTGCTAAGAGTGTCAGGCAAAGAAAAATAAAAACCATGTGTCAGCGCTTATATATGGCACTGTAACCATTTTAGGCAATATCATACCTAAGTGCTGACACATTGTTGCCATTCTCTTCTGTCATGATATTGTAAGGTAATGGTGGAGCTCCTTGCTCCATTGGTGGTCCCTCCAATGGGTACTCTAAGGCCTTAGTCAGACGGGCGTTTTTTCGCGCGATTTGCGGACCGCATGACGGATGCGCATGTGCAAATCGCGTGACCGGGGGCGAAAAATCGCAGGAAAAATCTGCACCTAGCCGCGTTAATCGTCGCAGCAAAACACCCGTCTGACCGGAGTAAAATCGCCGTGCGCATCAAAATGCACATGAAACTTAGACTGGCCAGCGAAAAAAACGCAGCTAGCTGCAGTAAATGATTTTGGTGCGCACATAAAACGCCCAACGCAGATAGGCGCGATCTGCGAATCGGCGTGTCCTTTAATTTATCGCATATCCGCATAAAAAGCGGACATGTGACCGATACCATAGCGAACCATTGGTTCTATATATGCGCGAATCGCATGCGCAAATCGCGTGGAAAAACGCCCGTCTGACTAAGGCCTAAGTGTTGGAAATAAGCAATGCAGTGGCCCGGGCATGACATTGCTTGAGGGACACCAGAGAGATGAATGCCAGCAATGCCAGCCTACCCTGGTGACACAACTAGTGTGTCACCAGGGATGTCAACAAGAAGTGAAGGGCCTTAAAATGCACATTTCGTGCTATGAGAAAACAGTTTAAAGATGTGTCAGGTGTATTTAAAGTAAACCTTTAATGAGGTACCTCGCTGACACCGACAATCCAAGTAGGCATGTAGAATATCTTTAATCCTCGATCCGTCACTTCACGGAGAGCCGCAGGAAAAATAACAAGCACACCACAATTTGGGGCTTGATAAATCAAAGTGCAAAAATAAAAATATAGATCCGTGCCCAAAGGATAAGATATAGATTAATCGAGCGTACTTTTATTAAATACAAACAGAGCAACGCGTTTCGGTAAACATCCGATACCTTTTTCAAGCTCATATATTTGCAACAAGAGACACACAAACATATATACAAAACGTACATGCCCGTGTAATTGCTTGCAGACACGCCGAAGGGCATTCTCCGCAATCAGAGCGCGGATCTATATTTTTATTTTTACATTTCGTGCTGTATCGTAAAGAAGAGTGGCATATGCCGCATGAGCAGCCACTGCATCCTGCTAGGCGTGAGGCAAGGGCCTAGTGCAGACCTGAGAGCTAAAAGAAAGGGCCCAGTGATGAGTGAGTCCTGGTGACCAGAGGCCCAGAGATAAGTGAGGACATGTGCAAAGACCTATGCAGTAGTTGCAGCACAGGTGAAGTACAAAGGGGCCCATGGTGACCACAGGGACCAGTAGGTCAGAGTCCAGAGTCCCAAGTTGACCAGGGCCATTTATATAAAGCTGATTGCAATTATGGGACTATGGATATGGATGATCTCCGCAACGCAGCAAAAGAGAGCACTAGTGTGTGGAAAGAGAGGGAGGCTTCCTCCATGCAATGATCAGATGATTGGGTCCATGAAGACTGGTGAGGGATCACTCTGTACATATAACCCATTAGGATGGGGAGGCCTAATAATGAAACTGTACATTTAGCGGATGTTTGACCCTTTTTAGTGTTCAGGACTGTTTTGAAGTCTGATGTGCCCTCCTGTGGAGTGAAGCATTTAAAGTCTGAGTACAGTAAAGTTTTCTGTGTGCAGTAAAAACTTTTCCATCTCCGTCTGTCCACCGCCATACCAATATTAACACCCTAACTACATTACAACAATCTTGTCAATCAGAAGGCTCAATGGTTGACCGTCAACCCAAAATGTTTAGCAAATGTCTTTATTGCCATAAAAGAGTATAGAAAATCCAGACAACCTACAAAGTTGATCCATTTTCCATTCTTGATACATCAGACTAATTAAAATTGGTCGTGAAAGTATGTATACTTTTTAAAGTTACCAAAGTGTTACCCTGTTTAAAGATAGTCCAGTAACTGCCGTAAAAGTGGGAAATTTGGTGTCATACCTAGAGATGAGCGAGCGTACTCGGAAAAGCACTACTCGCTCGAGTAATTTGCTTTATCCGAGTATCGCTGTGCTCGTCCCTGAAGATTCGGGTGCCGGCACGGAGCGGGGAGCTGCAGGGGAGAGCGGGGAGGAACGGAGGGGAGATCATTCTCTCCCTCTCTCCCGCCCGCTCTCCCCTGCTCCCCGCTGCGACTCACCTGTCAGCCGCAGCGGCACCCGAATCTTCAGACCCGAGCACAGCGATACTCGGATAAAGCACATTACTCGAGCGAGTAGTGCTTTTCCGAGTACGCTCGCTCATCTCTAGTCATGACCAAAGTTTTGCCTCTACCTCCAGTTGTGTTTTTCTGGGAGGAGAGAATGCAAGCAAATCTGAATCCTGACTTCACTCAGGGCTAGTAGATTTGCTATTATTTTGAACATTAAAACCCCCTTTTCCTCATTGGTAATTGGTAATTTGGTAAATATCCCATGTGGGGATTATAACATTAGCTTCCCAGCTTTGAATGCAAACTCAGTTGTGAAATAATTGCTTTCCTTTATAATTTTGCAGTTGTTTTACTACAACCATAAAATGTGTGCATCCTGAGGTTATGAGCCGAACACAATTAGCCAGTGTGCCAACCCTTGTCGGATGAGCTTCTATGGCATTTCTATGGCAGCTTGTCCGATAATAACATATATTGAGAGTCTTAAACAGCATTTACTAATGTTTACCAAAAGAACTATCTCTACAAATAGGAATCATTTCCAATGTCCACAGCAAGTGCACCTGTTCTATAGAATAATTATATGACATCCAACCCACCAGTCTGTGATTTGGAGGAGAAATAACAGATAGGCTACGAAAACACATTAATATCCATTGTGGGTTAATGCACCCGAGGGTCCGCTCCTTTAATATGTCAGTGCCATTAGTGCAATTTGCTGCTAGGAGAAACTGATTCATTTAACATATCACTGCCAATAATAATAAGCCTAACAGATTTCATAACTATTTCTGAGCCCGAGATAAAATGGGCACAGAACTCGTATGACTCTATATATAACTTGTGCCTGGATAATATATCTATAGAAGAAAACAGGCCTATTCAGACTGATGTCTGAAGCTGCAGATGAAGACACTCTGGAGTCCTTTTATTTATATGCAGTAGCCGTCTAAGTTACACTAACTTTGATTTAGTCCATCTATCCAGATGTATTGATATCTGTGTCATTTGCTTGTTATAAAATATTTGCATTTAAAGAGAGAAAAATGAAGATGCGGGGGCGCAGCATGATCACTTTAAACTAAGAATAATGTATTGCTTAGATTTCTGGAGCAAAAAATGCAAGTTTGTGGCATCTATCAATATGACGCATTGATTATACCATTTACTAGGTATGTTTAAATTGCAGTATTCATCAACCCTGCGCCTCGAAACATACATACTGTAAGCAAATTCAGTAGATGTTTTTTTCTTGCTAGTTGATGTGCTTAGTTATAGCTCAGGAATCACTAGACTCTAGGTTGCTTCATAGCACAATTAAAGCAAAAGATGTCACTTAAAGCAAATGTCCACTTGTGAGATTGAAATAATATGTAAGTCAGCACCTATAGAGGATATTCATCTGCTATTTATTGTCCCCAGATTTTGCTGCTTGGCAGCTTTTTAGATTAGCTTCAGTAGGACAGAGATTGATCTGCGACTACACATGACCTACAGGCATTCTGAGGTAGTTTGAGACACACCCCCTATCTCATCATTGGTTTAGGGAGACACACCTCTGTTTCATCATTGGTTTAGGGAGACACACCCCCTGTCTGATCATTGGTTTAGGGAGACACACCTCTGTCTCGTCTTTGGTTCAGGCTGCTGCTCCTTATCTTCCCCTCCAGCTTTGCCTCTACTCATTTACTGCTATGTACAGATGTAGCAAATCTTTGCTTAATTTTGATAACTTGCTGCAAAACGTTATCTTATCTCAACACAACAAAAGCCATTGAAAAGCTATTGCAAAGGCAAAAAAAATTGTGGCACAGAACGTTTTCTCAAAGAGAACCTGTCATCTTCCTACAGCACCATAAACTAAGTTATGGTGCTGTTAGGGAAGGTGACAAGGAAGCCGGGAGAGGTATTTTGTATACTCACCTAATCCCACACTGTCACCCGCTGAGTTACGCAGGTGGCATGAAAATCTGCCCATTTTCATAGAGCAGTTTTCAGCCAATCAACTTTTACTGAATTCAGTTGCTTTATCTGTGGAAGGCGATTGGAAATGGGAGATAAACCAGTGGACCAGACTTTGACTTTCCCAGAAGTCACCAAATTATTCCCAATCCTGCAAATAGAGGATAAATGTTTTTCATGGGATAACCCCTTTAAGGCCCAAAATAACTGCATCCTCAAGGCGTAAACCTTCCTGATTCCATTTACTGACAGCAGGATCTATGCGGGGCTCAAACTGTTGCTACTCAGAAGCCGAGCCATCTTCATACATGGTAAGTGTCATCCCTTTTTGACAACTGACACCAACCTGCAACTGACGCGATCAGAGATAACATCTGTCACAGCTCTTAATCCTTTAAATGCCCTAATCGGTCCCGAACAAAATTATGTAGAGCCGTCCAGGTGTCATGGCAGCCAGGGGTCTTCTGAAGGTCCACAGGGCTGCCATGAAAGATTTCCTGGTCAGAATAGATTGCTGGTTAGAATACCACACAAAGCAATACTAGAGTATTGCAATATACTGTGTGAGCGATCAAACAATAGCCAGCTCAAGTCCCCTCTGGGGACTAAAGAAAAGTGTAAAAAAAAGTAAATTAATGTTTTTTGATTATTATAGAAAAATATTAAAAGTTGAAAAAAAAATTTTTCCCAGTCGTCACATTAAAAAAATTAAATAGTGATATTACTGTGTCCAAAGTATTAAAATATCCCATTATTAATCCTGTCCGTTGAATGGTGTCAGAGAAAAAAACAATATGCGATGCCAGAATTACTCTTTTTTGGTCTCCATATCTGCAGGAAAAAAAGAAAAAGCGATCAAAAAGTTGTATGTACCCCAAATGGTATCAACAAAAACTAACAGTCACCCTGCAAAAGGCAAGCCCACACACAACCCCATAGATGAAAAAATAAAAAAGCTTTGAGGGTCGGTCAAAAGATAGTGACATAAAGGTGCTTGATTATTTTAAGTGGTACATCATGAAAAAAAAAAAAACTACCGCATATTTGGTATCACTGTAATCCTACAGACACACAGAATTAACATAACTTTTTTATTGCAGCATGAACACAGTCAAAACAACTCCTTTCACCGCTCCAAGATAAAGTGGCACTATTGTGTTTGGTTTTTTTTCATTTCGCCCCACTTAGAAATGTTTCCATTTTCCAATGCATTATATGGTACTGGTACTGTACCATTGAAAAATACAACTCATCCGGAAAAAAAACAAGCCCTCATGTAGCTATGTCACTGGAAAATCCAAAAAAGTTGTGATTTTTTATTTTTGAAAGGGGGAGGGAAAAAATAAAAATGACAAAAACAAAAAGGGTTGTAACTTGTAATGGGAAAGGGTCCATATAGAAGCAGGTGCTGTATATGATTTATTATTAGGGTTAGGAAATCCTTTGAAATATGATATATAGATGGAGTAGACTGTATCCCTGTGCACAAAGTACCATAAAAATGATTACTGTTGCATAATGTATCTCCTATGAGCAGAGCTAGGTTCCATCCAAAGAATTGCTGTGCTGGGGTGCATGGTGTTTGGCAGTGCACTCCACCCCATCTGCGGGCAGCATATCCATCAATCACCTTCAGATTAGATAAAATCATTTCTTTCTGTTTTATTCTGTAGGACTGAATTTCTCACTGCCTCATGCATCTTGCTGAATGATGAATTGGCCCCACAGAATGTAATATGAGGTGATGTATTATCTTACATGAGATGATATCAGCAACTTAATGAAGAAACTCTGGGTCTCTGGAGACCCTCGCTGATCGATGAGTTGGGTCAATTGTCCCAAGACTTGTTTGCAAACCAGTGAGTCTGAGATCACAGCCAAATTCATTCACAGGGCAAATAAGCCACGTATTGTGTCTTTCATTCATTCAGAGGGAAAAGAAGAAGGATGGAGCTGGTCGGTGACTAGTCTAGTACAACATGGTGTTTGAAAGTGCTGCTATTAGCCGCTATTACAATGCCATGCATTTAGAGTATTTTCTAAGCACTTAGCCAGAGCAAAATTGTTAGATGGTCTAAAGCAGAAAATATGATGTTGTAGACTAGTTATAAGGCTGCGAGCGAATGATGGGGCAGATATCTGAAACAGCAACACGGCTGGATGCTTAGTGTAGCAAATGGCCTCTGTGCAGCCTTCCTGGCATTTCAGTGAAAGGTGAGTCTGGTATACAAATTGGAGGAAGAAATCACAGCTGTAATCAAAGTGAATTTTTATGCAGCTTATTCACTTTATTAAATAGATACTCTTGCATACACTTTCAGAAAGCAAAAGACAAGAAAGCTTCAGGAGAGAAGTAGAAGGAAAATGGATTTGCTCCACTGATTATTTGTATATGCGAATGTGGGGAATATGCAATGGCTTAGAAATCCTAGATGGTCAGATGACAGCTTAAAGGGACAGTCCCATGAAATTAAGATATCACTAGCTGATCATGGGGAGTCTGAACACTGGGGCCCTTGTTAATCAGGAAAACGGGTTCTGGATCTCTCTTGAATTTAGCAATGGTCTCACATGCATGCCATTCATTTTAGTTACACCGCTTGATAGTTGAGTGCTTAAAATCAGCTATCTCCAGTGGTGCCAGTGAAATAAATTGAGCAGTGGTGAGACTACCAATCCATTCATCGATGGGGGTCCCAGGCCCCAATGATCAACTAGTTATCCCCTATCTTGAGGCTTTTCATCTCTAGTAGTGATGATCACACTTTTTATCAGTTTGATTTTGCTAATACATCCCATTTAGGCAAAAGTTTCCCTATAACTGGTGGATAACATTAAGAGCCATAAAAGCCCTGCATAACGGAAGAAGGAAGAAAAAATGCGAAAGAATGAAGAATGAGGAAGAAGACTCTTCTTTTTCCTTCTTTCTGCTTCTTCGAAGGTTTTTTTCCTTCCTCCTTCTTTTGTCTTCCTGCTTGCTCTTCTTTATTATTCCTGGTAGAATCTTCTTCCTCCTTCTTCCTTTTCCTTCTGCCTTTCTCCTACTTCTTCTTCTTTCTTCTTCTTCTTTGAAAAAAACATTTTAGTTGGCTCGTCTGGGACAAACCAGGGGAGTTTCAGATGCACGCCAAAACAAATTTTTGGTAAAGTCGACCTGAAACAGGGTTTGACTGTTTTGGTTCACTCAACAGTATTCTTTAGCACTAGTTATTTGCTTTCTCTTTCAGACCCATAGAAATGTATTAAATGGTAGTCTGCACACATGAGCGCAGTTTTATTAATATGGGGAATCCAGGGAAACCAGTTCTCATGATTAGTATTGGCCCTGGCAGTCTGAACCCCCAGTGATCAAATATTTATCACTTTCCTGTGGATAGATGATAGTTATTTTTGTGGGACTACTCCTTTAATATACCTTTGTAGCTATTCTGATACAGCACTCAAACCGCTACTGTAGAAAGGCAATTACAATTTTGTAACCGTGGTATTGAAAGGTGGACATTAACTTTAAAGGCTCTTTATAACTTTTATCTACTTGGTACTGGTATCAGTTATTGTACAGTGAAAGGGGTTTTCACTAATGTCCCGTTGTAGAAGTAAATGATTGGGTCTCTCAGGGATGTATCCCATGCAGATATTTGTCCTTACCTCCATAGCAAATAGAGCAGGATGTTAAAGTGCTGCCCAATTCTAAATAGAATGTATCCCAGGGAGTCCTTAAGGTTTACAGAAAAAAGGAAGAGTTTGGAATTTAGCTGAACTAAAACAAAGCAAACCATTTTTTAATCCCTTAAACATATATGTGTGCAAATATATATGTGTGTGTATATATGTATATATATATATATATATATATATATATATATATGTTTTGTTTTTTATTATTATATTTGTATTTTAATATGTTCCTCTTGCATTTTTAAATTTGCTACGTGCCCTAAAGGTGTTAAAGTGATTAACATTGCTCCTGTCAAGGGGTGGGATACATTGTCCAGCAAGTGATCAGTCAGTTCTTGATATTGTTCATGTGGATGTTGTAAAAACAAAACTCCCATGCCCCCAAAATGACCAAATTGCCTTTTTTTCCTATGTCATTCCACATAGAAATTTGTAGAAGTTTTTCGGCACATTAAATAGTACCACTGAAAAATACAACCTGCCCTGCAACAACCAAGCTTTCAGACATCTATGTCAATGGATAAATAAAAGAATTATGATTTTTTGAAAGTGGGAGGGAAAAAACAAAATTGGAAAAATAAAAAGGGCCGTGTCATTAAGGAGTGAATGCTGGATGCAATAGAAAACTGTCAAAACATACAATTTATTGCAGCTTGCTGAGTTTGGGGCTGTGCAGCTACAGATCAGTCAGAGTTTCCATACTGACTCAGCTCTTTACTGAAAGCACATACTAGGGGTATGAGCATCAGAACTGGACATTGGAGCAATGGAAGATGGTGACTTGGTTGGATAGATCCTTTATATTATGTGGACAGCCAGGTGCATCACTTACCTGGGGAAGAGATGGCACTAGGATGCACTGAAGACCAGTTGGTGGAGATAATGTGATACTCTCGGCAATGTTCTGCTGGAAATCCTCAGGTCCTGGCATTCAAGTGGATGTTACTATGACACTTACCACCTACCTAACCATTGTACAGACCAAGCACACCCCTTCATGGCAGAAATATTCCCTGATGGCAGTAGTCACTTCCAGCAGGATAATACATCCTACCAAACCATAAATGTTGTTCAGAAATGGTCTTAGGAACATGACAAAGAGATCAGGGTGATAATTTGGCTCCAAATTCCTATATCTCAATTAAATTGTGCATAGAATCATAGAATAGCAGATTTGGGAGGGACCTCCAGGGTCGTCGGGGTCAACCCCCTGCTCAATTCAGAATTCACTAAATAATCCCAGACAGATGTCTATCCAGTCTCTGTTTGAAGACTTCCATTGAAGAGAACTCACCACCTCCTATGGTAACCTGTTCCACTCATTGATCACCCTCACTGTCAGAAAGTTTTTTCTAATATCTAATCTGTGTCTCCACCCTTTCAGTTTCATCCCATTGCTTCTAGTCTTTCCTTGTGTAAATGAGAATATGGCTGATCCCTCTGCACTGTGACAGCCCTTCAGATATTTGTAGACAGCTATTAAGTCTCCTCTCAGCTTACTTTTTTGCAAGCTAAACATTTCTTGATCCTTTAACCATTCCTCATAGGACATGATTTGCAGACCACTCACCATCTTGGTATCTCTTCTCTGAACTTGCTCCGGTTTGTCTATGTCTTTTTTGAATTAGGGTGCCCAGAACTAGACACTGTATTTCAGATGAGGTTTGACTAAGGAAGAGTAGAGGGGAATAATAACCTCACGTGATCTAAACTCTACGCTTCTCTTAAGCCCCCTGCACATGGGCGGAAATTCTGGGGCGGGGATTCCCGCAGAATTTCCGCCCGTGGAAGCTGCCATAGGATTGCGTTAGAAAATAAAATCCTGGGCAGACGGACGTGATTCATCCGCGTGAAATAATGTGCGGAAAACAAATTGCGGCATGCTCTATTTCTGGGCGGCGCTCACAGAAATGTCACTCTCCGGCTGCTGGCTCCGCTCTGTGCATGTGCGGGAGAGGTGAGTGCCATGCTGGTCCCTTGCAGGAGCTCGGTTCGGGTCCCACTGCGAGAATTCTCACAGTGGGATCCGACCTGGCCATCTGCAGGCGGCCTAATACATCCCAGAATTGTGTTTGCCTATTTTGCTGCTACATCTCATTGTTGACCCATGTTCAGTTAATGATCTATTAGTATACCCAAATCTTTTTCACATGTGCTACTGCTTTGCCCAATTCCTCCCATTCTGTATGTGCTTTTTTCCTTTTTCTCTCTGCTTATAGATAGCCTGCATTATTTTATTCCCCCAATAGCACAGGGAAGATCAGAGTTGATGTAACATCTACTTTCTGAGAGAAAACAGTTACAAAATAGCAGATAAGTATTTGTTGGATCCATTACTTTTACCTGAGAGAGATTCCCAACAAATATCTGGATAATAAAATCTCCCATGATCACTATGTCATGCTTTTTTGAGAGCTTGGCCATCTGATGTAGAAAGAATTCATCCATATCTTCTACTTGTCCAGGTGGCCTATAGTAAATGCCTACAATAATATTTTTTCCATTGTTCTCTCCTTGTATTCTTACCCAAACAGTTTCTACAGAACTACCATTCTCTGGAGCTTGAATCTCTGTGGAGATGTATGCTTTCCTATCATACAAAGCAACACCTCCTCCTCTTTTATTAAGTCTGTTTCTTATAAAGACGTTGTATCCGACAAGCCCTGTATTCCAGTCTTGTGTATCATCCCACCAAGTTTCTGTGATGCCTATGACATCATATTTCTCTTTATGTATTAGAAGCTCCAGTTTCTCCTGTTTGTTTCCCATGCTCTGTGCATTTGTGTAGAACATTTTAGTTTGTGGTCGGTGTCTCTTGCTCCCCTACATTCCTTCTAAACGTTTTGTCTTTGTTCTTTCTTTCCACTTCTAAAAGCAAGGTTCTCAGATGTATTAATTAGCTGTATATTTTTACCTGGCCTTTCACTTCTCTTCATTATTGTTCTAGTTTAAAGCTCTCTTGATGAGTGTAACAAGGCACCTGTCAAATATATGCTTACCTGTTTTTGCATCGGTGCAAGGTGCAAGCTGCATCCATTATATAGGCAATATGCTCTAGAAACCCAAATCTTTGCTGACAGCACCATCGACGTAGCCAGTTGTTCACCTCAAGAATCCTGTTCTATCTTCTTATTCCATGACCATCCAGTGGGTGAGTGGATGGATGAGAAGACTACCTGTGCTCCTAGTCCCTTCACCTTCTTTCCGAGGTCTTCAAAGTCTTTGCAGATAGTTGCCAGTTTTTTTTGCAGTGTCATTTGTCCCTACATGTATTACTAGAAATGGGTAGTAGTTAGTAGGACTGAAGAGTCTTGATAGCCTATCAGACACATCTTTGATTTGAGCACCTGGAAGACAGAACACCTCTCGTGAGGTTATGTCAGGTCTGCAGA
This sequence comes from Eleutherodactylus coqui, assembly GCF_035609145.1. Classification (NCBI taxonomy): domain Eukaryota; kingdom Metazoa; phylum Chordata; class Amphibia; order Anura; family Eleutherodactylidae; genus Eleutherodactylus; species Eleutherodactylus coqui. The sequence goes on from NC_089838.1 coordinate 281,974,876, forward strand.
TAGCGGCCTTTATTCCTCTCAATAGGGAATCCCCCACAACCACCACTCTCCTTTTCTTCTCAACAGCAACACTTCTTTTCTCCATCCAAGAGAACTCTGTGTACTTACTACACAGTTCTTTGTGCATGGAGTCATTTCTTGCTGTATCTCTTCGTTCTCCTGCGTGAGAACCTCGTACCAGTTCCCGAGCAGTATAGGTGCTGGCTAGAGATGAGCGAACGTACTCGGATAAGCACTACTCGTCCGAGTAATGTGCCTTATCCGAGTACCGCTGTACTCGTGCTGAAAGATTCGGGGCGCTCCCCTGCTGACAGGTGAGTCGCAGCGGGGAGCGGGGCAGAGCGGGCGGGAGAGAAGGAGAGAAAGATCTCCCCTCCGTTCCTCCCCGCTCTCCCCTGCAGCTCCCCGCTCCGCAGCGCGTCCCGAATCTTTCAGCACGAGTACAGCGGTACTCGGATAAGGCACATTACTCGGACGAGTAGTGCTTATCCGAGTACGTTCGCTCATCTCTAGTGCTGGCTGACTTCTGATTCTCCTGCTTCTTTGGGTCACCTGCTTCCATTCCTCTGTTTCTGCAGGTACACTTAACATTTCATTTCGTTCAACATTTTGAAAACTTTCATCTGCTCTGTGGAAGAAATCCTCATTCCTTAATGAGTTCCAATATAGCTATTCTCTCCTGAATACTTTGCACCTTTTCCTTCAGTAGAGACACAAGTTTACATTTCTGACAGGTGAAGTTTGGCTTTTCCTCTGGTAGGTCTGTAAACATACAGCATTTGATGCAGCTCACCATATGGCTCCTCTCCCTTTCCATGTTGTCAGTTGATGTCCACTTCCAAACTTCTAAAAGTCAAGAATTGTACTGAAGATATATAACCTATAAGATGCTATTGAGTGTAAAACCTCTATCTGGCGATGTCCTCCAAACAGCTAAACCTGGCTGAACCCAGCAATCTTCCCACTCACAGTGACTCTTCACTCTTCACAGAATGCACAGTGGGATTTGCTAGAAAAACAAGTCTGATTTATGGTGGCCGCACCTCACAACTTACAAGACTTAAAGGATCTCCTGCAAATAGTTTCGTGAGGTTTAATACCACAGGACACCTTCAGAGGTGTTGTGGAGTCCATGCCTTGATTGGTCAGATTTGTTTTAGTGGCACAAAAGGGAACCACACTAAATTAGACAGTTAGTTTTAATGTTAAGGTTGATCAATGCAACTTATTATCATGCAGGACCATTGCACTAAAATCAACAATCTTACATCTTACTCTAGGGGAATATAACAGAAATTCTCCTAGGAGCAGATTAAGAATGCATCTTTCAAATAATGAGATATTCAATCTCATTAATTCTCACAGACATCAATATTCATAATTGCCTGGGACATCACTATTTTCATATAGACATATACAAGGGCCCATTGAAAAGAAGCTAAACTTCTTTTTATTAGTGCATTTAATTTACTATTGCACAGCAATAACATGTAGTATAGATTCTATAGTATATACCCTGAAAATACAGCCACGCAGTGCCCACAACATACTGCCATACCGTCAGACAGTAACAGTGCCATAACTAGAGATGAGCGAACGTACTCGGTAAGGCCGATTTCGCAATCGAGCACCGCGATTTTCGAGTACTTCACTACTCGGGTGAAAAGATTCGGGGGTCACCGGGGGGCGGGGTGGGGCGTAGTGGAGCGGGGGGGGAAGCAGCGCGGAACAGGGGGGAGCTCTCTCTCTCTCCCTCTCCCCCCCACTCCCCTCTGCAAACCCCCCGCTCACCCACAGCGCCCCCAGAATCTTTTCACCCGAGTAGTGAAGTACTCGAAAATCGCGGTGCTCGATTGCGAAATCACCCTTACCGAGTACGTTCGCTCATCTCTAGCCATAACGTGTCTAAATAATAAGCCAAACTATTCCCAAGTCAACTATCATGTTCTCCTAATGCAATAAGTTCATTCAGTGCCAACATACTTTTTCCAGAAGCTTCTGCTCACAAATGTTGGTACTGGACACTTTATTACATGGAAATGTTAACTGTCAGGTATCGAAGGAGATTAAAAAAAAGTTTATTTGCACTAGTGGCAGCAAGTAATGATTGATGGGAAAATGATTCTGTATGTGTAAACTCTGAGACTGGCAGGGGTAGGCTCGAAGAGAGCAGAAGTGTGAGCGCCATTTCTTAGAAGCAGTGATACATGGAGGGGTCAGAGTGTTGGAAATTGCCATGTGTAATGTTAGTGGTGTCTCTAAACCCTTTGTGATCATAATACACTGTTTTACTGATCTCACTAATGGACTTTAAACCTGCATGTACATCTTTTTAAGGCGGTGGCTGACAGCCAGGCTACTGCTCAAATAGCCAGGAATGGAAAATCCTCAGATCCAGAATGGAAAATCCTTACTTGCCATCAATTCAGCCCATACAAAGAGGATATTTAACCATCAGAACATGCAAAAACAGCAATTTTTTTATTGTATATTTTGAATTTATGTCTCATGTAAATATATTTGACACAGAACATAGTGACATAACTAATTTATGCCCCAAGAACCAGGCAATCATGTTGCCTTTTGTGTTCCGGAAGTCATATTTTTTATTTTTCATCAATGAAGCTGTACTTTGCAGGACAAGTTTTAATTTTTATAGGAACCGATTTTGGAGAAAAAAGTAAATACAAGTTATCCTATATATATATATATATATATATATATATATATATATATATATATATATATAGGATAACTTGTATTTACTTTTTTTGTTAGGGGCAATGAAAAACAAGCATTTTCACCATTGCTTTTTGGGATTAATTTTTATGGCATTCACCTTGTGGTAAAAATATTATGTTAGCTTTATTCTATGGGTCTATACGATTGTGACAACACCAAATTACTCAGTCAATAGAGCTATACAAGAACTTGTTTTTTTTTTTGGAACAACTTGAAAGTTTTTATTGGTAGCATTTTGAGGTACCGTATATACTCGAGTATTAGCCGACCCGAGTATAAGCTGAGTCAACAAGTTTTACCACAAAAAACTGATAAAATTTATTGACTCAAGTATAAGCTGAGCTGTACTCGAGTATATACTGGGTAAAAAAAAAACTCCATACTTACCTCCCAGCCGGCATCTGTGTCTGTGCAGCAAGCTGCTTGAATTCTCCCTGCTAGTCTTTCAAATCCCCCGCCATCAGCGCTGTGTAAGTAAGTGCTGTGATTGGATTGAACGCCAGCCAATCACAGCTGGGCCTCGATCATTCACAGCCAATCAGTGAATGTTATTCATTGATAGGCTATGAATGATTAAGTGCCGGCTGTGATTTGGCTGGTGCTCGATCCAATCACAGTGTTGATGGCAGTGGATGACAGAGCCGAGCAGAGAGGACACTGGGGAATGACAGCGGGGAGAATTCAAGCAGCTTGCTGCATCGCCGCCAGGAACACAGGAATTCAAGCAGCTTGCCGCACCACCGCTGGGAACACAGACGCCGGCTGGGAGGTGAGTATAAAGTTTTTTTGTTTTTTTTTAACCCTTCCCTGACTCGAGTATAAGCCGAGGAGGGCTTTTTCAGCACAAAAAAATGTGCTGCAAAACTAGGCTTATACTCGGGTATATATGGTACTTATGACTTTTAATTAATTTTTTCTTTTTTTCTGTTTTAGGTAAGCAAGATGATTAAAAGATAGCTATTTTGGAATTTTATTTTTAATGGAATTTGCTGTGCTAGATTATTAATGTAATATTTTATAGAACGGATAGTGTTTTTTTTTTAACAATTTCTTTTTATTATTAATTTGGAAAAACAAAGCCGGTGCATTACAAGTACAGTCAGGTCTCGCAGGACCTATCGATAAATTTTGCATTGGTAAAGCCAAACTGTAACAGGTATTGTAAACACGCAAGAGAATTAAGTATAATCGGCACAAACTTGGGGAAGGCAAGGGCGGGGGGGGTGAGTGTGAGGGGGTGGGGGATGGGGGGGAGAGGGTAGGGGAGGTAAACATGTGGCAAGATTCGTTCTTTTTTTTTTTTTTCGGTAAGAAGGCAGGTTTTGGTAGGTCTCTATATATTGCTAAGGCATTGGTATTTAAATATCTAGGTTATTTCTATTTCCCTGGAACTGGATCCAGGGTGTCCAGAGTGTTGTGAATGCGTCTCTTGAGCCATTTTCCCAGGCCAATATTTCTTCAAATCGGAAGATTTGTGAAACTCTCTCTATCCACAGAGAGACTTGCAGGGTATCTTTTTTCCGTCAGAAAAGTGGGATCAATAACTTGGCCGCTGTTAATAGAGTTGTCGGTAAATTTTTGTGAGATGGTTTGAATTGCTGTGTAGGTAGCCAAATTAGGATCTCCTCTGGTCTGAAAGAATACGTTGTGTGGCAGATTTTATTAATAAGGTTGGTGATCGAACTCCAGAAGGGTCTAATTTTGGCGCATTCCCACCAGATGTCTAGTGCGGTTCCTCTCTCCTCCTCACACCTCCAGCAGTTGTCTGATAGTGTAGGGGAGGTTTTAGAGATTGTGACGGGAGTCCTATACCACCTGGTTAGGGTCTTATATGAGTTCTCTTGGATTCGAACACATCTGGAGAATCCGTGCGAGTTTTTCAGAACTCTAAGGATCTCCTCCCTGTAAAGGTTTAGACCCAGTTCTCTCTCCCACTCTCTGAGAAACCTCTCGAGGGCAGTCATTAAGAGGAGGCCCTTATAGAGTTGACTGTCCAATCTCTTAGGCCGTGAGGTCAAGGAGATGTATACCTCGAACCAAAGTGGGTCTCTCAGGTTGTCTAGGTAATTGATTGAAATGGCCTCAGAGTGTGGTAGAGACTGGCCCAATTCAGGATGTTAAGGGGGTGGGGTGAGAGGTATGTGTCAATTTGCGCCTGATTTGTTAGTTTGGGTCCTGTGAGAATATCGTGTACTGTGAGGTTTTCGAGTTTGTCCCAAATCCCTTCACCTTTGAGTGGTTTGTTTGCTAAGATAGCTGGTATCAGGGAGGCCGGGGCCATTGGGGGGAGGAGTTTTCCTCCTGTGGCCCCTTGGCAGGCAGATCTTAGTATTTTTATTGTGCATTTTGTAATGGGGCTGAAATCTGTTTGTTTACCGAGGGGGGGTCCATTGATCCATAGTAGCACTCGGTTGTCTTTTCCCAGCATCGCTCTTTCCATGTCCAGTGTGGGGGTGGTTGTTCTGTTATCTATTAGGGATAGAACGGATTGTTAAGAATTAGCAATACCAATTATGTGTAGAGATTTTTTTCTTGTTTTTATTTTATATTCAAAGCCTTATTTAAACGGGAAAAAAGTTTTTATACCTTTTTTTCTGTAAAAATGTTTAGTTGCCATTGCTTAAATGGTGTAGGAGAGTGATTGTGAACAAATCTTTATCTTTCCACTCCTTTTCTGGGAAAATACAGACTCCCATATGTGTAAAAGAGCAAATATGCTCTCTGATTAATGGAGGGGGGGGGGTGATAACATGAAGAAAAATCCACTGGGACAGGGAGATATACAGGATTATCACAGATCATCTATGCTGCGCGCTTGCTCCCCATCTTTCTTTTTCACACACACACTGCAAAGTGAAAGCCGTAAATTCAGTATTCTCAGCCCCACTTCAAATGGCTGTAGCTTCAGTTCTGTAAGTGCTACCAACATGGCTTCATTTCAAAGTCATGAATATTAAATTTAAAATGACACCAAAAGCACGTAGGTATCCCTGATAGAATAAGAGCTACAGCCATTAAGTAGAATGAGCTCTTTTCATCCAAAGCTGTAATGCCATTTTCCAGCAGAAGGAACAGTGCTTCTCCTAAACTGTTGTGGGGAGGGTTAAAGGTTCTTTCCAGTAGCATTTAAAGTTGGAGATTTAAGCTAAAAGTCCAGTGGGTAAAAAGGTATATTTTCTGATCTTCTAATGGAAGATAACTTCCCTTCTGTCCAATAAGGTAAATTTCCAGTAGGATTCCCAAGTCAAGTTGGGAAATGAGAGTTAAAAGCCCTGTCCTTTTAGGAAATCACAACTGTTTTATTTTCTATGGGCTCATCTGTATGAGGGCTACACACACAATTTTGAGAAACTTAGCATAATTTTTTATTAAAGGGGTGGTCTCGCGAAATCAAGTGGGGTTATACATGCGATGATGCGTACAAGGGGGCGGAGCCAAAATGCCGATGCTGCCGAGCGGAGCCGAAGGGAGAAGAAGGGAGAAGACGGATCTGCGCAAGCGCGTCTAAAAAGGCAAGAAGACACCGAAATTAGACGGAACCATGGCGACGGGGACGCCAGCAACGGAGCAGGTAAGTGAATAACTTCTGTATGGCTCATATTTAATGCACGATGTATATTACAAAGTGCATTAATATGGCCATACAGAAGTGTATAACCCCACTTGCTGCCGCGAGACAACCCCTTTAATTTTGTATGGAGGCATTCAAAATAAACAGTTCCAGTTTCTTAGACAGCAGTTATTGTCTTTTTTATGTCCTTGACATGCAGTGTTGTGAAGGGTTAATTAAAGTTTTCATGAAAAAAGTAGGTTCATATTATTTTTTTGGAATCTTTTTTTTATTTAATATAATCTCTTTTTATTAAGAAATGCTTAATAAAACATATACGTCTGAGAAGCATGTCTATACAGATTGTTTAAACATACAGGAAGAACCGTACATTTATGACTAGCTGATATACCCGGCTTCATCCGAGTTAATTTGGTACTGGTGTTTATCTGGTGTTCACACAGAAAATCTTATGAAGTCGTGGTTACTTTAGAGATACCGAGGAAAAAAATATGTTCACCATTTTGCATGGTTCTTTGCGTTACCCTGGAAACACCACGTGGAGGTAACCATGCGACGTTTCCTTCATATAAATGACATCAGGAAGTGAGAGAATTAGATTCCGTACGTAAAATTTGGATGCTAATTCTTTAGCGCTTAGAATTGAATAATCGGGTTGGGAACCATTAACCTTTCCTATTTATGACATAATCAATGCTCGTGCAAAATTTCAAGTTTCTATGACATCGGGAAGTGAGAGAATTAGATTCCGTACGTAAAATTTGGATGCTAATTCTTTTGCGCTTAGAATTGAGTAATCGAGTTGGGACCCATTAGCTTTTCGTATTTTTGACATAATCAATGCTTGTGCCAAATTTCATGTTTCTACGACATCGGGAAGTTGGAGAATTAGTGGCGAGTCAGTCAGTGAGTCATTCAGTGAATCAGTGAGGGTTTTCGTCTTTATATATATAGATTGAGACACACAGCTCTCACAGGAGATACAATCTGTCACAGTTTAAAACAACTATGAATGTTCTCATAAATATGTTAATTCTATAATTCTAACAATGGGAGGATATTGAGGGTGACGTATTGAACATGTGATTACTACGTATTGTACCACGTGACCGCAAGATGGCTCTGACAAGCGGCGTCCGTGGGTTCATGTGAGTGTAAACTGTATAAATGTATGTGTGTTAAGTGTTTATGTTATGCTTGAAGAGGGCGGTCCAGTCCGCCGAAACGCATAGCAAACGTCTATTATAATAAAAATATAATTTATATATTCCATGGACATTTGGGTCCGTTAATATCCTGGGAACCCGCGAGCGCTGGGGTTTTCTTTTTGGCTTTGGAAACGTGTTAATTCTATAAGTATTATGTCTTTTAAGCACATCATTTGACAATGCTGGTGTCAATAACCATACAAACAGTAACCTATAAACCAATACAAGGATGGAATGGTAAGGGTTTAGGGTAGAGAGTCATCTACGCTGGTTCTTAATAGATTCTGGCCTGAAGACTTGCTATTCGGTTATTTAAGTGGTATTTCATCGGTAACTGTATGTGAAACCCTCAATGGATAAGGGGGATGTGCTTGAGTTAAGGGGGAGTGGGGTACCAGATTGATATTATTGTGACCTTCTTGTTATTTTTTTTAAATCAATCCATGGTGACCAGATTTCTGGTGCCGTTCTCCAAGCTTATGAGTTTCTCAAAGCGGTATATTTGGTGTATTTTGTTTTCCCATTGGGATAGGGAAGGTGTTTTTTTGATCCACCACATTAGAGGGATGCGTAGCTTGGCTGCAGATAATAGGATTGTAGACAGGGAGTCTTTTCTTGGTGTAAAGTTTTTAGATGGTTGCCATAGTGATACTTCCTCAGGTGTCAATTTTAATGAGGTCGAACAGATTTTGTTGATTTGGGAAAATACAACATCAAACCACAGCTTGCCTACACATACCTCACTCAAAAGAAACAATAAGGAGGCTTCTGCCTCCCAGATGCTCAAAATTACTATAAGGTGATATATATCGCTAGGTGGCTCTCATTGGTAGACCGAAACACAAACCTACAATCCTTCTGCATGGATAGAGACCTTCTAAATACAGAAGACCACTACCTCCTTTGGTCCAATGAGAGAATACAAACACAAAATAAGCTTATAAGCCTGACTACACATGCCCCAATCGTAGAAGTAAGCATTTAAATTTAGTAATAAGGTTCCCAGAATCTGAGTTCTCTCATGTGTGCAAATTAATTCATGATGATCATTGGAGTAAAAACAAGAGACATCAACTGTGTGAAGTCACTACTGTCCTCTTTCTAAAGAGCCCAAACCATTTTTAATTTTATTTATAGTGCAAACAGACAAAAGAGTATAGTGGTATAGTGGCCTATTATGGTGGACCACCATCCTGAACTTTACAAAACATGGCAAAGTTTAATGAATAATTATGTGGCTTGTTGCACACACCATCATAGTAAAGGAATGTGGACACAATCACCAAACATGGTATCTAGGAAATATCCAAATCCCCTACTCTACAGAGAATAGTTCAGTCAAGTCTGTGCTGCTTTAAAAGTTTCAAACTTAAGGTTGTATTAATGCTTGAGTGACAAGTATAGCAACCATCTTAATACTTTCACAGTGTGTAACGTTAACCCTTTCCAATCCACTGTCTGACATCTAAAGACATTATGATTTAAGGCTGTACAGCTCCGATGTTGGAAGACATCCGTCGGGGTTCTCTTACTGTATATTGCCAGCCTCTCTGCTGTCGGAGCCTATCTAACGTGTCACCTTATGCAGTACTGGCTTTAGCCAGCATATAGCGCTGTTGTATAACAGCAGAAAAAGAGTAAGCCCCCTAGGAAAAGCAGGATACAAATTGGATTGGAAAGGGTTAATAGTGCACCAAGTACTCAACATTAGTAGCGTAGCATGGACTACATGGAAACGCCTTATGTGTACATCTGTGTTACCGGGGGTGAAAGTTAGGATAGCATTACTGCTCACCTTGATCAGCTGTGACTCACATCCCTGCTCTTGAGTTGAGCACCACTCGTCTTACATGTGAGCAACCAACAGACATAGCCAAACATTTCTGTGTCCGGATGGTTGGTGGCCACACAGAGTGGCAGTATGGCCAAAGGTTGTGCACCCCTGGTCTATACATCTCACACTCTAGCTCTGCATGATTAGACTTGCATTCCCAGACCATAACAGAACCTCCACCATACTTATCTGTTGGCACAACTCACTCAGGCAAGAGGCATTCCTTAGACATTCTCCCCACCCAGGTACATCCATCTGATTGGAAGATGGAGTAGCGTAATTCATCACTCCATAGAACTTTCTTCCATTGCTAAACTGTCCAATTATGATGCTCCTTGCACCATTGTAGATGAGCTGATTCATTGCACTTTATGGTAGACACCTTGTGTGCAGCTGTATAACCTGTATATCCAATAGCACGCAGTTCCCATCACAGACTAGGCTGACCCCTCCAAGGGTCTGCATATTACATAGCATGGTTTAGGACACTTGACGTACTAATAAGACATGATCCACTCTACTGATAGGGGTGTCTACATACGTTTCGTAGGATAGTATAAATATCAGGTCAAATGTCCTGCAGGGCTGTTCAAGTGAAAACAAATGGTCCAGATCTACCAGAATGACAGCTGCTATTACTTATAGGCGCAAGTTGGAAGCTTGCTCCCCCTATAATGCTGTAGCTAATGGAGTAGATGAACAGGGGTTGTCTTTATGTGAACCTCAACTTTCTTCTCCCGGTCATTAAAAAAATTTTGGCAGGAAAAAAGGCAGAAGGAAGAATAATCAGGTAAAAATTTGAACAAAGAATAAAATTTATGATTGACAGACTTAAAGATTAGAAAAGCAACTCTCCGCAGATCTGATCTCTTTTATTCGTACCATCAGAAACCCTGATACACAGCGTAGGAGATAATTCACAGAATTCTATTTAGTGTTTCATAAAGCAGAAGTACCTTCTAGCAGCTATCTCATCAAACTCCTAGTTGGCGAGTCTGTTTCTTCTATTAGATAAGTAACTTTAACATAGTAACAGAACACAATATTTCATTGTTAAAAGCTTCTGGCGCCACACTTGTTCACCCCTAAAGAAAAGGTAATCGCTTTGTACAGATATGACATAAGAGCCACTATGTAATGGCCAGCTTGTAATTATGAAAAATGGTGAGCCAACCTGAAACGTCTGAATTTGGGAGTCAGCATTCTGTTTTCTGTTATCTAAAAGTGAGCCATCTGTTCTAGTGTAAACCTATATCATTTTTAGCACCCACATATTCTGCAGTTCTGTCTTGACTGTTCTTAGATAGTGGCTGTAACTAACATACTTAAAGGAACAGTAAACATAAAGCCAGTCAATTACTTAAAGGTACACTAAAAATTCCAGCAATTTCTCTCTCCAGCCCCCGTCACACAAGTATATGCTTATTGGCATGCTACTGAGCACTGCGTATTTACGTAATGAACAAGGCTTTCTTGCGCGCAAATTGCAGATGTTAACAAACCCATTGAAATCGATGGGTTCTATTCTCTGTGTATTGCACAAGCAAATTTCGCATATGCAAATATGCCCGCGTGAAGGGGGCCTTAATCTCCACCTGCCCTCTGATTCTATTTTCTCTTGTATTGTGATCAAAACGGTGATGATTTTTCTAGATTCATCCCAGAAGATTAACCATTTCCCCCTGTACGTTTTTTCTTGCTGTGACATATCTGGCTGCAGAAGGAGCCCCACTGCCTTGTCTGCAATAGGAGACTAAGGACCCTTTCACGCAAGCGGCTAATTTAGGCGCAATAAAAAAAATGCGCCAATCAGAAGCAATGGATTCCAATGCATTCATTCAGATGAGCGATCATTAGCTGCGTAAAAATGTCTGGCCCGTGAAACCAAGACATTGTGTTTTTAGCCCGCAGTGCGGCCAACACACAAAACACAACGCCCGAATGAAAGACACCTAAAACTGATATATCCCACCTCTTATCTAAGCACCGCTCTACAGGTATCTGCTCATATTTTCTGCTAGATTTATATAAACTGTTAATTTCAGGAATTCAACAATACTGCAGATTGAGAAAGGTTGTAAGCAAGTTTTTCTACATTTAGGCCCCCTGTCCACGGCAGTGATAGCATTGCTATGGAAAGCGCTGGCCCCCTGTCCACGAGCGGAGAACCATAGCGATTTTCCGCTCGCGGCCGGCAATTCGCAGCATGCTGCGAATTGCCCCGATTCTCCGCGGTCAGCATATCTGTCAGATTAGGCTGACCGGCAGAGATTTGTCTGCGGCTCCTACTCCCGAGTGGCGACTCCGCAATGCCCGTGGACAGGGGGTCTTCGGCTCTGTACATGTACATGTCAGGGGTATTCCCTGATGGATACCTCCTATGAAAGCCACCAACATATCCAATGTATATGCATATAGTCAAATGCAGATGTAGCATGTCAGATTAACTCGTTTAGGACCAGGCACTGTAAATATACAGCACCTGATCCTGGGCTTAAACCTTAGCTGTGTGTAAAATTACAGTGGGGATTTAAGCCTCCTGTCTCTGCAATCAATCAGAGGCAGAATGGGCTGTCAGCTGTTAGTAACAGCTGATAATCTGAAGGAGGGGTTTTAACCCTTTCTGCCTTTTTCTTCCCGGAGTACACAGCGCTCAATGAGAGCTATGTACCGAAAAGTGAAAGCCAAAGTGTAACTTTCACTACAGGAGCCAGTGGTCATGTGACCACCGGGATTCCCTGCTATAGCAGAGCTGCAAGGTCGTACTAGACCCTGACCAGCTCTGCAAGTGACTAATGTTACTACAGGGGATGTTTTCCTCTGTAAATGGGGCTCCTATGGATGCCCCAGCTACAGAGGGAAAGTGTCAAATAAAAAATAAAAAAATATGTCCCCCAGATATCTTATATGACGTCATGGGGACATAGATAGTAAAAAAACATAATTCCATACATCCATTAAACAAAATAACAGAATAAAACAACAATATATACATAAGAAAGAAAATAACCCAAAGCCGACGCCAACCAAAACTGTCGCTATAAGCACCCTGTAATCCAAAACCATACATACTATATATCAAAATGTCCGAAGCAAAATGAGGAACTTGTTCCCACTTATAGTCTATTGGTGTTTAGCCTTTGATGAGCACCCAATGTACGGCTATTGTGTAAAGTTTATTGTTGATTTCTGAAAGTTATTTAAAGTTGCACTTACACTGTCACTTTAATAAAAATGTGATTGTTCTCTTGCATTTAAAACAATACCAGATAGGTTCTTGCTGGGAGACGATACTAAAGTGGGGGGTAGAAGCATTGAAAGAGAGTGGGAAAGGGAGCTCGTTGGTTCGTCTTCCGAGGAGTCATGGAAAAAGGCATATATCTTGAGACACAAAATAAATATTTCCAGTAGATTACAGGAGCTGAATTATAAAATTCTGATGAGATGGTATAGGACCCCGGAGAGATTTGCCAGAATCTTTCCCCAGTATCCAGACAACTGCTGGAGATGACTGGTGGAGAGAGGTACCTATATTTATATCTGGTGGTCCTGCCCCCTGATCGGTGCATTATGGAGAGAGGTTGGCGCCCTTTACTCTTGGGTGTGCAGGGATAGGGTTCGGCTGACCTCGGAGCTGGCTCTCCTTTCCATGTTCCCGGGTTCGCACAGGCCAAGAAATCATTACTGAGGTTCTTTGTAATGGCGGTGCGTCAGGTGATTCCGAGAAACTGGAAATTCATGACTCCACCCTCTAGGGCAATGTGGCTGGAGGCCCTTGATACAATAAGGTACATGGAGGAGCTGTGTGCCAGAGACGAGTTGAGGCGTGACAAATACATGGTGGTTTGGGCTGCGTGGAGCCAGTTCCGGGACATGCCAGAGCTGATCACCTGGTTCCTCGACAGAAGTGTCCCTTCTCCCCCGAATGACTTATGATGTACGTTGGGTTAGATGAACAATGGAGTATAGTGGTTGGAAGGTGACTAAGCGGAATACCCCTCACATCCTCCTTTGGCTTTGTCTTAGCCCTTTCTTTCTTCTTATGTTTTTTCTCTTTCTGTATACTAGTATAGTATAATATATGTATAAGTGGTATATTCTGTGTTCAAACAAGCCAAATGTGTTTTATCTTTGGCCTTCTCCACCCCTAAAAGGGAGATAAATGGTTTCTAGCATGCCGCTAGATTATGTTTGACATATAAAGAAATAGAGACTGGCTTATGGAAATTTGTTTTATTGTACAGATAAATGATTGTGGTGACAAATGGAAACCACTTAATTATTATGTAAAATCCTTCTTGTCAAAATAAAATACTTTTTGAACCTAAAACAATACCAGAACAGAATGAATAGAGGAGTAAATACTTAATTAGTCCACTGATAAGGGATGTGAAAGTTTTTTAGTTTCTAAATTGGTGTTAGGGGGTCACCAGGCCAGCATCTTATCTCTGCTTCAGATTTCTCATATTCTCCACTGATGAAAATAGCCCCCTCCGAGGTTCATTCTGGTCTTCACAGTGTCAAAATTCTTCTGTGACATTGGGATTTGAAATTGCCTTTTTTTAGCCATTAGTATTTTTGTTAGCCATTAAAAGGCATCTTATCTACAAGATTACTTGGTTTTTTATGCTGAGAACAATCATATTTTGTCTTTCTGGCTAACACAGCACCAAACTTTTTTTTTTTAACACAAATGACTTGACAAACTCCTAATGGCATGCAAACAGTGTATGGCAGGGTGGCGGTATATGTTAGGGAAGTGGCTATGTATGCTAGTCAGGTCTTAAGTAGTCAGTTTCCATACAGGGAGAGGAGTTGTGACAATGATGAGATACAGTATGTGACTCAAGCCCGGTTGCACGGTGCGTTGGCATGAGGCACGGAAGAGCTAAGCAGATGCTTCTGTGAATGTGTTGCTGAGAGGAGGGTATAGTCAGCATAGTGGAATAATCCCTGTCAAGTACCGAATCGTTGCCAGCGAAAGCCTAAATTCCATTGTATGAGTAATGCCTGGGGAGCATGATTACTAGAAACTGAACTGAGGCGAGCTAGTATTGAGTGCCATTGCCAAACACTGTTTCCACCATAAAGAAACCCTCTGTTGCTGCTGACCCTTGAAAATGTCTTCAACTGTTAAAGCATCCGTATATGGCGCTATCTCTACTCTCCACTGCTGCCTTATTTCACGCCGCGAGACACTACATATAACCAGTGCCACTTAATCAAGCCCGGTCACCTGCAGATGATGTAAGTAGGCTTGATATGGCACAAGTACGCAGTTCCATTTTTCCTTGCTTAATTGGTGAGCCTGAAGTCAACTTATACAAGAATACTGAAAAGTCTTTGTTATCATCGTACCAGTTTTGATGTTAATAAAAAAAAAAACTATAGGCCCATTTAGACACAATGATTATCGCTCAAAAGATGTCGCTCAAGTGACTTTTGAGCAATAATCATTGTGTCATTTACAGCACAAGATGATAGCTCAAGATGAGCGATCACCTTGCGCTGCCACCGGAGGATGCAGAAGACAAGCGGGGTGTGCCCGCTTGTTTTCTGCATCCAGCTGTTCCCCGCTCTGAGCGCCCAGCTGTTATACAGCTGTGCACTCGGAGCGGAGGATGCAGAAGACAAGCGGGGTGTGTCTGCTTGCCTTCTGCATCCAGCTGTTTTCTGCACGGAGCACCCAGCTGTTATACAGTCGAGCACTTGGAGCGGAGGATGCAGAAGACAAGTGGAGTGTCCCCGCTTGTCTTCTGCATCCAGATGTTTTCTGCACGGAGCGCCAGGCTGTTATATAGCCGAGTGCTCCATGCCAGGTATGGAGAACAGAGCTGGACCGCTCTGTTCTTCATACTCAGCCTGTGATCAGGGAAACAATAGTATCAGCTGTATCCCGCTGTGAATCCCTGATAATACTCATAGTTGTCTTTCAGCACACTGAAAGACGACGATGAGCGACAGGATAACGAAAACTGCACGATGTCAGTGCAGTTACACACAACGATTATCACTCAAAAGATGGCTTTTGAGCGAATTTTGAGCGATGATCGTTGTGTCTAAATGGGCCTATGTCCAACAGACCACTTGATAGGCATTGTGTGCTATAATAGAATTATCCTACGTTTGCTTATTTCTGCATTTAACATATGCGCCGTAAAGTACAGATTTAATGGTTATTCATGTGCCGGATTTAATCCTGTCTACTTGGAGGATAGTTGTGTGACCCAGCCACACCGCAATGTCACACTGCTGGAATCGGCGCGGGTGTATTTATATGCGCAACAGAAGAAAAAACACACAGAGGCATTGATAAAATGTAAAATGAGTTGGTAATCAACCTTAAATAGCTTCCTCAGCTGCCAGGCCACTTGCTAAAGTGAATAGATATGTGGTTTTTACCTAAATGCATTTGTGGAACGGTTCCAAATACTAACACAAATACTGAGCAGACTACACTTCACAAAGTTCTGAGAACAATTTAGACGTCAACTTGTCTACGATAAACTTCCTTCTTAACAGCGATCATTTACAGTTTTTCGACAGTACTTTATGTCCTAGGGATATAACTGCTGTACACATGAGTATTATCACATCTGTCAATGCCCGCATGTCAGTCACTAGAAGCAGAGTATATCCCTCTGGAGTTACCAAATGTTCAAAACCCATACAAAAATATATAGATTGCTAGCTATTTCAGTGAAAGCGAACTGTGGAGGGCACACCAGTTGGTATTGAAGATGCATATACCTTAGGGCGGCTTCAGATGAGCATACGCACAATTGTGCACACTTCAGTGCAACGCATTTGTGCCGTGAATGAAGTTGATTTCCATATGTCTGCAGATGGAACTGTACTTTCTTGCGCACACAGAGCCTCTTCATATGTGCGTGCGCAACGCTCCAGCCCTGATTTAAAGGGCTTTTTAGTCTAATGAGGTTCGGATGTGTTCTAGGCCTTCACGGAATTGTATGGTGCCCTTTGGTATTCAAATATGCAGAAAGATAAAGCGGGCACTGTGTTTCTGCATGCAACCAAAATGGGCACAAAAAAGCATCGATAATAACAAATCCATTGACATCAATGGGTTTTCTTTGCATTGCACATGCTGATTCCATGCAAGAAATGCGCGGCGCAAATACGTCCATTTGAAGCTACTTATACGCAGCATATATGGAGGTAATTGAAGTAAAAAAGAAATGTGGATGTATAAGCCTGGCTTCACATGGACATATTTGCGCCCGCAATACGGACAGAATAGAACTAGAGATGAGCGAGTATACTCGGTAAAGGCAATTGATCGAGCGAGCATTGCCTTTAGCGAGTACCTGCCTGCTCGAGATGAAAGGTTCGGTTGCTGGTGCGGGGAGCGGTGAGTAGCGGCTGTCAGCAGGAGGGAGCGGGGGAAGAGAGCAAGATTTCCCCTCCGTTCCGCTCCGCTCTCCCCCGCAGCTCCCCGCCCGCCGCCGGCACCCAAACCTTTCATCTCAAGCGGGCAGGAACTCGCTAAAGGCAATGCTCGCTCGAGCGAGTATGCTCGCTCATCTCTAAATAGAACCCATTGATATCAATGGGTTCTTACACATTCTCTGTTTTTGCACACCAAGGGTATCCATAAAAGTCTATGGAAGGTGGGCAACTACACTCAATGCGTGCGCAAATGCAGAATACGCTGCACAATTCCGTGAATTAGAGAACACATCTGGACCTTTTTAAGCTAGATAGCCATTAAAATGTGGCCATGTTTGTCTGCTGTGTGCAAATGAACCTACCCTGCGTGTGCAAAAAAGTACATTAAAATATGCCAATACGTACGCAAATCAACCTTGTTCATAGCGTACATACGCCATATGAATCTGGCTTGAGTTGCATCCCCGCAGGCACGGAGCCTTCACGGCAGTACAAAGTACCTGTACAGGCTCCATGATATTCACTGCTAGAAGCAATGGTTCATGTGGACAATGTTTAGGTGGCTTGTACTATGCATTTCTAAGTAACAACCACATGAAAGACAGAAACCAAGTTTTCCAGCAGAACATTTCCCCGATCATCACTCTGCCGCCACCGACTTATCTACTTCGCATAATGCATCCTGGTGCCATTTCTTCCACAGGTAAGTGATGCACACGCACCAAGCTGTATACATAATGTAAAAGAAATCATGATTCATCTGACCAGACCACCTACTTCCATTGCTGCATGGTCCAGTTCTGATGCTCATGTATGATTGTAGGTGCTCTCGGCAATGGCCATGGCTGCGATTACGTAGCCCCATACAACTGTTCTGGATCAAAATTTCTCCAGCAGGGTTTGGGGTATTTTGTAGTCCCCTGATTAAAAACTCTGATTTATATTTACACTAAAAGAATTCACACTGAGTCCAGGTCCGTCTGAAGTCTCGAGAGCTCTGCCATTTATTATGCATGAAACTCCTTTCAACTAAACACATAATACCTGCCGTTTATGGGCGCTTAAGGTATAACATACATGGTATGTACTCATTGCTATAGGTTGAGCTATATAGAATCTCTTCCTCTACCCTCCTCCCAGTCTCTGAATACTAGTTGGTCTTTGTCCTCTTGCTGAGTGTATATACCTGCGTGTAGGAGAGCTGAGTGCATTTACCTATGTGTAGCAGGGCAGAGTGTACATACCTGTGTGTAGCAGAGCAGAGTGTATTTACGTGTAGCAGGGCAGAGTGTACATACCCGTGTGTAGCAGAGCAGAGTGGATTTACCTGCGTGTAGCAGAGCAGAGTGTATTTACCTGCGTGTAGCAGAGCAGAATGTATATACCTGCGTGTAGCAGAGCTGCATGTATATACCTGTGTGTAGCAGAGCTGAATCTATTTTCCTGTGTGTAGCAGAACTGAGTGTATATACCTGTGTGTAGCTGAGCACAGTGTATATACATGTGTGTAGCAGAGCTGAATCTATTTACCTATGTGTAGCAGAGCTGAGTATATTTACCTGTGTGTGGCACAGCAGAGTGTATATAGCTGTGTGTAGCAGAGCAGAGTGTAGATAGCACCATGTAGCAGAGTTTAGTGTATATATATATATTTGCATGTACCAGGGCAGAGTGTATTTATCTGCTTGTAGCAGAGCTGAGTTTATATAGCTGCATGTAGTTGAGCAGAATGTATTTACCTGCATGTAGCAGAGCTGAGTGTATTACCTGGCCTCACAAATCACTCAATGTATCTAACTCAAATTTTATGATTTTATGGTAGTGGTGAGGATGTCACAAATCTAATGACACTAAAATCATCCACTAAAGGTCAGGCAAAGGGGTCAAAGTGTGGTGCAAGAAAAAGCCTGCAGGCTTTTTATATTAGATGAGCATATACTACCTTAAGGTTGCACTTACACAGCCGACAGCAAATTGTGTCGGGACTCTCAGACACTCGCACATCTCCCATTGTATAGCCCACGGACACCATAAGGTATTATATTTATATTGTACAGACCATCGATGCACCCCAAAGTAACATCAACGGCCGAGACGCCATGAACACCTAGCAAACCAGAAAGTGTCTACACATGCTAACTATCTCTCTGCATTTTCTAATTAATTTTCTAACACTTCAGCTGACAGGGACCTGTGGTAATTACACCTGACATTTCATGGGGGAGAATAAGGTGCAGCCCTAGTGACATTGGAAAAGAACTTCTATGCTGTAGTAAGGCAGATAATTAATAGAGGTAGATGTTCTTGTGTCATCTTCATATTACACATACAATGGGAGGAAGGATTAGCAATTTAATTAACAAACTGTGTTTTGTGGCAACTTAGATTAAAGCCATGGTTTCAAATTGGTGTATCAGGGCGTCAAATATTGAAGACAGTATGGCTGACTCTAAAAGTTTTATGATGTAATTCTGTAATTAGTCATATTGGCTATTGAGATTGGAACTTTTATCACTTAAAGTTTAACTCCAGTGATTCACTAACGAAAATCAGGTTCAAGCTTCTAATTTACTATAAGTTTGAAAAAAACTGAATGTTCTCTTCTATTTGGTAGCTTCATTTATTTGCAGTCTGCACACTCCATTTGCTTCTGTTATAGTGACTGGCTGCATCTGGCGATGTCTCTCCTCACCTCTCCCTTCCACTGGTCACGTCCATTAGCATCCTCCTGCTTGGGCTCTTCTGTGTAGCAAATACTGCACCACTCCCCCAACTGCTGTCTCTTTCCATACGGGGCACCCATATGCTTGACTGCCTCTGAAAGGGTCAGCACACCCAGTTTTTCCATCACCAGCCTATCCTAGCGCTTTCTGGGCTGTTTAAGACACCACCCGCCACTGAAAGGTACCTGAACAACAGGTTCATAGTGTTCAAAGATTCAGCTTGCTATCCGGTTTGACCCTTGCCTGTATACCCAGCTTTCATGTACTCTGCCTGTCCAGACCTCAGACTATTTTCTGACTATGCCTGCCCTGACCTGCAGTCTGATTTACCATGCGGCATGAACTCTGCCTGTCCTGACCTCAGCTTGTTATACTGACTATATCCCTGCTTGCCCTTTGGTACCACACTCTGGTGCCTTTTGGCCTTCCTTGGTCAGCTAGCCACTTGACACCATAGTTTTGTTACAGTCAAATCCCACTAGTTACTAGTAGTAAAGCCTAAACTTCATCACTAGCAGCCAGCGAGATATGACTGTGTAGGATTAAGGACCTTCAAGCAATGACAGTCATGTGATCAGCCACATGCTACTCAGAGCAGTCGGTCACATGACTGTCATTCAAGTTAGGGATGGTCCTATAGGCCCCGGATGTGGCGGTGCAGCAGAATAGTTCAACCTGTCCTACAGAATTTGTAGCCGTGTGTATATGCTGTAGTAAGTGTTCTGTAGGGTAAAAAGTTGTATGTGATTCTGATGGGGCTTCTTTTTACAGTCCTACGTATATTGTAAATGTAAATTGTTAGTTTTTCAAACATTCAATTTAATCATTAATCTATGGAATACATAGGTTTCTAGCAGCTTACCTACAAATTAAATCACAAAAACCTATCTGTGGCCCCAAGAGATTTGCCATTTTAAACTTTGGAACCTACCTTCTGGCAAGTTTTACATGCCTGTGTTATCATGATGGCTGTGAGTATATACTATGACCCCTCTTTTCTCTCTGTTAGCTGATCTATGTGATTGGACATGCTAATAGTCTTTATGTGTAATATATTCTACTATATTTAATAGGCATTATAGAGAAAATTGCTGAGCCACATAGAATACTTCTTCTTCCTGGTCAGTCCTGCAGTCTCTTGTAACAAAAATCCCTTACCAGGGTATTTAATGCCAAATATACATAAGCCGTGCTGCCCATGGCGTATACACTGGATTGCCACTATCATTAGTGACCCAATCTGGTAGCACATTGGATCTCCTTTAGCCTTCAGAACCACAGCAGTTCATCATAGCATTGACTCCACTGGATGGTGAAATCATTCTGCAGGAATATTAGGCCTAGGGTATGTCAAGAACACATTCCTTACATCATTACTCCACCTTCACCCACCTGAACTGTTGACATATAAGAGGAAGGGTTCATCAATTCATGCTGCTTGTGCCATACTAGTCGATAGCCCATCCTAGGGTGGTGACTACTATCTATATATAAATATCCATGCTCAAGAAAATTATTCAGTGGAATTACGAATAATACTTATAAAACAAGGGTGTCACAAAAAAGTATTTTTTGCCCACAGGAACCAATCACAGCATTTCATTTTACCTCAGCAGTATAATAATGAAAGCTATGCTGTGAATGCTTGCAGTGGGCAACAAAGATAGATTTTCTATTAAATAGTTTTTATAAGACTGTGGTGCGGGGATACTTTCCTATCGCTCACCTTGTAGATGCTATGGAGCTGAGCCAAATGTGCAGGTTAGTGTGGTGGGAGCTGCTCTCGGCTACACTGCTGAGTGCAGGGCATAGTGCGGTGGGTACGATGTTTGAGTATGTTCACTCAGCCAGTTGTGAGTCCACCTAACAGTTGCTTTGTCAATCCTATATTTGTCATTATATCAATATGGATGGTATGAGATTCTTTGTTAACTGCTTTACTAAAGTCAAGATATACTATATCCACCGCATTTCCCTGATGAACCCAGTCAGTGATTCTGTCATAGAAGAAAATTAGATTAGCCTGACATGACTTGTTTGTTACAAGCCCATGCTGGCTCTGGTTAATTACTCTATTCTTATCCAAGTACTTGCATACATGCTGCTTAATAATTTGTTCAAAGATCTTTCGCAGTATAGACATCAGGCTCACAGGCCTGTGGTTTCCTGGATCCACCTTCTTCCCTTTTTTGAAGATAGGGACAACATTTGCCCTTCTTTAATTTTCTGGGACTTCTCCTTTTCTCCAGGAATTTTTAAAGATAAGGCAAGTGGGTCAGCAATTACCTCCGCTGCTTCCTTTATTATCCTAGGATGTAATTCATCTGGACCTTGAGACTTGAATTGATTTAAGTTAACTAAGTGTTCCCTCACCATCTCTCTGTTTATAGATAGCATTTATTATTTTAATTCCCCAAACTAACAGGGAAGATCAGCTGATCTTACATCTACTTTCTCAGAGGAAACATATGCAAAATAGGAATTTAAAAGTTCGGCCTTCTCAACATTATTATTAAGCAATTGACCCATTTCCTCCTGTAAGCATCCGATAGCATCTTCAACTTTTCTTTTGGTTTTGATAAACACCCCAAATTCTTTTTCATTGTTTTAGCCTATCTTGCAAGCCTCAGTTCATTATTAGCTTTAGGGTCATTCCGTGTCAGTTCAACCAACGCTCCCGGTCGACCATCTCAGATTTCAATGAAACTTTGCACAAAGATAGACCCTGACCCTAAACTAAGATAGCCAGAATATTAGGCTTCAAAGTGCTTTGGTTCACGAGCTACAGGTCTTAATCTAGGGGGTTGTCATGTGATTACAGCGCGCAACCTGAAAAAAGTGGCGATTTCAATCCATTGCCAAGCCAGTTCCAATGACTCTAGAGCAATGAAACTTCACACACTAGGAGAACTTTTGGTGCTGAATCCAGCTAAGCTACTCAGACTGCCACTCTTATCATCATTCTGCCACCATTGCAAGTCAAAGTAGCTGAAAAATTCTATCGTGCAAAATAAAACTCATATTTTAAGCAGTAATAACTCCTAATCAATGCGATCCAACTCAGCTCTGAATTTATCAATGTGTACTCCATAGAAATGTTTCTCATTGTTCACATTATGGACCCAAAAGGATGCATAGCTCTTAAGATACAATGAGTCAAAAATGGCAAAAAACACTTTTTTTTTTTTCAAAGGCGAAAATAGGAATGTACTCCATTTTTATTTTTTTTCATTTTTGTTCTATTTGGAAGAGAATTTTTTGCTCTACAAGATTCAATGTTTTTCATTTTGTTCCCAGACCTTCTAGATGGGAAAATATCAATGCCTGTGAAGGTCCTATGCACTCGCGGAGGTCAAATAATAAAATAAGTGTAAGTTTTGCATGGATGTATAATTAGTTTAGAAATCATGAGAAGGTAAATTATTTTTGGAATGAGACAACTTTTTGTGCTCAAGAAACTTATGTGATCAAAAATTGCATGGTGAGTTCAGGTGAGCCCCAAGCTTTGGCCTAAGATGGTCAGAATATCATTGAGTGTTGCATAATGATTGTGGTATATTACAGTGATCACTGGGCTTATTTAGCACTCTATCCATATTGGATACTACGATTACCTAAGGCTAGCATTTGTGTAATAAATAACTAGTTCTGAACTCACCATGCAATTTTTGATCACATAACTAGTTATTTATTACACAAATGCTAGCCTTAGATAATCTTAGTATCCAATATGGATAGAGTGCTAAATAAGCCCAGTGATCACTGTAATATACCACAATCATTATGCAACACTCAATGATATTCTGACCATCTTAGGCCAAAGCTTGTGGCTCACCTGAACTCGCCATGCAATTTTTGATCACATAAGTTTCTTGAGCACAAAAAGTTGTCTCATTCCAAAAATAATTTACCTTCTCATGATTTCTAAAGTAATAATACATCCGCAAAACTTACACTTATTTTATTATTTGACCTCCGCGAGTGCATAGGACCTTCACAGGCATTGATATTTTCCCATCTAGAAGGTCTGGGAACAAAATGAAAAACATCGAATCTTGTAGAGCAAAAAATTCTCTTTCAAATAGAACAAAAATGAAAAAAAATAAAAATGGAGTACATTCCGATTTTCGCCTTTGAAAAAGGGAAAAATTAGCAAAAAAGTGTTTTTTGCCATTTTTGACTCATTGTATCTTAAGAGCTATGCATCCTTTTGGGTCCATAATGGGAATAATGAGAAACATTTCTATGGAGTACACATTGATAAATTCATAGCTGAGTTGGATTGCATTGATTAGGAGTTATTACTGCTTAAAATATGAGTTTTATTTTGCGCGATAGAATTTTTCAGCTACTTTGACATGCAATGGTGGCAGAATGATGATAAGAGTGGCAGTCTGAGTAGCTTAGATGGATTCAGCACCAAAAGTTCTCCTAGTGTGTGAAGTTTCATTGCTCTAGAGTCATTAGAACTGGCTTGGCAATGGATTGAAATCGCCACTTTTTTCAGGTTGCGCGCTGTAATCACATGACAACCCCCTAGATTAAGACCTGTAGCTCGTGAACCAAAGCACTTTGAAGCCTAATATTCTGGCTATCTTAGTTTAGGGTCAGGGTCTATCTTTGTGCAAAGTTTCATTGAAATCTGAGATGGTCGACCGGGAGCGTTGGTTGAACTGACACGGAATGACCCTTTAGCTTTTTTGACACTTGCCCTACAGTTTCTGCAGACTGCATTATATTCTTCTGTACATATTCTTTCCTCTTTCCTTTTTAACATGTGTGCAAGTTCTGTGTTCATCCATCCTGGTCTCTTTAAATGCTTCCCATTCTTTTTTATTTTAACGATTGTGCTTTGATATCTAATTTTATGAAATTTCCCATCCTTCTTGGACATTTCTGTCCTTAAGAACATCCAGCCATTGGATCCTTCCTACCCACTTTCTGAGTCCATTAAAATCTGCCTTTCTGAAATCCAACAGTGAAGTCTGAGTTTTCTCAGAACTTCCTCCCCTTGTTATCCAAAATTCAAGGACAGTATGATCACTGCCTCCTAAGGTCCCAGCCACCCTTACTGTTAAGAAAATTGTAGATCAATGTATCAGTTAATTATTCTATATTGCCTTGTAGAGCATGATACTGGTATGAGTAGTGAAAGGGTTAAAATATAACCCTTCTTTAGGCCTCCATGTCTTCTCAGGAAAGATGATAGTCTACTAGACCCCCCCATGTATGCATATCTATAGACAGGAAGCTACACACTACAGGGGGTAAGTCTGTAAAGTATTACATGCATTCCTTTCTCCTGAATTCATAGTGGTCTCATTGTATGTAATAGATACACCCTAGAAGGTGTAACTTATGGTAATCATTTTTTATCTTAAGCCTATCATATATTCTATCCATCTTGAAGGTATATACGTTTTGCTATGATGTCATTTAGGCTATATATGCTTTGTCCACCTCAGAATAAAGCAGAAATCATCTGATATAGCTCAGGCTAGTGTGATGTGTTTCTCCTGGGCCCAGACTTCTGCACGGGATCTGGGACCGTCTTCTCTTTGATAAACACATAAATTCTCCTTACATTTTTGGTCCTTCGAGCCGGAATCACTCACTGCAGAGGGAGAGGACAGCCTGGCTGTGAAAAGGTGGGTCTGAAGTACTCTCCGATCATTAAAAGACCTCCGTCTTGCTTAGACGTAATTAGAGGCCAGTCGGGCATCCTGTCTGAAACAGTGACGTTTTTCCGAACTAGCCGGAGAATTTGGAAGCCTCCCAGATAACGTGTAGTAAGTATAACAATGGTTAAACTTTTCTTCTCTCTTCTTCTTCTTCTGTATACTTTAGTGTTAGTAGTCTATGTGAAATGTGTAAGGTAAATGAGAAGTATAGACGAATGGGTTGCCAAAGGGGCAATAGCAGTAGTCTATGTGAGACCATAGCCATTGTGAGAAGGCTACAGGAAAGAATTAACTCCGTGCGACACGTAAAAAGTGGTTAGATGACGTCATGGGACACAGGGGTGTCCAGGAACTTTACTTCTTATCTTTCTATTACTTTCTCTTTGATATTGTGTTATAGAGTAACTAAGAATATGAAGAGGGCGGCCGCCTACTAACATAATGTACTATTTGTATTGCTGTCTTATATTGCATGAAGCGAATGTGTGAGTGATTGAGATGAGTGGAATAAATAAATAAATTAAAAGTTCTAGTTGTAAAGAATTATGTGATACAATACGGACAAAATCAGCTAAAAGATCAGCAGAAATACGGATTATCCGCTGCTGAAGTCTGGTTAAAAGAAGCCCCAAACTGTCACGCCCATATAAAAAGAGACGCCCGACAGTTTGATGGACAATTCAAAGGGTTAATGGGGAGTTCCAATTGAATGAAAAATAGAGAGAGCAGATAGAATAATTCTATGGCCAGATTGGAGTTCTGTAGAAGGAAATTAGAATGGGAGGGGAGGAGATGGTAGACCCCTTCCATAGGATAATCAGGGGGCATGAGAGATGATCCTAATGCTGCATATAATCAGCCATTAAGGAACACGTTTGTAAGTGGAGTAAAGAAGGAAATAGGAGGTTATATAATGAGATACATAGTTACCCTGAGGATGGGATCGTTGCAGGATGTTTTGCAATATGCAAAACATGCAGAAAAGTGTTACAAAGAAAAGGGTCAGAAAGTGAGGTTTTTTATACAGGGAGAGGAATGTGATATGATGGTTCAAGAAAGTCAGAGAGGTTATTGGATAGCAAGAGGATGTGAAAGTAGAGACAGAGGGAGAAGCAGAGGTCGGGTGCAGCTCGGGGATTTAAATGTGTGTTTGAATTATGGGAAGTCTAGTGATTTTGCCTGAGAGTGCCCTGAGAAACAATGTTCTCAGCCACCTTGGGGAAAAATGACTAGGAGGGGTGGATGTACAACACTTGGAGGATCTCATGGCAATCTCCACTGCCTGAGATAGATCTCCAGGTGAATGGGCGGATGATTACTTTCCTGGTGGGCTAAGGAGCCACCAGGACATTAAGGCCTCCTTCCCACGAGCGTGACGGGCTCCGCAGCGTAATATTCCGCTGTGAAGCCCGTCACGGCGCCCCCCAGAGCCCCTATACTTACCTGCGGGAGATAGCGTGAAATCGCTTCCCCGCCCACCGCCGCGCGTCACCGCCCGTCACCGCCCACCGCCCTCGCGTCACCAGCCGTGTCACGTGCCACGGCCGGCCGTGTCACGTGACGCGGCCGGACCGCGTCATTTGGCGTCATATGACGCTCGGCGGTGGGCGGGAAAGCGTTTTTTCACGCTATCTCCCGCTGGTTACAGCGGGAGATAGCGTGAATGGACGGCTTCCATTGACTGCAATGGAAGCCGTCAGTGCGTACAGCCCGTCCTCACCCGCAGAAAATAGAGCATGCTGCGGGTGAGGACGGGAGAAATCGCGGTGCGTAATTCCGCGGTGGAATTACGCATCGTGAGCATTGTGCTATTAGGTTCAATAGAACCTAATAGCTGCGGGCAACGCAGCGGATTTTCGCCGCGAATTACGCGGCGGAAATCCGTTCGTGGGAAGGAGGCCTTATACATCCCAATATGTAGCCAATGTTAAATGTAGTAATAGTCATATCCTGGTAAGAGGGGTTAATGGCCAGACCTACAGGGAATCCCTCTCTGAACCAGTTATAACAGACCTAGAGACAAATAAGCCTGTGAATGTCAGATTATGTAGTCTTGAATATGTCCAGTAAATGTGTTGTAATGAGATATTATGATAAAATTAGGTATACCTTCACCAGAGTACCTCAGGGCTGCTGTGAATCTCCAACAATTGTCTCCCAGGCTATGTCAGCACACTTAGCCCAGTTCCAGCCTCTTAGAGGTAGTCAGCGACTACTGTATGTTGGTAGCCAGCAGCAGACAGTGGAGAGAATTGTGGGGGGACACAGTCGTACTCTTGAGGTTTATTTATGAGCAAGGCCATAAAGTAAACATGTAGAAACTCCAATACGGTCAGCAAACGGTTAAATATTTGGGGTATAACCTGTCAGATGAAGGTAGGCAAGCAATTCTGGAGGTCCCACAACTATGAGCAAATGATCTCCTTTTTGGGAATGAGAATGTTACGTGTGCTGCTGGGATTTGTTGTTCTATTGTGTTTCCAGCAGCACAGCACTCACAGGGTTAATGATTGAGCTGGCTGGGTGTGGTGCTGTCTGCTAGCCAATCCCCTGGTCAGTCTATCAGGTGGGCCGTCATGAATGCTTGTCTGGTGAGGGTTGCAGTGTGACTTGGTTCATGTCCGTTTGT
This sequence comes from Eleutherodactylus coqui, assembly GCF_035609145.1. NCBI lineage: Eukaryota > Metazoa > Chordata > Amphibia > Anura > Eleutherodactylidae > Eleutherodactylus > Eleutherodactylus coqui. The sequence continues at coordinate 282,002,674 of NC_089838.1, forward strand.
ACGTTTAAATTCTGTCAGTTTTGTGTTAGCTTGCTGTGTGTCCTGCTATCGGTGTCCTGTCCTGTTGCAGCGTGCGGTGTGAACGGTGTCCGGTTCTGCTGGACTCCTGGTTAGTGTAGGGACTAGCAGTATAACCAGGAGCCATGAAGTGGCCTGCTAGCTTTCAACATCTTGTACAACATGTCAACCAATACCTGGTATTTATATTCAGCTTCCAATCTGTTACTAGTGGTTGTATGTTGTATGCAGTGTATTCTGGGTCTGTCATGTGGCATGTGAATGCATCCTGTTCTGGTGTGTGGCTCCTAGGATCAGCTAGGGCCCAGATCCGAAGACCGCTGGGCTGCCCTTATTAGGGCAATGTCCCCGCTTAGGTAGGGCCACTGTCATCCTCCCTTGTAGCACAGGGTCAGTTGCCTGAAACCGGTGTGAGTCCCGTGTGACCCTGGTGATACCCGTGTGCGTCCCCTTTGGTCATGATCATGTGGGTTCCGTGCTTTGCCTGCCCACACGATCGTAACAGACAAACTTCTATAGCTCCTGGATCTCAAATTCTGCATCTCTGACAGCGCTTCTTACCAGAATCATCTATGATGACCCTCTGGCTGCAGCCGGCAGGATCCAGTGAGATGGGCCTCTGAGGAAGCCTTTGTCAGGTTAAAACAGACTCTGGTGGGCACACCAGTCTGGGGGGCTGCTGAACTAGAGCAAGCCCTTTGTGCTAACTGTTGACTCAGGAGAAGGATATATCACCTCTGTATTAACTCAGGAACACGTGGGAAGCAGACTGCTGGCATACTACTCTTGCAGATTAGATCCAGTGGCCTAGCGTTCCCAGCCTGTGTACAAGCGGTAGTCAGACCTTCTGCCACTATAGTGCTGTCCCCACACACTGAGTACCGTACGCAGTTAGTTATACTCATATCTTAGTCCTCCTAGACATCCCCCTGCAGGGCACTACTGCTCTCAGCCACACCTGACAACCTAGGGATGTGCTACGCTCCATCCATCCACCTTACTGCCTATTTCTTCAGACGGTCCTCCATACAACTGTCTAGGAGAGATGGCACATAAGGTGTTACTCAGACCAGATCTGCAGGATGTATCTCTTGTAGATGCTGAATACACTCTTTGTAGATGGGCTGTACATCTCCGTTAAAAAAAAAAAAAAAAAAAAAAGCTATCTTACCTAAATCGTTCTTCAGATGTGCAGCAGTTTTGAGCCATGGCCTGTGTCATGTCTCAACAGGGGGGATGGTAGCACTCATATGGACAGTGTTCACAGCCTAGGGGTTTACAAACTACTCTAAAAAAAATTTTTTGTCTTGTATTATTTGTGCTAAACAATGCAGAAGGGAGTATAAGACCAGGAGGGGGCGCCGTCCGACACATGGGGGATGCTGGGAGAGCTCTGAGTGTAACTTCTATAGAAGGAGTGACGAGCGCCATACTGGTAGATCTGCTCCCTGACCTACTGACTGCAATCCCTGCTAGCCGTCATAAACCAGCCCTGCAGTCACACCGTTTCTGCCGTCACACGGCTAAATGTCTGACCATTGTCTATGTGTATAGCATCCCTCACTCTTCACTTCGCCATACCGCGCACATCTCCACCCCCCCATACCAGGCACATCTCCACCTCGCCATACAGTGCACATCTCCAGCCCTTTACCTTCTGTATCACCCCATTACTTGTAGTATGTAAGCTCGTTGGAGCAGGACTCTCACCCCTATTGTTTCCATCAGCTGATTACTATGTAACTGCGGTTCTGTAATGTTTGTACTTCTGTCTTTCTGTATCCCCCGTCTATGTAAGCGCTGCGGGATATGTTGGCGCTATACACAAAGATTATTATAGATGTGTGTCAGATGAGGGACTTGTTGGCATTGCACACAAAGGGGTAAGGCGTGGCTAGATGCTTGCCTGGCTTGATAGTACTCCTAGTCAGGCCACGTCCCTGGTGGCCATCTTAGTGCTAGTCATGGCCTGCGGCCATTTTAGTACCTGCTGTAATACCTTCGGCCGCCGCCCAGACGCCATCTTGGCTCCTTACATCCCATAGCTGTACCTTCTACCTGGCATCCCAATGCTTGCACTTGTAGTACACAACACCAGTGATTAGTGCCTTCTCTGAATTGCATAGGAATATTCAGCAGCCTCCATCACTGTCCTCTGTGTGTTGATGATATGTTGTCTATCTTATTAAGTGTGTGCTATAAGATGGGGTCAGTTCACAAATGGTTAAATCGTCTGTTACATGGGAGTGCTTCTTTCACCCTCGCCCCCACCTTTCAGCTTTAGAGTTCAGTGAGGGAGGGAGGGGGGAGTGTGACTGACTCTAGCCATGCTCTGCTTGCTTGATATGAATAGACCTGTAATGAAGATGATCAGGAATGAAGTTTAGTATAAACCTGTGTGAACAGGGAACGTCCATTCTTGCTGTTATTTGTGTACATGTCCGTTCTGTGATTGGTTTGCAGTGATTTTGATTGTTAAATGGTGTTTTCAATGTGATAATGTCATGTAAGATATAATAATAATGAAGTTGTTGATAATGTGAGAGCTGAGTGTCCCTATTACGGGAAGGATAGCACAAGGATGCTGCAGTTATCTGTAGTAGTCCAGCCACAGTTAAAGCTTTGTTTATCTTACTCCATCACCTCTCCCTGATAAGAGAAATTCCTGAGGGGGGGTTGTTAAGGTTGGAGGATCAAGCGACTGCAGATGATTGGAGTAGTAGTTGTGTGAATCTTAATGTTATGCAGTAAATATTGTGTATAGAGAATGTTAATAATTATATGAGATAGAAAGACTTGACCCCACGATAGATAAAAGTTAATGACAAGTCCTCACGCTGTGATGAACGTAAAATGTGTGATTAAGCTTCTTAACTGTACCTACCCCCCACAGATAAGTGATCCATGTTATACATTGAGTTTGCTGCTTCCACCTGTGAGCTGGGACCAATTACCTGCTGTTGCCTCTGATCCTGGGGTCATGCTTGCTTCGCGCTACCTGGTAATGGGACTGAGGCAGACTACGGGAGACTGCCTGAGGGATGCTGTGCGGAGAGGAGAACCGTAAGGGCACGCTGTGTCTGGGATATGGCCTGAGCTACAGAGAGCACGCACAGACGTGTGATGGTTGTGTGGTGACCGGGCCTAGAACAGGTGCCAGGTACAGCCCCTAACGGGATTGTGCTTGGTACAACTGATAATGCCTATATACCTCATGACCTCCGAGGGCAACAGCAAGGGCCGTGTCCGGAGAACTAGGGACACCTCTCCCAAAGGTTCCTCTGACCCATCGGGGTCCCAAGGGGGGTACCGGACGAGTATGGGACGAGAAATCGGATGGCTGCAGGGGGTTTGAGTCTCTTCTTGCATGGTGGGTAACAGTGAATAAAAATGTAGACTGGATTATATATATATATTATAACCAACAGAGATTTGTTAATTATACAAGAGATGCAATCAAGGGCCTAGCGGAACAACTAGGACACACCTTACACTTATTGCATGGCAAGATAGAATGGCTCTTGATATGTTACTAGCAGAAAAAGGAGGAGTTTGTAAAATGATTGGAGGATATTGTTGTACTTTCATTCCTAATAACACAGCACCTGATGGTAGTGTTACTCGAGCACTGGAAGGGTTAAATGCATAATAAAATGAACTAGCTGATAACTCTGGCATAGACAATCCATTCACAGACTGGTTGGAAGCTTGTTCGGACACTGGTCACAAGTCATATACTCCACATTAGTCTCTATGTCAGTATTTGCCTCCATTCTAGTACTTTGCGGTTGCTGCTGTATCCGAGGACTGTTACAAAACCTTATTATTATTAACACTTCCATCACCAAAACTATGTTTCAAAATATACAAGATGACGAAGAACAGGATGATTTACTGGGTCAGGTGACCACCTCTGTCTGACAAGTGATGGGTAAAAGTTCTATGAAGAAAGCACCATTTTTCTTTGACGATTTTGAAGTGTGACATTTTGATTCCAGTGCGTTCTGATTGTACCGGAGGATTGCTCTAATAACTGATGGACATTTCAATAAGTAAGATTTTATATCATGATGGACAATCATTTATATATGAAGAAAGAAACATTAATCTCATAATAAATCAAGGCCAAGCTTCTCTTGGAGGCGGGCCTAATTGTGGGTACAATTGGTGGAATGACTTTATATATATATAAATGTAATGCTTTTATATGAAATAATTATATACTTAGTCTTGAAGTGTGAACCCAGGCGTCCTGGTAATAAAGCTTCGGGCCGTAGCCAGGGGGTCTGTGGTAGAGTCATTATATATGTGTATTTACTATTATACTGTGTTGATGTATTGATCTAAAGTGGGGAATGTTAAGAAAATTGTAGATCAATGTATCAGTTAATTATTCTATATTGCCTTGTAGAGCATGATACTGGTATGAGTAGTGAAAGGGTTAAAATATAACCCTTCTTTAGGCCTCCATGTCTTCTCAGGAAAGATGATAGTCTACTAGACCCCCCCATGTATGCATATCTATAGACAGGAAGCTACACACTACAGGGGGTAAGTCTGTAAAGTATTACATGCATTCCTTTCTCCTGAATTCATAGTGGTCTCATTGTATGTAATAGATACACCCTAGAAGGTGTAACTTATGGTAATCATTTTTTATCTTAAGCCTATCATATATTCTATCCATCTTGAAGGTATATACGTTTTGCTATGATGTCATTTAGGCTATATATGCTTTGTCCACCTCAGAATAAAGCAGAAATCATCTGATATAGCTCAGGCTAGTGTGATGTGTTTCTCCTGGGCCCAGACTTCTGCACGGGATCTGGGACCGTCTTCTCTTTGATAAACACATAAATTCTCCTTACACTTACTCCCTCAACCATTTCCTCCAAGCAGATTGTTTGTTTTCCTTAGTTGAAACCACCCCCTCCACCCTAGAGACGGCATAGTTGCTCTTTTCTTTCAATGTCTCTCCACTTAGAATTTTTTGTTTCATGTTTTTTAGTACATTATATGGTACGATATACAACTCGAATTGAGCTCTGCCCATAGTTTTTTTTTGCTAGAGACTTCTGAACAGCTCTAGTTTAATTATGAACATAGATATGAAAAATGTCTATTCTTGATTTGCCCATTGTATTAGCCCCATTTTTTTAATTACATGTCTGTAAATTTTCTCTTTTACGTAGATTTGTGTTCAGTGCAATCTATTTCAGGGCTTACAGTTCAGCAGAACAAATATATACAATATAATACATCTTGGTTATGGATATTTCTTTATCCAAACTGATTAAAAATCCCTCTGATGGTTCTATCTATACACATTGCATATATTAGCTTCAAACTTGTAAATTGATATTTTCAACATAATGGCCCTATGTTTCTCTAATCTCTTAGATAAGCAAATGATCTACCAATAAGTTTTTTTGCGGTGTACTGTACATTACAGATAGATCACAAGATCTCTCAGGTTTGATATGTAGGCCCATTAAAAATATCACAACCTTGACTATAGAACAGGGGGTCCCAGGAGGTCAAGTAAAAACACTCCTGGGTTCTATCGCCTTGCTCTAATCTCTATGATGGAACACTTTTGTCTTTCTCCTACCATTACGTGATTGAACCTGGGTTATAAATTTCAGCAAATACTGTCAGAAAATCTTTCATGATCCTGGAAAAAGAATTAATAGCTTTGAGTGGACATGAACTTGTTTTTTTGTCCTGCACGCCTTTATCACCTATTGTAAAATCAGCCATATCTTTTCCGCAGCTCTGTATTGCATCCTTGGGACCTTCAGTCCTTTAAAAACAGCCTTGTTATTTTATTACTGCACTGGAAAGAAAATCTGAAGAAATATCAGGATAGGGAAGGCATTTTGATAGCAGAACAGAGCTAATGCCGCCGTCTATGTACATAATCATCATCTTCAAAGACACCCTAGCACCTGTCTAGGGGTGGCTTTAAACAGGACAATTGCCGGACATATAAATACCCAACAGCCATCCCAAAACTTACCGCTCATGTGCTTTTATACAGGAGTAATAGCCATTCAGTGAATGGCAGTGTGGCGCATCGGAGAACTCCGTGCTTTTATACAGGAGTAATAGCCATTCAGTGAATGGCAGTGTGGCGCATCGGAGAACTCCAGATGTCAACCTCCATTCTTTGTGAACAGGCAGTCACTCGTTGATGAACGACTACCTGTTTACTCTGAGCGAGAGTCGCTCACTAGTTGCTTTGTTTCAGTGAAATGAAACAAAGCGACTAGCGACTATTGAGTGATTTCTCACTCAGTACCTTGTCGGGTCCCATGTTTTTATGGGACCACAACTGTTCAACCCATAGACAACCTACAAAGCAAAGTAACTATACAAAAGTAATATTCAAATATCTAACTTGATTCTAATCAAAAAGAGTTATAAATACATACTAGACCAAATACAAGGATGAGACATAGAACATGTCAGTGGGATACCATGCAACACTAAAAGCATCCGGCACCATGGTTGTATTGTAGCACTACTATTTTTAAATAGTAGTGGAGTTAGCGGCCAATTTATTGCCTTGGGCCTCTTTCAAGCGAACGCCGTTTTAGCACTCCGGTAGCCGTGCTAAAAGATCGTGGCTATCAGAGCTAAAAATTGTGTGAACAAAGGATAGCTGTGACCCAATTGTGGCTATTTGTCACAAGTTTAACTGACTTGCAGTACACTGACGCCACAGCCTGAGCCCAGAAATCCCTTGGCCGCCAGAACAATGTGTAATGACATGAAATGCCTCACTAGAAGCACCTGACATTGTTTAGCAATGCTTGGCGCTGCTAAACTCCCTCCCTTTGCCGAACAGCTTCCATAGACTCCCACCTATTGGTGTAACTAGATCTTCAAAGACCATCTTTTTCAACTATTGACATAACCACAGGTGTAACTTAAAGCTTTTCAGCTCAAATGCAAAATATGGACAGAATACTTTTTAATAGTTGTGTCTACTTATGTGGTAGAAGGGAAATTGGCCTTGTTAGGCACTAGAGCCAGGGTGTAACTGTTACTTCTACATCCCAATAGCTACACTTCTGACCATAACTAACCACAACTTTGCATTTCAACTTGTTCCCCTCGTGGAATAGCAATCTCAACATCCAACTAGAAAACTAAATATCTCATAGTATAAATTTAGGCTTATGTTCTTTAGCTAATGAAAATCCTAAAAAGGCATAGAAATTCCTTCATCCTGTATACAATGATGACTTTTAATTAGATGACCACTAAGAGAGACATGGGTATTCAATGAGCTTCTGATGCTATCCAACATAAAAGATATAGAATTTGGCACAGAAAAAGGAATGAAGCTACCTCAGTGGAGGCCAGGTTCAGTGAAGACAAGTTGTGCTATTTGTGCTATTTCGGTATCTTACGGTTGAAGAGACGAGAAAGGTATGTGTACGGAGTGCCAGGTGCAGCCAACCCATAGGTAGACGTAAGAATGCACAAAAGGATCTAGACCGAAAGGCTGTTATTATTAATAAAACGTGAAAAACTCTAATGATAACACCTGTGTGTAAAATATGTCTTTTCTCAATTCTTTCCTTCTTTTCCAATTATATGAATCATAGAAAAGAACATACCGAAGAGTAAAAGTCTTTTTGAGAAATAAGGTATCAAGAAAAGGCTAAAGAGTTAGTTTTTGGAATTCATAATGAACCAATCTGCATGGAAGTCGCAGGAGGACCACCGGTTCTCAACATTTCTGTTATGCAGATCATTTGCTGCCCACAAAACTCCCAGCAGAGGTGAATAGGAAGTAGATTAGTAACTCAGTACCAAGGACTCCACCAAACATTAAGTGCAAAAGAAACAGAATGAACACAACTCTGTCAAGATAATTAGTATGATGGGTAAGAATGACCTTTATTGCAGGAACTATAATTGCATTGTCATGCTCTATTATGTGACCTTCCGAAGACCATCTCTCACAAGCTCTAATGAGACCTTTTTGAATGCTGATTGCTGGAATGTTGTCAAGAAAAAAATATATAAGAGAATACCAAGCAAGGGACAAGATATGGAATGTATATTAACTACTTCATATCCCCAAAATCTGAAGAAAAGCTTGTTAACGTTTTTGCTACCCAGTCTCATGGGTTAGCTACCATAGTATTCGATAATGGAGCACTAAATCTATATTTGTACATACCCTAGGTCTCGTTCAGATGAGCGCTCTTTTACCGACGATAGCAGCAAGAAAATCACGCTGCTATCAACGCTAAAAGATCGCATGAACGGGCAGCTACTCACTGGAGCCACTACACTTGAAAAAGCACAGCTGCTCCAGGACGAGAGAGAGAAGAAGCCCCACAAGGCTTTGGGACTTCCCCATGGCAGGGAGAGAGAGAGAGCAGGGATATAGTGGATTAACCCATAGCCTTGCTCTGTGTGTCCCTGCTATGGGTTAATCCCTCATAGCCCCGCTCTCTCTATGCTATGGGGGATTAACCTATAGCCCCGCTCTCTCTATGCTATGGGGGATTAACCTATAGCCCAGCTCTCTCTCTCTCCCTGCTCTGGGGATCCCCAAGGGATATCCCCTTAGCGCAGAGAGAGTGGGCAGGGCTATAGCACTTCTCTAGAGATCCCCCATAGCAAAGATAGAGGAAGCGGGGCTAGATTGTGGATGCCTCTAGCCACGCCCCCTCCTCCCATGCTCTCGGGGGAAATCCTGTAACTCTGCTCCCCTCCCTGTCCCTCCTATAGGGAAATTCCTAGGCGAAAAAGATGGAGGGAGTCCCCTACTACCCCCGCTGCTGGGGAATTGCCCAACAGGGGTGCAGGAGGAATACCCCGCTGCTTACAGCAGGGCATTGAAAAGGTGCTGCCCAGAAGCACATTTTAAATGTCCTGTTGTAAATTCCTGGTAGTCCCCGCGAGGATTAAGGGAGTCCTCGGGGAGTCCCCTCATCCCTGCGGGGACTAATAGGAGTTTACAGGGGGACATTTTAAATCTGCTTTTGGCCAGCACCTTTTAAATGCCCTGCTGTAAGCTGCGGGGAATCTATTCCCTGCACAGGAGTTTCCATAAACTCTAGCTCCCATAGGAGTCTATGGAAACTGCTGCACATTGCACAGCACAGACCTGTGATGCAGACATTGTAGCCACAATTTAATGCATCTAACAATCGTTCATGTGAATGCTTCTATAGGAACTTATTGGTTCCTATAGAAGCGTGCTTTTAGCTTTCCTTAGCAGCGCTCGTCTGAAGGAGGCCTTAATGTTAGGGTGACCCATTGAGATATGGCAAAAAGTAAAGTGGCAGCTATACAGAAAGACACCTTCCCAATTTGTTACATCATCTAATAGTAATATTAGGCTAAAGTTTAAGCTTTAAATTCCAACTGCAAAATGGTGCTCAAAACGGAGGTATATTCTGAGAAATGGCGCTTACACGCACAATTTCTGAATATACAAGCTACAGCATTAATATTAACAATTTGTTTTTGCAAAACAACCGCTATACTTTTAAACATTAAGTATTTTCAATGACATTTGTTCTAGCAATCTACACATTTGTGCTGTTTCTACAAAAATACCTCCAAATATATGAAAATAGTCAACATTACGACACAAATACTTGTCAGTCGGTGCTTAAGGACCGGACAGCAGACTTCTTGGTAATCTGTGTTGGAACAGCCTTGTGATTTGCTTCCACGACTTGAAGCAACAGTTGTTTTTCTTCTTCGTTATTAATAAAAAGTCGGAAAAGTCATGGTCCTTGAGCACAACCTTGTCGTAGACATGAGAACCTGAAACTCTGCCCCAAATATAGGTTTGCTAAAAGGAAAAAAATTGAGGGTGTCTTGCTTTGTAGTTGAAAGTTGAGTTTTTTGGGCCACCCTACTTAACGTGTATGGATTTTGGTGATATAGTACGAAATATTTTTAGTACACTCTATAACCAGTGGTTTATGATTATCTTTATTCAGATTTTAGATTAGATGAACTAAAAAAAAACATTCATTCATTATGTAACCATCCCCCGGTATATATAATTGAGCAGGTATTACCTTGGTTAGTTATTGTGTTCTGTCTGAAACTCCTGGTCTCTTTTACCTCAAATGGTCATATGACCTTAATTCTGACCAGCTCAGATCTACATGGGGATTCTAAGAAGAAAGGGGAAAAAAAGCACCAGAGAAAAAAAGGGTTGGGTCCCTCTTTTTTTAAAGAAGTAGGAAAAAGGATGGTTTCGGTATAAAACACCAAATATCTCACCTCAAAGTGGATCTTCTTAATGAAAAATCTACTTGGGGATTCGGGATTCATTTTCTAGTCAGATTCTTTGTCTGTATGATGCTATTATCTGGATCTATCACTAAAAAAGCTTACATGAGGATGCAAGTACTCATGTCACAGTAACTGATGATGATCACACAGCTCCTGCCACACAGTTATAATAGAGGAGATCACAGCTCATCCTTCTCATTGGAATTCTGTAGATGGGATACTGTTCCTGGGGTATCTAGGCCTGGTACAGTGTTATGTGGCATCTATGACTAGGTCAAAGTTGCAAGATCCTTTGTGGCTTGCAGACTTATGAAGCATATGTGTCTGACACTTTACACAAATGTTATGGCCATTATGTTTCATGCTAATCTGTGCATCCTGAAATAGTACTAAAGTGTTATTCTCTTTCATTTGCCCCCTCTTCTATTGCCATTGAGGCAAGAAAAAAAAACAAACAGCACACCAAACAGGACCAGAAATATAACGCAAGACTAAGCACTCACCTGGTGTAGCTCTGATGTCCATCACCAAGCCTAAGGTCCAAAATTGCAAGATTATATTCAATTATAATCAAAGTGGGCATCAAATGAATTCATTAGGGGGCCACCAAGACAGTAAATAAGAGAAAAGAAAAAGAGGACCAGTGCTCTGGTTAACAATCCAGAATTTATATATATTGTGGCAAGGGAGAGTTCCTCAACTACGGATCGCTGACCTCTCGGAACGGACATGGGCAGCACATGTGTTGAAATACAGTCCAGAAGTAGGGGTTTCTTTAAAATCTGGCGCCTTCCAGTTTTATTCCACAGCAAACTTGTATATCATATACAGCATACAAAGTCCATAACTTAGGGTTCACAAACCCACAGGGTCACCATCAATGCCCTGCCCGGGGAGGCCTAGAGGGCGTCTTCCTCTGTCAGATGCATGACAGTTCCCACAACTGGTCCGTACGGGACCTCGGGCTCCCAGTCTGGATGCGGCATCTCTCATGGCCTCTCCGGCTAGCAGTCCTTCAAGCTCCACTGAGCTATCTCTTCCCTTGAGTGTTACAGGATCTGTTCATTTTCTGTTTGTTCCTGCCCCACCCATAGGAGTTAATCCTTTTGCTGCAGTACCAGAATGAATGTCTCTAGCCCTCTGCAGGCCCTTCTGTATACTGCACTCCCACAATATATATTTAAATTTTAAAATAAAATTAATATGCCTTACTTCCAGTAGAGGGTGATGGAAAGTACCCGTATAAACCCTCCTCCAAGCAGGCTCAAATATGCTAAACAATTCCAGCATGGTTAAATGAAGGCCAGCTGTCTGGGAAGAGAAAGTGGTTTATTCAACCCAAGGCACCTCACAAAGGGCAAAAATATAATGCAACACAACCCCTAATGCGTTACATTATTTTTGTGCCCTTTGTGAACTGGGCAAAAAAAGCGGTAGCATATCTTTAAGATTTGTTACAAAGTTGTTTCATATTTTATCATAGGCTGAGTTCACATCTGTGGTGTCACTTCCAGTTTTCTTTTCTGTTATAGGAGCAGAAAAGTAAAAATGATGGAGTTCCAGATCCTTCGCACGAAGCACACCAACAGTCTCTGATGGAACTCATTGCATTCTTACGGCTCCATCTGGTTCTGTTGTAACGTCCATTACTTTGACAGGAGGTATACTGCTGCATGTTCCACTATTCTTCCATCACCTACAATTAAGTTTGCAAGCTTAAACTGCATTAGCGCAACACAAATGGCGGCAAAATGACACATGCCCTATAAAGCAAACATAATACCTCCACACCAATTAGTTTGCTTCTATTCCTGTTCTGCAACGCAAAACCGCACAAACAGGTGAACTAAAATATCCTAAAAATATGATGCCATTAAGCATAATAAATGTGCCCTATAAATACCTACTTACGGTAGCTCAAACCGTTATTCTAATTTAAGAAGAGAATATGCAAGTCATTAGTACATGCAGATATCCCACGGTATTTATATGGATGGTATATGCCGAATGATTTTCTCAATTTACAAATAACATAAAAATAACTCAAGTAAATCCGTTATTGATGGCGCTTATTATTTCATTTATTTCCTACCACCAAAATAAGTACGTTCAGTCATTTATTCCTATTATTTTGTGTTGGGGAGCATACAAATCATGACTATTTATTTCAATTACTTGTTTGTCCATTTATTCTGGGTTACATTGAGTATTTATACACAACCATTTCTACCAATTCGATTTTCATACATTCTATCAGTAACCTTTAATTGCGCTGAATTTTCTCCATATTTTTCTGTAATGCTTCAATAAGGATAAAATTCTACGAGACAGTGATAAAGTAAGCACAATAACTATGCAGGACTCGTAATTTGTTTCCAGCAAGGTATATTTCACTTATATGTTAAATTAGCATCAAATACTAAATTCTATAAGGCAGGGACATAACAAAACCTGGTAACCATGGCAACCAAAAATCCGTGCCACTGTCTAAAAATTTTAAATTGCCTACGGCTTATATCACTGCCAGGATCCTAACAGTTTCTTTTGCAATCTTACACACTAGTTTTCCCACCTCATGCCTACCCATCACTTAAAGGGCATGTAATGTTCTATCCTAATATCAACATAGATGCACTTGGAAATGTTTGAACCTTGGGCAAATTAAAACCCTAGTCTGCAAGCAATCAGGCGACAGAAGCCGTTCATTATACCTAAGGGATCTAGACGGAGCTGTATAGGGTTTTAAAAGGGTTAGCTCATCAAGACTCTTTTCCATAGGTTCTATTATGTCCTAGAAAGAGTTTCTTATTCAAGACCCCCTTCTATGGATAGCCATTAGAGATGAGCGAGCATACTCGTTAAGGCAATTTACTCGAGAGAGCATCGCCTTTTTCGAGTACCAGCTGGCTCATCCCTGAAGATTCGGGGGGGGAGGGGGCGCGAGGGTGAGCAGTGGGTTGCGGAGGAGATCGGGAGGGAGAGCGAGAGATCTCTCTCACTTTCCACCCCGCTACCCTCCGCCGCCCCCCGCAGCCCCCCCACATTTTCAGGAACGAGCCAGCTCTCTCTCGAGTAAATCGCCTTAACGAGTATGCTCGCTCATCTCTAATAGCCATTCAAAAATAGCGTCTCTCTCTCTCTTTCTGAAAGACCCAGCCAATTCATTGACTTATTTTAATTGCTGGTATTGAAAAAAGTTTTACCACAACTAACACTTATTACCAATCCACTGGATAGGTGTTAAAGGTTTGATTGCTCAAGGCCCCATTATTGCGTTCTGACTCTTTACTAGAATGAACTCTCCATTCCTCTTCAGTAGTGTTGCATGTCGTGATCTGCTAGGTGATAAAATTGGGCCGATTTTTGCTAAATCACATCAGATCATCCCAATCCAATTTCTAGCAAAAATCACCAAAATATTGTCTCTCTGCTTTGAACAGAAAGGACGGGTCTGTTAGTTTAGTTCTAGGTTTGAATCTGACCTTGATGGGGATTTGAACCAGAAATCCCACCATTGCAAGGCAGCAAGGCTAACCACTGGGCCACCACCACCTCTACTTTTCACAATTATTTTTTTTAATCCGGTCATGAGTGGCCAACTATTTTAATAATCGCTCAATACTACTCCTTAGTGCAGTGTTTCCCAACTCCGGTCCTCAAGGCACCCCAACAGGTCATGTTTTCAGGATTTCCTCAGTATTGCACAGGTGATGTAATTATTGTCAGTGCCTAAGACATTGCCACAGGTTATCTTACTATAGGGTATCCTGAAAACATGACCTGTTGGGGTGCCTTGAGGACCGGAGTTGGGAAACACTGCCTTAGTGCATGATTGCAGAGAGAAGTATCTTGAATGGAGCTGTGGTTGATCATGCACCCTTCTTTATCCTTTCAATGTCTATCGGACTGGTGGAGACAGCAAACTACAGCACTCAACGGTTTGCATCAAGAGAAAATAAGAATGGTAGAAGAAAATGTGTGGATTGGGATGGCCAAGTCAATGTTCTAACCTTAACCTTATCAAGAAGATACTGTGGCAAAACATCCCAGAAATATGAACTGAAGACCATTCGAAGGGCGGAATAGACCAAAATTTCTCTTCAATGTTATCCAAATCTTATTTGCCGCTATGGAAAAATTTTGGTTGAGGTGATTGTTGCAAAAAGTAAATCTACAAGTTATTACATTCTCAGGTATGCTTACCTTTTCTTCCTGCACTGTACATGTTTACTCAATATCCTTAATGAAAGACATAGCAGTACAACGTTTTGTCTTATTAGCTAAGTGAGATTGTGTTTGGCACTAATCGTGGCTTTACATGAGCCTTGAGAGAGCAAATGGAAGCGACAGTTCTACGTAAATATGACCATCAACTGGGTGACGAGTGAGAATTTGTTCACTAGTCCCGTTATTGCAGCTCACCTAAAAGTACTTGCTAGTTGATAAGTTATCGTCTGGTGTAAACAGATAATCGTTGTCTTTCAATGACTAGCCAACAACTTTGCAGGGAAGTGTGCACTTTTTCGGCATGAGCCTCCCACCAAATGCCAATTGACTCCCGACTTTTTTCTTGCCCTTCCATTTAACCCCTCTTGGTTCCTAAACACACATAAATACGTGCAAGTGATCCCTGTTAGTCTTGGAAAGAACATTCTCAACTCCCTTCACTGGCTGGTTTTGGTCTTCGAAGACACACTTGCTGCTGTAGTATCTCGCTGGTTAAGCCTTCCACAGAACACTCAGTGTCGCGGCCTCCCCTGCGGCTCTGTGGCACATTTTGCATCTGCACTCAAGAGCTTCTATTTATGCCTCTGTTTGAAATGGTGCAAATATTTATTGTAATTGCAAAATAATGCAATCATGCCACGCAGCGCTATCTAACTATAAGAATAAATATATTTTATATCGAACAGTAATATTCCATTAATCTGGCACCCTACGGTCTCGAAATCCCGATAATCTATCTAAATAGCATGTAAAACCCTCTTATCACCGCCATCAATATTATCTTTATGGAAATAACTACATTATTTTCCCAAAGGAAACTCTTCGGCTTTTGTGGCGCTGTGCCCTATCTGTACCCTTTTATCTCCTGCCTTAAAGAAAATGAAAAATTTTCTCAAAGCTTTTCAAAGCAAGAACACAGACAAAGCAAAATCCTACTTTATTTAAAAAAAAAAACAAAACATATTCACGGCTAATAATCTAATCTCTGCCTGGAGTGAATGTCTATTATTAAGTGTATTGCTGCAGACTAATATCTGATGATCATATGGACAAGCAATTCAATGGAGGAACTCAGATTAAAATAAAATGAATGAAAGACGAAGTTCTTCAAGGGGGTGCGCTCTGTATCCTGCTAAATCGGTGAAGAACATGTAATAAGCTTATATGAAAATAGTACAAAGTACAGAACTGGACTTATTTATGCATAATGAAGAGCTATTCCAGAAGGCCTCATAGATTGTATCTGCAAGTACAAAGCAGCATTTGTGAGGATTGGACATGGAAGAAATGTTAGCACAGGAGGAAGAGCTGCATGTAATAGGTGAGCAGAGATGTAGTTAGGCTTACCTTCAGTGGGGGCAAAGGCTCGATTTGTGGCCAACCACTGCATCTAAATACCCCGCACTGGAAGTTATGGCCCATCAGCTTGACTTGGTCAAGCCCTGGTCGTAAAGGATCCAGTTCTAAATCTTATTCTTATTAGATGGGTAGACAAGATCTTTATCTGCTAATTGATCATTGCTGTTCTGGTGAGCTTGCCATGTCTTCTGGAAGGGTATTACATTTAGCACCAAATCTACCTCTGGGATCTCTAAGCCCTACAGTGATAAACCCTTCAATGGTTAGAACAAATAAATGTCTGCTTGCCCTTTTATTTTAAAGGGTTTTACCATGATTAGGGAAAGGGTTTTTCTTTTTTCAGAAACTACTATGTCTGTCTAGGATGTGATCACCTTTTCTTTCCTTTCTCAATTTCGCAGTGAGAAGGAATGGAGGACTTGGGACCCCTGCTCAAGTAATTAGTAAGAGTCCCAGTGATGAAATCCCCAACAATCATAAATTTATCATCTATCTTGTGAGCAATAATTGGTGAAGGTCTCAGAAACAAACCTCTGCCCAATGACAACACTGATGTACAGAGAAAAGAGGAAGCTCCACAGCAAAGATCAAAATGGGACTTCCATTATGGTGCCAGTATTGGCCACCCTGGACAGTAGACCCTGGTATTTTTTACCCTCAATTCCATTAATATGACCCTTGAGCCAATTCTAGAGATGAGCGAACGTACTCGTCCGAGCTTGATATTCGTGCGAATATTAGGGTGTTCGGGATGCTCGTTACTCGTAACGAGCACCACGCGGTGTTCGGGTTACTTTCACTTTCCTCTCTGAGACGTTAGCGCGCTTTTCTGGCCAATTGAAAGACAGGGAAGGCATTACAACTTCCCCCTGCAACGTTTAAGCCCTATACCACCCCCCTGCTGTGAGTGGCTGGGGAGATAAGGTGTCACCCGAGTATTGAAATCTGCCCTTCCCGTGGCTCGCTACGGATGTATTCTGACATTAGTTCAGGGAAAGTGGTATCGTGTTGGAGCTGCTATAGGGAGAGTGTTAGGTGTATTGTAGGCTTCAAGAACCCCAACGGTCCTTCTAAAGGCCGTAAATCGTCTCTATATGCACTCAGTGGGGCCAGCGGCAGCAGCGCCGACCCCATTGAGAACATATAGAAGACAAATCCTTCTTTTCTGCCACAGCTGTAACAGCTGTGGCAGAGAAGAACGATGTTTGCCCATTGAATTCAATGGAACCAGCAATACAGCAGGTTCCACTGAATGCAATGGGCTGCCGGCGATCGCAGGATGAATGGTCGGGAAGGGGTTAAATATATAACCCCTTCCCTGCAATTCATCCAGAAATGTGATACACTAAAAATATATACCGGCGTATAAGGCGACGGGGCGTATAAGACGACCCCCCAACTGTCACCTTATACGCCGGCAATACAGTGGAGCAAAGAATAAAAAGCATTACTCACTTCTTCAGACGATCTGCGCCGCTCCTGTAGACTGTCACTCCTTCCTGGTGTTCTGCGGTGCTCCTGCAGGCTGTCGCTCCCTCCTGGTTCCCGGCAGAGCATTGCTTTCTCTACGAAAGGCTTTAAATCCACGCCTCCAGAAACACACGTGCCTTCAGCCAATCACAGCCAATGACAGTGATGTCATTGAATTGCTGTGACTGGCTGTGTTTCTGGAGGCGGGGATTTCAAGCCTTTCATAGAGAAAGCTTTAGTCCGTGGACCAGGAAGGAGTGACAGTCTGCAGGAGCGGCGCAGATCGTCTGAAGAAGTAAGTAATGCTTTTTATTCTTTGCTCCACTGTATTGCCGGTGTATAAGGTGACAGTTGGGGGGTCGTCTTATACGCCCCGTCGCCTTATACGCCGGTATATATTTTTAGTGTATCACATTTCTGGATGAATTGCAGGGAAGGGGTTATATTTAACCCCTTCCCGACCATTCATCCTGCGATCGCCGGCAGCCCATTGCATTCAGTGGAACCTGCTGTATTGCTGGTTCCATTGAATTCAATGGGCTAACATCGTTCTTCTCTGCTACAGCTGTTACAGCTGTGCCAGAGGAGAACGATCTTTACGCTGACAGTGCGGGGGGGGGGGCCCACTCTTGCCGCTATTGTGGCTTAATAGTGGGACCTGTGAACTTGAGATGCAGCCCAACATGTAGCCCCTCGCCTGCCCTATCCGTTGCTGTGTCGTTCCCATCACTTTCTTGAATTGCCCAGATTTTCACACACGAAAACCTTAGCGAGCATCGGCGAAATACAAAAATGCTCCGGTCGCCCATTGACTTCAATGGGGTTCGTTACTCGAAACGAACCCTCGAGCATTGCGAAAATTTCGTGCCGAGTAACGAGCACCCGAGCATTTTGGTGTTCGCTCATCTCTAGCCAATTCCCTTTGTTTGCTAGCAACTCTGCTACATCTGAGCCAGATGCCAAAAACCTCTTGTCCAGATCAGACCTAATAGTTATCCAAATGGACAGATAAGCACACAACTTGAAAACTCGGTGAACAAAACTATTAATTACATAACTAAAGAATGGGAAAAGGGAAAACTCACCCTACCATACTAATACAGGATAACCTTGCTCAAAAGCGGGGTAATTGCCCTGACAAGGGCGACACCAAGTTTAGAACCAGGGGGCTACCTAGACTGTCCCTAGTTGGTAAAGAGGGCGACAATTGTTATATGTAAATAGCAATAGTCACAACAGCACTATAATGCAGATAGAAGAACACTAAGAAATAAGGATAAAGACCAGGGATTTATCTGGCAGTGATGACACAAGGGAGCATGGACCGGAACAAAACTTCCACCTCCAGAGGAAAAAACTTATCTTCTAAGAGGAGGGGCTTGAATATATACCCTAGAGTAATGGTTGACTGGCCAGCTGGAAGAATCACCTCCCTGCCGAATCATCAAAACCAACTCCAGTGGATGGTTGTTTACTTGTTAGCGCCCAGTGACGAATGACAGGGTGCATGCACCAATGCCACAGCCATGTGGACTAGGCTGACTTTGTAACATCAGCCCAGACCTGCTTCTACGTTGCATGTGACAGATGCATTTTCTCAGGATTGGAGAGGCCTGTTTAACATTCTTGCCAACCAGAATTGAGCGCCTCTCCTCTAGGGTCCATAGCAGCATCATGGTCTGCCTCTATGATCTGTACTGTACATTTTTCCATAACACCACTACATAGAAAGCAGAGCAGTGTTTTATCATTAATATTATTATAGGTTAATATTACTAGAATTGCAGTCTGCCAGGTCGACATCATTTAGAAAGCATCAGACCAAGCCAGATCCCATCTTAGTCATGAACGTTGTTTGATTTCCAATAATCTGCTTGTCACTTTTATTACCTGTCCGCATCGCATGATCTGTCTGGTTTAATTTTTGATTGACATGTCTACATTTTCTTCCAGTCAACTCAAGCAAACTTCGGAATTGCCCAGCCATTTATTTTTATACCCTGTTTTAATCTGACAAGATTTTTCCCCAGCCCAGAGATGAAAAGTTTGCAGCTGCTCAGGTGGAAAAGGGCCTCTTTTCATCACGTTGTTTGATCACCTCGATAAAATGTTCCTCACTACAGAGATTTGCTCCTGGCATCGCTGCTAATCCAAGCTGAATGTGTGTCCTGCTTTACGCTGACAGCTGAGCGAAGCCGTATTGTCTATGCCAGCAAGTGTTCAGAAACTTTACATTGGAGGTCAAACTCTATAACATTGGAACTCACAATAAACTTATTCCCTGCACTCAGTTTGTAATCCTCATAAAATAGTTGTGAGTTAGGCTTCTTTGACATCAAATTATAATAGCTTCAGCACATTTACCAGGTTTGCCCAACAGCAGGAATCTTATCTGCATTTCCAACTTTACCATTTCTCAAACTTCAAATATTAAAATTATATATAGCACCTGAGAAGAAACTTGAAGCTCCGGGGGCCTAGTGTAAAACCTGTAACAAGACCCCAATCATATACCATTGTAATAATCGTGTCTTCTTATGTGGCAGAGGATCCTTTGGGTCCATTTGTAAGAGCCACGGGTCATCAGGCTCAGGTACAACATACTCTGAGATTCCAGATCTCAGTGGTACATGACCCATATACATGGGACCTATAGGATCTTCATTACGGTCAGGGTCACTGGCTAGAAAGAGTATAAAATTGTAGCTGTCATACCATGTATCTTGTGGCATCATGCAGTAAAGAGGCTGATGCTGCATTCTTGGTCAAGGGCATATGTACAATAGAAGCAGATCATGCGGCTGCTATGAGGCCCATGAAGAGAGGGCGCCCAGTGATGTTTGGCTCTACACCCTTTTCTTCTAGGTG
This sequence comes from Eleutherodactylus coqui, assembly GCF_035609145.1. Taxonomy (NCBI): domain Eukaryota; kingdom Metazoa; phylum Chordata; class Amphibia; order Anura; family Eleutherodactylidae; genus Eleutherodactylus; species Eleutherodactylus coqui. The sequence goes on from NC_089838.1 coordinate 282,022,897, forward strand.
GCTGGAACCGGTGCAGAGCTGCCTTCTTCGGGGGAAATTAATTGCTCAAAAACAAGTTAGAAAATGTCTTAAAGGGCATGTAAAGGGAGTAGAGGGGAAAACAAACACCAGACCCTTCAGTCCTGGGTGCTGAAATCTAACACCTTAGTAAGGGGCCCAGTTTTATCTTTGTTATGGGGCACCCTCTCTTCTATGTATGCCACTGTTCTTGCTCATATGAACTTTACTGAACATGATCAACTTAAAAAACATTACAGTCTTTATCCATAGCAGTAGCAGTAAGCGGCTCACTTGGACTGATAATGACACTCTGGCTCGTCTCACAAGCTTCCAGTTCACTGCTCATTCTTTACCACCCCCCCCCCCCCCCCCCCCAGGCAACACTTCTCTAGGAATCTGTGATGGCCACCACTGACTCTACAGGCTTAATCTCCACAATAGCGCTGCAGTCACTTCACTTCTCAAGCACATGCGTGCTCAACAACTGGACACCTCACAGCAAACTACCTCTCACATGCGTGGGAACCGGACTTACCTACTAGCCAGTACCCCAGTACACGTCACTTGCCGTACTCCACCGGAGCTGCATCCCACTATTACAGTTTTGCATAGACAGTGTATTAAACTCTCTAAGGACACGCCCATTTTAAAGTTTTCAAAAAGTCATAACTTTTTCACTTTTCTGTCAACATAGCAGTTAAGTGGGGAGGTTTTTTTCAGGACAAATTGTATTTTTAAATGATACAATTTAATGTACCATCTGATATACAAAAAAAACTTTTAAAAGCTTGTTAGATTGGTAAAATTAAACAGAATTGCGCCTTTTTGGGGGGGTTGTTTTACGGCATGCACGGTGTGGAAAAAATGACATGTTATTAACTTTATTCTGTGGGTCAGTATGATTCCTGCAATACCTTGGTGTAAACTTTGGCCAATTCACAAATCTCTAGTGTACATCACATTTATAAATCCAAAGTGAATCCCAAAGCATCAATTTTAAATGTTGGCAGCTTCCATACTGTATGAGCTGAACCTACATACCCTTGCAAGAAAAAGTAAATAAGCACTTTGGAATGACCTGGATTTCTGCATTGATTACTAATAAAATTTAGACTGATTGTTATTCAAGTCCCAATTATAGACACATATAATCTAACTAAGTTTAATGCCTTTTACTGGGCACATTGAGTAACCATCCACAGTGCGAGAGAAAAAGTAAGTGAATACGTGAATATAATAACCTGTAGAATCCCATTCAGCAGCAATTCTCTCCACTAAATGTTTCTTGTAGTTGCACAATACTGAAGAGGAATTTTGAACCATCCCTCCTAGTAAATGTGTTTCAGTTCATCATTATTTCTGAGATGCCTTGCACACACAGTCAGGCCATACCACAGCATCTCAATAGAGTTAAGGTCATGACTCTAACTTGGAATTCCAAAACACAAATCTTCTTTTCAGCTATTCTTTAGTTGTGTGCTTTCAGCCATTGGCTGGTTGCATCACCAATGTCTCTTAAACTCAAGGTCATGGAGGCTACCCTTATACTCTCCTGTAAAATGGTTTGATTAACCTTAGAATTCATTGTTACCTCAATGATTGCAAGGCATCTAGGCCCTGAAGGAGCAAACCACCCCAAAAAATGATGCTTCCTCTACCATGCTTCACAGTTCGGATTAGTATTTTTGGTGTTGGTGTGCTGTATTTTTTCTTGGCCTTTGTATTTAAAGATTGATTGTCATGGCCTGATGGAATAGAACTGAACAGTCACAGTGCTCAGCCAATCAGATTCAGGAGGCGGGGATTTTTAAATCCCTGGCCAGGAGAAAATGCTTTATAACAGTGCAGGGGAGCCAGGGAAAAGACGCGCTGAAGCTGGTCAGCACTGGAGAGGTGATGTTTATTTTTTCAAGCAGCTAGGCCTTATTTTCAGAGAAGGGCTTATATTTCAAGCACTTCCATGAAAATCCCTGCGGGGGTTGCCTGCATCCCATTCCTTTCAAAGGGGCAGCAGCATCGCTGGCCACATTGAAAGCAATGGGATAGCATCGCAGACCCTGCCACAGCTGTGACACTTGTGGCAGGGGCTTTTTTCATCCTCACAGGGAGTCCCCTTGTCACTGAACACTGTGACAGTTATGTCTCATTGTTCAGTGATGAGGGAACCTTCATGGAGCAGCTGCGCTTCTCCAGTGAATGGGCCCGTTCATGCGTTTTGCATTAATAAGGTGCAGGCATCAGCTGTTTATTTACAGCTGACACCCATGGGCAATAGCTGCAATCAGCCATATGGCTGATCATGGCTATTAACCATTTAAATGCCACTGTCAATTCTGACAGCGGCATTTAAATCCCCCGAATGATGTTCAATGGTCTTATACAGCTCCCCCACGCGTGATGAGATCGCAGGGAGCTGAGTGGGTGTCATGGCAGCTGGGGTTCTCCTGAAAGGCCCCAGGGCTGTCTCGGCAGACTGCCTATTAAGCCTTCCCCGTGGGGTGGCTTGATAGACTGCCTGTCAGATTGCAGTGTGATGTAATGCTGTGGCATTACGTCATACAGCAGGAGCCATCAAAGCATTGCAAGTTGTGGTCCCCTGGGGGTGGGGCTAAAAAAGAAAGTAAAAATCAGGTCAATAATTGTAAAAAAAAAAAGTAATAAAAATTTTAATCACCCCTTCTGCCATATCTATGATAAAAAAAATCGAAATCATAAAACAAAAATACATATTTGATATCGCCGCGTCCGTAAAAGTCCGATCTATCAAAGTAGCACATTACTTTGAAAAAAAAATAAAGAACACCAGAAATGCACTTTTTAAGTCACCCTGCCTCCCAGAAAAAAATGCAAAAAAAAGCGATCAAAAAGCCATATGTATTCTAGAATTAATACCAACGTAAACTACAGGATGTCTCGCAAAAATGAGACCTTGCACAACTATGTTGACGAAAAAATTAAAAAGTAATTGCACACAGAAGATGACGGCAGAAAATTATTTTTAAAAAATTAAATGTCTTTGAAAAAAAATAAAAGTAGTGCAGCAAAAAAAAACTATACAAGTTTGGAATCGTAGTAATCATACTGATCCATAGAATAAAGTTATCATATCATTTTTGTTAAAGTTTGTGCGTAGAGATGAGCGAGCACCAAAATGCTCGGGTGCTCGTTACTCGGGACGAAATTATCGCGATGCTCGAGGGTTCGTTTCGAATAACGAACCCCATTGAAGTCAATGGGCGACCCGAGCATTTTTGTATTTCGCCGATGCTCGCTAAGGTTTTCCTGTGTGAAAATCTGGGCAATTCAAGAAAGTGATGGGAACAACACAGCAACGGATAGGGCAGACGAGGTGCTACATGTTGGGCTGCATCTCAAGTTCACAGGTCCCACTATTAAGCCACAATAGCGGCAAGAGTGCCCCCCCCCCCCCTCCCAACAACGTTTACTTCTGAAAAGCCCTCATTAGCATGGCATACCTTTGCTAAGCACCACACTAGCTACAACAAAGCACAATCACTGCCTGCATGACACTCCGCTGCCACTTCTCCTGGGTTACATGCTGCCCAACCCCCCCCCCCCCCCCCCCCCGCACGACAGTGTCCACAGCGTACACCAAATTGTCCCTGCCCAGCCTTCAGCTGCCCTCATGCCACGCCACCCTCATGTCTATTTATAAGTGCGTCTGCCACAGGAAAAGCAGGCACACACTGCAGAGGGTTGGCACGGCTAGGCAGCGATCCTCTTTAAAAGGGGCGGGGTGATAGTCCACAATGCTGTACAGAAGCAATGAGAAATCCAATCCTGTGCCACCTCCATCTGGAGCTGCACACGTGGGCATAGCAATAGGGAACCTATGTGCCACACACTATTCATTCTGTCAAGGTGTCTGCATGCCCCAGTCAGACCGCGGTTTTTTATAAATAGTCACAGCCAGGTCCAACTCCGCAATGGGAATTACGTGTGCACCCACCGCATGGGTGCCTCCCTCGAACCCACCGGCGGTACATAAATATATCCCATTGCCCTACTCAGCAGAGCTAACGTCAGATACAATACAGGTGGGCTTCGGCCCACACTGCATGCCCCAGTCAGACTGGTAATATGTACCTTAACAGTAACCTCGTTGGTGGTAATGTGGTGGTGACTGCGGACGTGGTAGCGCGGTTTTATGTAGTTGGTTTTCGGAATGTGGCCAGGATTAAGTGGGCCGTGGCGGGGGGATGGTGGTGGTGCTCTCTTGTTGTGTCGTTAAAGGTGAAATTCTTGGACTGCCACCAGACGGACCAATGCAAAGGTATTTGCCAAGAATGTTTTCATTGTTGGAGGAGGAGGGGGATGTTTTGGAGGCACTATGTGTCCTCTACACGTGTCCATGGTTATTTGCACCTTAACAGTAACAGCGTTGATGGGAAATGGCCTCGCCGCCATCATGTCTTTGTGAAGCCTCTGTTTCCACACCCCAGTGACATACCATTAGCAGCGGTATAGGCAGAGCCCAGAATTATTAACATTTCAGCGGTAGCATTAGGTACAGGCCCCACTAACATATCACTAGCAGCAGTATAGGGGGAGCGCAGTCTTAGTTCCATTTCAGTAATAGTAGCACTCAAGACAGGCCCCAGTAACATTCCCATTGCAGCAGTTTAGGGAGATAACAGTCTCTTTCACATTTCAGTAGCTGCAGTATAGACAAGGCCCCAGTTACATTTATGTAGCTAAAGTGTAGGCCAACCCCACACACCTTTCTGTACCATGAGTGCAGGCGAAGAACATAGAAATTGCTATGATTACACTGTAGGTGAGGGCCCAAAAAAATTGGTGTACCAACAGTAGTAATGTACCTCAGAAAAAATTGGCCATGCCCAACCAAGATGGCAGGTGAAACCCATTAATCGCTTTGGTTAATGTGGCTTAAGTGGTAACTAGGCCTGGAGGCAGCCCAGTTTAACGAAAAATTGGTTCAAGTTAAAGTTTCAACGCTTTTAAGAGCATTGAAACGTATAAAAATTGTTTAGAAAAATTATATGAGTGAGCCTTGTGGCCCTAAGAAAAATTGCCCGTTCGGCGTGATTACGTGAGGTTTCAGGAGGAGGAGCAGGAGGAGGAGGAGGAATATTATACACAGATTGATGAAGCAGAAATGTCCCCGTTTTGGATGGTGAGAGAGAACGATGCTTCCATCCGCGGGTGCAGCCTACGTATTGCTTAGGTATCGCTGCTATCCGCTGGTGGAGAAGAGAAGTCTGGGGAAATCCAAGCTTTGTTGATGAGTGTAAGCCTGTCGGCACTGTTGGTTGACAGGCGGGTACGCTTATCTGTGATGATTCCCCCAGCCGCACTAAACACCCTCTCTGACAAGACGCTAGCCGCAGGACAAGCAAGCACCTCCAGGGCATAGATCACGAGTTCAGGCCACGTGTCCAGCTTCGACACCCAGTAGTTGTAGGGGGCAGAGGCGTCACGGAGGACGGTCGTGCGATCGGCTACGTACTCCCTCACCATCCTTTTACAGTGCTCCCGCCGACTCAGACTTGACTGGGGAGCGGTGACACAGTCTTGGTGGGGAGCCATAAAGCTGTCAAAGGCCTTAGAGAGTGTTCCCCTGCCTCTGCTGTACATGCTGCCTGATCTCCGCGCCTCCCCTGCTACCTGGCCCTCGGAACTGCGCCTTCTGCCACTAGCGCTGTCGGATGGGAATTTTACCATCAGCTTTTCCGCCAGGGTCCTGTGGTATAGCATCACTCTCGAACCCCTTTCCTCTTCGGGTATGAGAGTGGAAAGGTTCTCCTTATACCGTGGGTCGAGCAGTGTGTACACCCAGTAATCCGTAGTAGCCAGAATGCGTGTAACGCGAGGGTCACGAGAAAGGCATCCTAACATGAAGTCAGCCATGTGTGCCAGGGTACCTGTACGCAACACATGGCTGTCCTCACTAGGAAGATCACTTTCAGGATCCTCCTCCTCCTCTGGCCATACACGCTGAAAGGATGACAGGCAAGCAGCATGGGTACCCTCAGCAGTGGGCCAAGCTGTCTATTCCCCCTCCTCCTCATGCTCCTCCACCTCCTCCTCCTCCTCAACGCGCTGAGATATAGACAGGAGGGTGCTCTGACTATCCAGCGATATTTTGTCTTCCCCCGCCTCCGTTTCTGAGCACAAAGCGTCTGCCTTTATGCTTTGCAGGGAACTTCTCAAGAGGCATAGCAGAGGAATGGTGATGCTAATGATTGCAGCATCGCCGCTCACCATCTGGGTAGACTCCTCAAAGTTTCCAAGGACCTGCCAACCAGGCCCACTGTTCTGTAAAGAATAGAGGAGGCTGACTCCCACTGCGCCGCCCATGTTGGAGTTGGTATTCCACTATAGCTCTACGCTGCTCATAGAGCCTGGCCAACATGTGGAGCGTAGAGTTCCACCGTGTGGGCACGTCGCACAACAGTCGGTGCACTGGCAGATTAAACCGATGTTGCAGGGTGCGCAGGGTGGCAGCGTCCGTGTGGGACTTGCGGAAATGTGCGCAGAGCCGACGCACCTTTCCGAGCAGGTCTGATAAGCGTGGGTAGCTTTTCAGAAAGCGCTGAACCACCAAATTAAAGACGTGGGCCAGGCATGGCACGTGCGTGAGGCTGCCAAGCTGCAGAGCTGCCACCAGGTTACAGCCGTTGTCACACACGACCATGCCCGGTTGGAGGCTCAGCGGCGCAAGCCAGCGGTCGGTCTGCTCTGTCAGACCCTGCAGCAGTTCGTGGGCCGTGTGCCTCTTCTTTCCTAAGCTGAGTAGTTTCAGCATGGCCTGCTGACACTTGCCCACCGCTGTGCTGCCACGCCGCGCGACACCGACTGCTGGCGACGTGCTGCTGCTGACACATCTTGATTGCGAGACAGAGGTTGCGTAGGAGGAGGAGGAGGAAGGTGGTTTAGTGGAGGAAGCATACACCGCCGCATATTCCACCACCGAGCTGGGGCCCGCAATTCTGGGGGTGGGTAGGACGTGAGCGGTCCCAGGCTCTGACTCTGTTCCAGCCTCCACTAAATTCACCCAATGTGCTGTCAGGGAGATATAGTGGCCCTGCCTGCCTGTGCTTGTCCACGTGTCCATTGTTAAGTGGACCTTGGCAGTAACCGCGTTGGTGAGTGAGCGTACAATGTTGCGGGAGACGTGGTCGTGCAGGGCTGGAACGTCACATCGGGAAAAGTAGTGGCGACTGGGAACTGAGTAGCGCGGGGCCGCCGCCGCCATCATGCTTTTGAAAGCCTCCGTTTTCACAAGCCTATACGGCAGCATCTCCAGGCTGATCAATTTGGCTATGTGCACGTTTAACGCTTGAGCATGCAGGTGCGTGGCGGCGTACTTGCGCTTGCACTCAAACACTTGCGCTAGCGACGGCTGGACAGTGCGCTGAGAGACATTGGTGGATGGGGCCGAGGACAGCGGAGGTGAGGATGTGGGTGCAGGCCAGGAGACGGTAGTGGCTGTGTCCTGAGAGGGGGGTTGGATCTCAGTGGCAGGTTGGGGAACAGGGGGAGAGGCAGTGGTGCAAACCGGAGGTGGTGAAGGCCTTCGTCCCACCTTGTGGGGTGCTTGGCCATCATATGTCTGCGCATGCTGGTGGTGGTGGCTCCCCGGCTGATCTTGGCGCGACAAAGGTTGCACACCACTGTTCGTCGGTCGTCTGCACTCAGTGAAAAACTGCCAAACCTTTGAGCACCTCGGCTTCTGCAGGGTGGCATGGCGCGAAGGGGCGCTTTGGGAAACAGTTGGTGGATTATTCGATCTGGCCCTGCCTCTACCCCTGGCCACCGCACTGGCTCTTCCAACCTACCCTGCTGCTGCACTTGCCTCCCCCTCTGAAGACCTGTCCTCAGTAGGCTTAGCAAACCAGGTGGGGTCAGTCACCTCATCGTCCTGCTGCTCTTCCTCCGAATCCTCTGTGCGCTCCTCCCTCGGACTTACTCCAATTACTACTACCTGAGTGATAGACAACTGTGTCTCATCGTCATCGTCCTCCTCACCCACTGAAAGCTCTTGAGACAGTTGCTGGGAGTCCCCAGCCTCATCCCCCAGACCCCGGGAACTTTACAAAGGTTGGGCATCGGTCACGACAAACTCCTCCGGTGGGAGAGGAACCATTGCTGCCCATTCTGGGCAGGGGCCCGAGAACAGTTCCTGGGAGTCTGCCTGCTTCTCAGAATGTGTCATTGTAATGGAGTGAGGAGGCTGGGAAGAAGGAAGAGCAGCAGCCAGAAGATTCAGAGTTGCAGCAGTGGACGGCGCAGAACTCTGGGTGGTCGATAGATTGCTGGATGCACTTTCTGCCATCCACGACAGGACCTGCTCACACTGCTCATTTTCTAATAAAGGTCTACCGCGTGGACCCATTAATTGTGAGATTAATCTTGGGACGCCAGAAACATGCCTCTCTCCTAATCCCGCAGCAGTCGACTGCGATACACCTGGATCAGGAGCTCGGCCTGTGCCCACACCCTGACCTGGGCCTCCGCGTCCTCGCCTGCGTCCACGTCCTCTAGGCCTACCCCTACCCCTCAGCATGGTGTATTACCAGCAGTGCAGAAACAGCACGCTGTAATTAAATGTGCCGCTTATTGGCCTGTGGTTGGAGGCTGACTTCGCTTACGGAACGCACAGCAGAACCAGGAAAGAATTTTGCGCAAGCCTGCTGTAGCACTTAGCTGAGACGCAGTACACTCAGGACGGTCACAGGCAGCCCAAATAGATTTTTTTGTCCCAAATTTTTTTGGAAAAGCCCACTGCCTATATAGACAGTATATGTCTTTCACCTTTTTCACTGTCCCTGCCTCAGCACTACTGGCCCTATACTATGGAAAATTACTGCAGACTGTTTCCCTCTGGACAGGATGACAGTGGTGATGTAACGGCAACGCAGAGCCAGGAAAGAATTTTGCGCAAGCCTGCTGTAACACTTAGCTGGCTGCGTATTACCTAGGACTACTACCCCCAGCAGAGACGCAGTACACTCAGGACGGTCACAGGCAGCCCAAATAGATTTTTTTGTCCCAAATGTTTTTGGAAAAGCCCACTGCCTATATAGACAGTATATGTCTTTCACCTTTTTCACTGTCCCTGCCTCAGCACTACTGGCCCTATACTATGGAAAATTACTGCAGACTGTTTCCCTCTGGACAGGATGACAGCGGTGATGTAACGGGCAATGCAGAGCCAGGAAAGAATTTTGCGCAAGCCTGCTGTAACACTTAGCTGGCTGCGTATTAACTAGGACTACTACCCCTAGCAGAGACGCAGTACACTCAGGACGGTCACAGGCAGCCCAAATAGATTTTTTTGTCCCGAATTTTTTTGGAAAAGCCCACTGCCTATATAGACAGTATATGTCTCTCACCTTTTTCACTGTCCCCTCAGCACTACTGGCCCTATACTATGTAAAATTACTGCAGACTGTTTCCCTCTGGACAGGATGACAGTAGGTGATGTAACGGGCAACGCAGAGCCAGGAAAGAATTTTGCGCAAGCCTGCTGTAACACTTAGCTGGCTGCGTATTAATTAGGACTACTACCCCCAGCAGAGACGCAGTACACTCAGGACGGTCACAGGCAGCCCAAATAGATTTTTTTGTCCCAAATGTTTTTGGAAAAGCCCACTGCCTATATAGACAGTATATGTCTTTCACCTTTTTCACTGTCCCTGCCTCAGCACTACTGGCCCTATACTATGGAAAATTACTGCAGACTGTTTCCCTCTGGACAGGATGACAGCGGTGATGTAACGGGCAATGCAGAGCCAGGAAAGAATTTTGCGCAAGCCTGCTGTAACACTTAGCTGGCTGCGTATTAACTATGACTACTACCCCTAGCAGAGACGCAGTACACTCAGGACGGTCACAGGCAGCCCAAATAGATTTTTTTGTCCCGAATTTTTTTGGAAAAGCCCACTGCCTATATAGACAGTATATGTCTCTCACCTTTTTCACTGTCCCCTCAGCACTACTGGCCCTATACTATGTAAAATTACTGCAGACTGTTTCCCTCTGGACAGGATGACAGTAGGTGATGTAACGGGCAACGCAGAGCCAGGAAAGAATTTTGCGCAAGCCTGCTGTAACACTTAGCTGGCTGCGTATTAATTAGGACTACTACCCCCAGCAGAGACGCAGTACACTCAGGACGGTCACAGGCAGCCCAAATAGATTTTTTTGTCCCAAATTTTTTTGGAAAAGCCCACTGCCTATATAGACAGTATATGTCTTTCACCTTTTTCACTGTCCCTGCCTCAGCACTACTGGCCCTATACTATGTAAAATTACTGCAGACTGAGGACGCAATGCTCTGCACGGCCGATATACAAAAAAAAAAAAAGTGCAACACTGCAAAAAGCAGCCTCAACAGTACTGCACGCGGTCAGATGTGGCCCTAAGAAGGACCGCTGGGGTTCTTGAAGCCTAAAATCACTCCTAACACTCTCCCTATAGCAGCTCCAGCATCAGCAGCACTTTCCCTGAGCTATGTCAGAATGCATCTGTGGCGAGCCGCGGGAGGGGCCGATTTATATACTCGGGTGACACCTGATCTCGCCAGCCACTCACTGCAGGGGGGTGGTATAGGGCTTGAACGTCGCAGGGGGAAGTTGTAATGCCTTCCCTGTTTTTCTATTGGCCAGAAAACCACGCTAACGTCTCAGAGAGGAAAGTGAAAGTAACTCGAACATCGCGTGGTGCTCGCCTCGAGTAACGAGCATCTCGAACACGCTAATACTCGAACGAGTATCAAGCTCGGACGAGTACGTTCGCTCATCTCTAGTTACAATGTTTTAAAAGGGGGAAGGGAAAAACTAAATTGAAAAAAAAAAACGGAGTCATTAAGGAGTTAATATACAGCAGTTTTATGTTCCATTCCTCTTTGAATCCAATGAAATAAACATTGTTTTTAACTATTAGGCAGCACTGAAGCTTCTCCGACAGTATGGTCTACTCTTAAAAGTTTGATGCAGGTTTTCAAAGTACACTACGATCCTGCAGTTCAGAAGTTGTCATACTGTCAGCCTTCATCACAGCACTTTTTGGATATCCCCTAGAGATTCAGCGACTATTTTGGTCAGGGACAGAGAGGGTGGCAGCGGGTGACTGCAGGTGAGTGGCAGCTGTCAGTACTCTATACTGCTAGAAAACATGAAACATAAAAAGTCAAACAGAGAGCAGGCAGGCGGGAAATGTACATCTAGAAATAATGAAATAAATAGCAGCGCTCAGCCTCGCACCTGATGTGTAATCGGAAATCTTTGTTTTAATTATGTAGCTTCTTAGCCTCTTGGTTGCAATAAATTAAAGTGGAGACAACAGCTTGATTCTCCTGTGTGGGAGATTTAAGGGCAGACAAGCTGCCTAGGAAGAAAGAGATAAAGACTCTTGATGAAAATTAGGATCACATAAAAATCTATAGGAAGGATGGAACATATTTGTAGAGGGTATCACGCCGACTTCTCCGGGGACGGATAATTTCTGGTAGGCCCATTTATAAATATCATCCAAGAAAACAAAAGAATTCCTAACTAAGAAACTTGAAGGGGAATTTATTACGACCGGTATCTTAATACGACCGCTGACAGGCCAGACTTAACCCTTTCCAATCCACTGTCTGACCACTGAAGTCATTATATGATTTAAGGCTGTACAGCTCTGATGTTAGTAGGCATCTGTCAGGGTTCTCTTACTGTATATTGCCAGCCTCTCTGCTGTTAGAGCCTATCCAACGTGTCACCTCATGCAGTACTGGCTTTAGCCAGCATATAGCGCTATTGTATAACATCAGAAAAAGAGTAAGCCCCCTAGGAAAACCAGAATACAAATTGGATTGCAAAGGGTTAATCCAAACTGTACTAGAGAAGAAGGACGCTTATTAAGACATTGGTAATAAGTTTGGTGCGTCTTTAGTATCCAAGCAACAGAAATTCAAATCTATGCCAGCTATCAGTTAACATAGATTTGCACTATAATAATGGGGAAAATTGGCTTCTACCTCATTGGGTTTTTGTTTTTCTTTTTGCCTTCCTCTGGATCAACATTGTAGGGGAATAAGCTGAACTGGATGGGCATTAGGGTGGCACAAAAAACTCAACTTTCAACTACAAAGCAACATGCCCTCTAATTTTTTCCTTTGAACAAACCTATATTTGGGACAGAGTTTCAGGTTCTTATGTCTACGACAAGGTTGCGCTCAAAGACCATGAGTTTTCAGACTTTTTACTAATGACGAAGAAGACAAACAACTGTTGCTTCAAGTCGTGGAAGCAAATTGCAAGGCTGTTCCAACACAGATTGCCAACAAGTCTGCTGTCCGGTCCTTAAGCGCCGACTGACAAGTATTTGTGTCGTAATTTTGACTATTTTCATATTTTTGGAGGCATTTTTGTAGGAGCAGCACAAATGTGTAGATTGTCGGGACAAATGTAATTGTCAGTACTCAATGTTGTAAAGTGTAATATTTGTTAGCAAAAGCAGATTCTTAATATTAATGCTGTAGCTCGTGTAGTTGGAAATCTTAAGCGCCGTTTCTCATAATATGCGTCAGTTTTGAGCACCAACTTTACCCTAACATTACTATTAGCAGATGTAACAAACTGGGAAGGTGTCTTGCTGTATAACTGCCACTTTATTTTTCGCTATATCTCAATAGGCCCCCCTAATGGACACATGTATTTTTTCAGACTAACATATTGTTACTATGGGGTAAATTATAGTACTGGGTGTGTGAACAGGATGGGTCCACCCCTGCCGCTAGTCCCTGACCGCTTTCCTTTAAACTTTGAAAATGTGCAAACTGATGCAAATTATTGCACAACTCTGCCACGCACCATGATTTGTGACTTTTGCATGCCCCAGTTGTGGTGCACAGCTCTCAATCCCTTCCTGATGTGCACTACCCAAGTACGGCGCAGGTGAGGTATCACTGTATGGAGCAGACTTGGGAACCAAGCCCACTACATACATGGCAGGTGTCGGCTGTCTGGGGAAGCAGACACCCAGCCACAGCAGCCATGATGAAAGATAACTGTGACTGTGACTATTAACTATTCTGAAAGCAGCATTTAAATGTCCCAAATAGTTCACCAGATCAGAGGCGGCCATTCAGGTGTCATGGCAGCCTGGGGCTTTCTGAATATGTAATATGGGAACCGAACAGTTGAGTCTGCAGCTAGGAGAAGATGGATTTCTCAGCTCCGTCTTCATCTAGCTGCATCCTATGGAGTGAAACGATGCAACAATTACTTCTGCTTAACCCCTTAATGACCCCCTATATATATTTTAATGGTGGCCATTAGGAGGCTTTATTCTGTTGTGCTGTCTTTTGAGGGCGGCTGCATCAGAAGCCTGGCACGGATCTACCGTGCCAAGGAGAGCGAGGGCTCAGTGGTCAAATGACAGGCTAGCACCTGCTCTAACAGTGGGGATCAAAGAAACCACAGATACCCACTGTTTAACCCTTTACATTCCACAGTCAGTGTTATCGCGGCATGTAAGAGGCTGACAGAGAGAGGGGGCTCCCTCTCTCACCCATCAAAGCCCTGCGATGTAATCACTGGGTTCGGATGGGTTGCTATGGCACCAGGAGGCTGGAATATAGCCTTCGGCTCCGCCAGCTACAGTGGCCTATGAGGCTTAGCCTTTGGCTGAGCTTCATAGGCTTTCTAATACACTTCTATACTGAAGTATAGTAATGTATTAGAAGAAAGATAAAATATGGTGATATTCAAGTGCCCTAGTGGGAATAAAATAAAAAGTTTAAAAACTACAAAAAGTAAAAAACATAATAAATGTAAAAAATGTCAAAACCCCACCTTTATTAATGCATTCATAATGATGCAGAGAAGAAGGTTACTATATTATTCAACCCGCACAGTGCACGTCATGAAAAAAAATGCTATAAACTTGGCGAAAATAGCTAATTTTGTCTATCTTGCCGTACAAAACCCGAAATAGCAAGTGATCAAAATATCACATGGATCAACAAATGATACCATTAGAAAGTACAACTCAACTTGAAAGAAAAAAAAACCTTACACAGCAGTATTGACAAAAAAGAAAATGTTAGGGGTCTTTGAATGCAACGTTAAACAAAGTATATATATACCATATATATAAAACCTAGTTTTTCAGCACATTTTTTTGTGCTGAAAAAGCCCCCCTCGGCTTATACTTGAGTCAGGGAAGGGTTAAAAAAAACAAAAAAACTTTATACTCACCTCCCAGCCGGTGTCTGTGTTCCCAGCGGTGGTGCGGCAAGCTGCTTGAATTCTCCCCGCTGTCATTCCCCAGCGTCTTTTCTGCTCGGCTCTGTCATCCACTGCCATCAACACTGTGATTGGATCGAGCACCAGCCAATCACAGCCGGCACTCAATCATTCACAGCCAATCAATGAATGACATTCACTGATTGGTTGTGAATGATCAAGGCCCAGCTGTGATTGGCTGGCGCTCGATCCAATCACAGCACTTACTTACACAGCGCTGATGGCGGGGGATTTAAAAGTCGAGCAGGGAGAATTCAAGCAGCTTGCTGCACAGACACAGACGCCGGCTGGGAGGTGAGTATGGAGTTTTTTTTTACCCAGTATATACTCCAGTATAGCTAAGCTTATACTGGAGTCAATAAATTTTACCAGTTTTTTGTGGTAAAACTTGTTGACTCGGCTTATACTCGGGTCGGCTAATACTTGAGAATATAGGGTATATAGTTTTTAGCGAATTGAAAAGTTGGAAAAAAAACCCAAATTTTAACAATTTGCTATTGACATAATCGTACTGGCCTGCAGAATTAACCCCTTAGTGACGGAGCTTTTTTGCTTTTTTCCATTTTCATTTTTTCCTCCTACCATTTAAAAAATCGTAGATCCTTTATTTATCCATCAACGTCGCTGTATGAGGGCTTGTTTTTTGTGGGATGAGTTGTATTTTTCAATTGTACTACTTATTGTACCATATAATGTACTGAAAACTTTACAAAATTCTAAGCGGAGAGAAAGGGGGAAAAAAAAACGACATTCCACCATCTTTCGGTGTGTCTTGTTTCTACGGCGCACAAAATGCAACAAAAATGACCCAATGACTTTATTCTATGGGTCAGTACGATTACTACGATACCAAACTTGTATAGTTTTTTTTTGCTGTAGTACTTGTATTTTTTTTTTAAGATATTTAATTTTTTAAATTATTTTCTGTGTCCATTTTCTGCGCACAATAACTTTTTTTTCCGCCGACATAGTTGAGTGAGGGCTCATTTTGTGCGGTATGTCCTGTCGTTTCGTTGGTACCATTTTTGCATACAATTGACTTTTTGATCACTTTTTATTACATTTTTCTCGGAGAAAGGGTGACCAAAAAAGTGCATTTCGGGGGTTCTTTATTTTTTTTTCGGACCATACATTACTTTGATAGATCAGACTTTTACGGACACAGCGATACCAAACACGTATTTTTGGTTTATTATTTGATTTTTTTATTGCAAATATGGCAAAAGGGTTGTTTTTTTTTTAACTTTTATTACTTTTTTTTATAGTTACTAAAACTTTATTGATCTTATTTTACACTTTCTTTTAGTCCTCCTAGAGGACCACAACCAGCGATGCTTTGATCGCTCCTGCAGTATGTCGTAATGCTATAGCATTATGTCATACTGTTTTTTGACAGGCAGTCTATCAAGCCACCCCACAGGGATGGCTTTATAGGCAGTCTGCTAAGGCAGCCCTGGGGCCTTTCAGAAGGCCCCCAGCTGCCATGACACCTGCACGGCTCCCCCAATCTCACTGCAGGGGGGGGGGGCGTATGGGACCCCCAAACATTGTTCGGGGGATTTAAGTGCCGCTTTCAGAATTGACAGCGGCATTTAAAGGGTTAATAGCCGCGATTAGGCCGATTGCCTAATAAACAGCTGACGCCCGCGCTGTTGTGGCGATATCTCCCTCTATACACGTCCTGCAACAGCAGGACGTAAAAAACACTATAGGGCCGTCACTAAGGGGTTAATATAACAAATCCTTTATACTGCATGGCGAACGCCATTAAAAATAAAGAAACTATACCAGGATTACAGAATCAAAATGTTATATGTTCCCAAGAATTGGATAAATGAAGACTAGAGTTCATCCCGCAAGAAACAAGCCCTTATAGAGCTCCGTAGATGGAAATATAAAAATGCTATGGCTCTTGGAATGCGGCGACACAAAAGCAAACCTTTAAAAGCTCTATAAACTTTGTGTCGCTGGAATCGTGCTGACCCAGAGAATAATGTTATCACATTATTTATTTTGCGCACTAAACGCTATAAAAATGAAATCTAAAACACAAATGGCAGAATTTCTTTTCTTTCCCCAAATCCCCCTAAAACAATTAATAAAAGTTATGCAGTACATTATATGTACCCAAATATGATGCTAATAGAAAGTACAACCCGTTCCGCAAAAAACAAGCCCTCATCTGGCGATGTCGATGGAAAAACTAAAAAGTTATGGCTCTAGGAATGCAATGAAAAAAAAACGGAAAATTAGTTGGTCATTAAGGCGCAAACAGGCATCAAAACTTAGGGGTTAAGTAAAGTTAAATCGGTCTCCGTCTGTTAGCTGTGCACCATCCTGACCCTGTGTTGCACTAGTGCCCGCGACAAAAGGTCCCTAATAGTCCTTATATACTTGTTGCATTGTTTAGGTGACACATGTCAACCTGATAAGACAAAGTTTAATGAAGGGCTCACTTTCTTGGCTATAAGTGTAGAATAAACTGTCACCCCTGTACAGGGGCATAGCTAAAGGCTCAGGGGCCCTGAAGCAAAAGGTGAGCTGCCCCCTCCCCCCATCCCCTCTATCTGTATCTGTACCCGTACCCATACCTAAACCATGCTGCACAGAGGCATAACTTGAAGCTTCTGGGTCCTAATGCAAAACCTGTAACATGGCCCCCAACTATAATGCTTTATTCATAGTACTGGGCTCCCTATATGGAGAAGAGAGGCCTTATGGGCCCCCTAAGGCTCCTGGGCCCGGGTACAACTGCATCCCCTGCACCCTCTATAGTTACGCCCCTGCCCCTGTATAACATTTGGGCCTTTTCCTTCTACTTGCCATTAAGCACTTTGTACTATGCTTTAAGCACAGCAGCCAACGGGTTAACGGAACTCTGGTTAGGAGTCATCATGAGCTGCTTTGTGTTTTTAATGGATTAACCAGGACAGTGTCTCTGTACTCCCAAGGTTGGAAAATATATTGCAAGTCTATTACATCCTTTCCCAGCTATAAATAAGATTTATACATAACCCATGGGGATTTTCCATTAAAAGTTCATAAATCAAGTTGTGCTTTTTCGTCTTTTCATCCGCAGTCATGCGAAGCTGGCAACTGGGAAAATAGTCTGAATTAAAAGATGAGCAGGTGAAAAAAATAAATAACGTTAAACTATATATACTTCCTATAGGAAAATAAATGAGTGCGCTTCATGCTTTTTAATCTAGCCTAAAACTCCCTTTATAATCAGTCTGGAACTTATTTACTCTTGCGGAAATGCAGAAAAAAAGAAGAAACAGCAGCATAAGCAGAAAATCCATGACAACAACACTTGTGAGAATAATTGGGGAAGGGAACTGTGAAGAACTGAAAAATGTTCCATACATTTCAGAAATATAGGAAACCCTATACAAGTATCTTGTAATTTTCCATTAGATTGTATGGGGGACTGTGCGCCGGGCTTATTTAATAATATGTAGAGAGACAGGCTTTATACTTGCTTCTGGTTCTGGAAACATTTCCCCAACAAGTAATATCCTTGTTGCAATAGATCCGGGCAGACGATGTAATCTTCCATATTTAGTTTTATCCTGCCCTGGAGAACACAGCCGGGTATCACTTTTCCTTCTTTAAGAAGTTGTCGCTTGGATGAGACAACCTACTTGTTCTATTACCGTGTTTTCTCGAAAATAAGACCCTGTCTCATATTATTTTTTGCTCCAAAAGAGGCAATAGGTCTTATTTTCAGGGGATGTCTTATTATATTTACCTAGCAGGCTCATACCGGGTCCTCCCGCATCTCCAGAGCTCCAGCGTGCTTGCTACAGTCCTCGGCCATCCACAGAAGATTGCTTCCTAGTTTCTATATTCATAAATACCGCCTCCAGGAAGCAATGGCTGTGATTGGTTCTGGAGTGCTGCTCAGCCAATTACTGCAGCGCTCGATGAACCAATCACAGCCATCACATTGGTTCATCAAGTGCTGCATTGATTAGCTGAGCAGCACTGAAGAACTAATCACAGCTATCACTTCCTGAAGGCGGGATTCATGAATCCCGTAACCAGGAAGAGATTTTCTGTGGGCGGTCGAGGACTGCAGCATGCGTGCTGGAGCTCTGAAGAACAGTGGGAGGACACGGACCGAGCCTGCTAGATAATGTAGTGCTTTTTTAATGTAATGCAGCTAGGGCTTATTTTCATGGTAGGGCTTATATTTCAAGCCTTCCCAAAAATCCAGAAAAATCAGGGTAGGGCTTATTTTCAGGGAAACGGGGTAGTTACATTGATGTAATAGATAGAGCCACAAGCTGCTCCATCACAGAAGTCCAATGAAATGAATGGGCAAACATAGATGTCTATGGCTGCCATGTGATGCTTCAAATGTTCCTCCTACCATTTCTCTGTTCAATCATGGCTGTAATTGTGAGATGAGTAACATCAAAGTCCGCCCACTAATCTGTTGGTTATTTATGTTCATGGTTACTACAGATGTAGCAAAGTGTAACTTGACTCAAAGCGTTCTGATAACTGTCACATACTGTGCCAAACGTAGGTCTGCTCACACTTTTGGAGGTATAGTGGCCCAGTACATGCTTTCCTGGCCCCCTCCATAATGTAATAACATAATGTAACCGTAGGGTTGTTTTATTTCCCTTGTCTTGTAAGCTCTGTGGAATATATTGGCGCTATATAAATAAAGATTATTATTATTAATGTCATACATGTATGTCTTATGTAGATGCTTTGAGCAAAACGGTCTTGTCATTCTGTTATATGTATTGCACAGCTGCAGCAAATGAGAGGTTAAAGGGGTGGTCTCGCGAAACCAAGTGGGGTTATACACTTCCGTATGGCCATATTAATGCACTTTGTAATATACATCGTGCATTAAATATGAGCCATACAGA